>NW_017306607.1:815450-816676 GCF_000935625.1 Nanorana parkeri
GGGGCAGGAGGGTGCTGCTGATGCACATTACTAGGGGTGCAGAAGGAAGGTGCTGGTAGGTGCATGGTATCTCTGTCTGAGGTCCTGCCTAGCTCACTGATGTTACTGGTTGCCACAGTAGCTGGGCAGGACACCAGCCAGGGCACCCTGCTCAGCTGCTGGCAACCAGTGATGTCAGTGAGCTGGGCAGGACAGCACTAAGCAACTTGGGATGCTCTGACTGGAAATGAGGCCTCAGGCTACCTTATTATAGGGACGGCCTTGAGACCAGTGAAAAAAAAAAAAGAAAGAGGTTTTAATCTTTTGGCTAAAACTAAAGTTTTCTACAGAGAGGGAAAGAGTCAGAACTCTTGTGTGACTCTCAATTGTGGAGATTTATGCTTCTCCTAGTCAAGAGATAGGAAAATGCAAAAAAAAATTGTATTTAATCACTTCCTGTCCTTGTAGCACCTTGTCACCAGGATAGGAAGTGAGGACAAATCTCCCCAATGGGGACACACCCTTCCCCACCTCTGTACAAAAGGAGGGGTTACTGACCCTTCCGCACTCTCTCCAATGCTAAATAGAAGGTTTTGGTTGGAGTTGAGCTTACTAAATGTAATGTAAATACTAAATGTAAAATACTCGATTCATATCAAAGATGTTTTCATAATATTAGGATATTTTATGGCTGTTTTTCAAATATTCATGGTTGTCTATGTGAAAGGTCACGAGATACAAAAACAAATCAGGAGGACATTATCCAAAACAAAGAGGACTTCCTGTCACAATGCCATGTCAGCCATCTAATGAGGAGCAACAGCCGAATTCAGAAAGGAAACACAAATCATTAAAATGGTCTTTAAAGAGGAACTCCGGGCACACATTTTATAAACCCTTATAGTGGGGCTGCCCCTACACTGCATTGCAAGGGTTAACTGCTCGGTTTTTGTCTAGATTAAAAAAAAAAAGTTAGACTTACCTGATCCTCGGAGACGGCTTGCTCTTAGATGGGTCCATTCTGCCTTGCTTCTCCTATACCTGCAGAGGTCTAAGGTCCCTGTGTATAGGAGGTGAGGACTCCGAGGGGCAAACCATCACTGCAGGGAGGGAGCGTTGCTGGCTCCAAGGATCAGGTGAGTATAACTTTTTTTATTTTTGAACCTAGACATAAATGGGCAGTTAACCCCTGCAGTGTGAGGGTAGCCCCACTGTAAGGGTTAATAACATTTGTGTTCTGCTTTAAG
>NW_017306607.1:816759-826847 GCF_000935625.1 Nanorana parkeri
GTATCATTTGCCCTTTTTTTCTTCTACATATCTTTTTTTCCCACAGTTTTCAGGCCGGTCATGTGATGCACAGGGTCCTCTTCCTCCTTGGAGTGGTGAGCAGTCCTCAGTGATGAGAAAAGCAGCACTGACATGATGACATCGATCCACTCCTTGCATCATTATAACATGGGGGCAGGCCACCATAGTGACCCGAGGGGTGGGTCCGCACTAACAATAGGTCCTCAGTCTTCTGGGTTGAATGATGCTGGGCAAGGGGGGGGGGGTTCATTTATTCTAGGTGACTGAGGACATCTAGTGGCAGAATGGGATAACTGCAAGGGAGGAGGTGAGTATTGCAGCCAGGCTTACATTTTTTGATATATACTTTTGCTTCAATGCATAGAAAAAGGGAGCTATGCCCTATGAAGAGGTAGATGCTGAGTGATAATTAATCTCCTCCTAAGTTCCTTTGTTTATAAAGCATATAAAATTATCCTCAGACGCTCGGCTCTAGTCTTATTTACTCAAATAGATAATGCTACTCACTGTGCAAAGGTGCACAGATGATAAATGTTCTGATAACAGTCCGCTCAGTCAAAGGATATAAATAGTAAGTCCACGAGACTTTATAACACCGTCTCCCAGGCATCATAATAAATGTGTAATAAAAACGTAAAGACATAAATATCCGTTTGTACATATGCACTAGGTGACTAGTTTTAAAGGCGCATACAGGAACGGGTGCCCAAGATGGCGACAACTCCGCTCCTAACATTATGTGGTGTATACAGGGCCGTCCCTACTATGAAGCAGCCTGAGGCTATTGCATCAGGTGGCATCTCTTTGGGTCACGTAGGGGGCAGCAGGAAGAGCGGCATGGCCGCTCCGCTGCACAACATTTGCAGTGTGCTTGGCGCCCCCTTTCCGGCCAGAGCGTCCCTTGTTAAGAGCCGGGCAAAGATGTAAGGGCCATACGCATCACTCCTCTCAGCTCTTAGCAACCTAGGACACTCTGCCCGGCGTCCTGCCCAGCTCCTGGCAACCAGCGACGTCAGTGAGCTGGGCAGAGATGGATGATGCAGAGGCCATCAGCCCCCATTAGCGTGGACTAGCAGTCCAACAATCCCCCCCCTCTGGAACGTGCACCGCCAGCAAACCCCCCTGCCCCAGGCTAAGGATTCCCCGTGGTGTTTCCAGGTAGTGCACTGAGGCCGACAGTCCCCTAGATCAGGGGTAGGCAACCTCTGCAACCCATCTGTTGTGGAACTACAAGTCCCATGATGCACTGCAGGATGCTGACAACCACTGTGTCACATTTAATGCATTTTGACAGAAATCATCTGTCTTTTGAAGCTGCTGCGGCTCCTTTTTCTTAAAGAAAAAAATTGTCCGGACCAGCATATCATTCTGGGAATAATTCTTATCAGACCAACAAACAAATCTGGGTAAAATGTGTCACAGAATATACTGTATATTATATTAGAATCTATCTCAGAATAGAATATAAACTAGGGATGCACCGATATATCAGCCACCGAAACACATCGGCCGAAAATGGCACTTTTGGCATAATGCCGAAGGTGTCATTTTCTGGCTGATACAGCGGTGCACCCGTGTATTCTCTCCTCCCCGCCGGGCGCTGCTCTGTGTCCCAGCGGTGAGGAGAGAAAGTGTAATTTTCTGGCCGATACAGCGGCACATCCCTGCTTTCTTTCCTCCCCGCTGGGCGCTGCTCTGCGTCTCAGCGAAGAGAAACTGTCACAGGCGGCCAAGCACTGCGGGAGGAGAGCGCTGTGAGCGGCCGGCGTCTCTCCTCCTACACCACTCAGCTTCCTGTCACAGATCGGGAGAGCGGTGTGGGGGCGGAGACAGCCAGCGCTGTCACAGGAGGCTGGGCTCTTCGCTCAGCCTCCTGTGACAGCGTGTCAGGTTGGAGAGCGGGTACAGTCGGTGATCAGTGATCGCTGAGTGTTTGTACATAATTGAGGACATCGTATGGTTACTATATCCTCAATTATGAATGAATGGGAAGTGATCTACATCACTTCCTGTTCATTCATGATTGCGGTTATAGTAAACATACTCTGTTCTCATGTTATGAATGAACAGGAATACTCAGTATAGAGGATTCCTGATCATTGATAACAGGGGGCTGCAGAAAAAGAGGACTCTGTGTCCTCAATCTCTTTTTCTATTTTAAAAGGGAAATATCAGGGGTCTGTTTAGACCTCCAATATTTCCCCAAAGCCCCTAAAAGTAAAGTAAAAAATACAAATATTTAATAATAATGAATAAATAAATACAAATAAATATAAAACATTTCTAAGTTTATATAAAATAAATAAAAATAAAATGTAAAAAAAAAATAGGAAAAAGTTCAAATAAAAACATTTTCTTTTTTGGTCTGACATTTTTTTTACATTTTTGTTTCGTTTCGGTTTTGAAATTTTCATTTCGGTGCAACTCTGATATATACATACATAGATAGAATATGATATACAGTATACATTCATGGAATATAATATATACAGTTCTAATGTATCTAATGTATGTAATGTAGCTCCTCATGTATCACTTGCCCCTCCCTCTTAGATTGTAAGCCCTCAGGGGCAGGACCCTCCTTACAGTTTTGTCTTGAATTGCATTGTGATTATAATGTCTTCCTTGTATTGTAAAGCGCTGCACAAACTGTTGGCGCTCTATAAATCCTGTATAATAATAATGTTGGAGCTTTAGAATATTAGTTTAAATTGGAGTGCTCCTTTAAATATGTTTTCTCCCCGTGTTTCGGCCAGCCTGCAGAGCCAGACAGACAAGTATGTTCTGTAGCCCATATCTAGTAAAACATCAAACCAGCTCTGTGTCCATATAAACGACTTCCTCGGCTGGAAAATGAATTGCAGGGAGGCAGACGGGTAAATTATTGCCGATTCTGGAAAATAATCAACTTGTTACAAGGTGTAAGAAAGTTGATATGTTATTTATTGCTCCGCGAATGGCTTCATCATAGAACAACAAGATGGAAGGGGGGAGGGGCCGAGGGGGGCACAAAATACATCCTTAAAAAGGAAACGCTGTTTTATTTCCATCCACTTCCTGAGTCATTACTGTAACTTTCTCCAAATGTGATTTTTAGCTGCTTTGGTTCATTTTGAGCATGACTAACAATTGTGCTTGTTTGCTGGTCGTTGTATTCCACATAGAGATCTTTAGGTCCCCCATCTAGTGGATGGTTATATATTAGGCAGCACAGTCACCTTTTCTGCTAAATGCTAAGATAGCATTAAAGGAGAAGTATTGGGAGAGTAAAATGTAATCTTTCCAATACTTAGAGCCGGCGTAGAACACTGCAGCTGTCCCACGCGGGCTCTATAGTTTGAGAACTGAGTGATCCCCGCAGAGAGAAGTGACTGTCTGTCACTAGTGATGGGCTCGGGCGTGTTCGCAAGCGCCTCGTGCCGAGCCCGCCAGGTAGCCGTCAGCGCGCAGGGCCAATCACAGGCACTGAGACATTTCCCGATCTCTGCAGCTGCGGACCGGGAACATGTCTCAGTGCCTGTGATTGGCCCTGCGCGCTGACGGCTTCCTGGTGGGCTCGGCACGAGGCGCTTGCGAACACGCCCGAGCCCATCATTATCAGTCACCACCACCCACAGGAATTTTCCTCCCTCCCCTCTCTCTGCTCCTCCAGAGCTCATTGGAGGGACAGACAGTTGAGGGGGCGGGCACAGCTGGCTCTAGAGAGGCAGAGCCAGCTGTCAATCAAGCATGGAGTGGATCCTGATAGTATTGTTGGGATCTTTCCCATCTTCAGTGCGGCTCAGCGCTGTCAGCAAATAGTGGGCAGTATTCAGCATGCCCCTTGCACTGCAGCTCACCTGATTGGCTCCTTGTGTTGGTTCTTCTTTTCACAGTCTGAGCTTTGCTGCACAAGCAAGAGGCTAATACACTTAAGGTACTTACACTGCTTGCATTTAAAGGAGAACTATGGGCTAAGGGCTTTTCCCCATAGTTCTCCTAAGGGTAACGGGAGGACACAAACTAGCGTCCTCCGGTCACCCAAAGCTCAGTATACCGCGAGCTATACAGCTCGCGGTGTACTGAAAGTTTTTTAGTGGAATTCTAGGATTTTTAAAAATTAACCCTTGTAGCGGGGCTACCTCCACACTACAAGGTCGCTGCAACCCTTTTCTTCCCCTGTGCTCTGGCGGTCTAGGACCCGTGACATCATTACGAGTAATACAGGTCTATTAGATGTGGAGGCGTTCAAGGACATACCACTGCCGAAGTGGAGGGGGTCACTGCTGCAGGGCTGAGGATCTGGTGAGTATTTCTGTTCTGGGCCATACCCAGAGGTTGCACTAGCAGGATATATGACACATATATGACACATAGGGGAACCTGAAATGAATACATAGAATCTGTTTATTTTTGTCATTACTACACCAGAGATCGGTTTGCTGAAGGACAGTCGTAGAGCTTGTTGGTTGGAGAATCAGCTGAGTATACTATATAAAGTCTGAACGCCGGCAGTCGTTGGGCGTGTGCCTGACATCACCCCCCTCCAGCACAAATGAGTGATGCTCGGGCTCTAGGTGACACAGCGTGCGGATCCAAACCCCAGAGCTTTGGATCCTTATTTGGATATCAGTGCTGGTGCAGGCCCAGTCTGCTCTCAGCTGCAAACACTCACACAAGAGCTCCGTTCCAGCTGCTGAAGATGATGCAAGAGCCACTGTGTTCAAAAAAAAATGACGCCCCCTTCAGTGAATATTCGAATTCCATCTTATATTGTCTAATAAATCTCTCCCCTTTCCGAGGAATCTCTAGTACCGGGGTATGGAAAGAATCTTATGTGTTTTCCTGGGATATGAAGTCAGGAAGCTTTTTTTTTCTTTGTAGTATCTAGCAGAGCCAGGCCATGGGGCCACTACCTGGGGTACTTCTGGGGTGCAAAATGTTCAGGATTTGAAACCTTTGCTGTTATAGTAGCTCACAGCCCATGAAGGGGGAGCACTTTGGCCCTTTCACCTTAGGCCCCAGCACTGGTATCTAGTGAAGGTTGGGTCATCCTTTAAAGGAGAACTATGAGGTGAGTGCTTTTCACTCACCTCATAGTTATAGCCGACCTGTGACAATGAGACTGTCACAGGTCGGCTCAGTAGATCGGGAAGTGAGCGAACACATACCGGCGTTCGCTCACCTCTCGATCCTGTCACGGCTCTCTGCCGTGACAGGGGAGGGGCTGGATTCCCCCTCTCCCCGCTCCGATCCGCCAGCGCTGACTGGCGGAACAGACGGGGAGGGGGTGGGTACAGCTGGCTCTGCCTCTAGATAGGCAGAGCCAGCTGTCACTCACGCAGCTGGGCGGATCTTGACATCGATGTCGGGATCCGCTCCGGCTGCGGCGTCTCAATATACCGCGAGCTGTAGCCTCCCCACTCAGATCCTCCAGCACTGACTGGCGGAGCGGGAGGGGGCGGGTTCTAGATAGGCAGAGCCAGCTGTCACTCACGCAGCTGGGTGGATCCAGACAGAATTGTCGGGATCCCTTCCGGCTGCGGCGTCTCAGTATGCTTGCGGTATACTGAGCTTAGGGTGACGGGAGGACGCTAGTTTGTGTCCTCCCGTTACCCTAAGGAGAACTATGGGGAAAAGCCCTGACCCCATAGTTCTCCTTTAAAGGAAACCACTTTAATAGCAGCCCCACCACCAGAACATTTTTAGATTTCCTTTGCTCCCCTGTCGATCTGTGACCTCATTCCTGTTCCTCCTATGTAACCACACTGGTGGTTGGTGACTGGCACTCCAGGCACCCAGCACTGTCACAATGGTTAGGAGAGAGAGTCCTCAGTCTTGTGTAAGCTCCAAAGTGTGTATCATAGTGCTTCCTCTGCTTGCTCCCATTGGTTGGAGGGAGAACAAAGGGAAGGATGGGCTGCTGGTGGGGTCGGCATTAAAGTGAACCAGTTACTTTCCCCTGCATGAGCAAAGCACATATTCAGTTTAAAGTGACCCTGTCATCGGTGGACTCAAACAAAGCTTGTTGGAAAATAAGATTACTCGTACTCACCTGTCCAGGAGGTAATGGATCAAATCTTTGCTCTTTTGCAAAGCTATGGCTGCCACTGTACTCCAACACTTCTGGCTGTATTAGATGCCTGGTCCTTAGTCAATCCGTAGACATAAGTGGATCCTCGATTGACCCAGTTGATAATGGGTGGATAGGAAATGATTGAATGTCTGTAGACTACCCCCGAGCTCTACAGGCATCTCCGGTCAACTGATCTTGGGAGCAAAACTGGTTGGCTGAATTCTACATTCTGGAAGGGTTGCTACTGTTTCTCCAATGTGGGGTCAACTCCAGGGTTAGGTGCCCAATGCATAGACATGCACATTTGGCTTTCATCAGATGCCAAATAACTTATTTGCATGTTTTTGGGGGTGTAGAAATAAACTGGTACGTTTTTGAAGCTGGGGAACCCAATGCAAGGCTTTTGGCACCAAAAACAAGTTAGAAATCTTTCTGGGCCTCTAACGTATCCCTAAGGGTAAACCTGAAGGTAACTAGATGGATCCCCTGCTGAGTTGGATCACAGCGGAGACATATGTTACATATGTTACATATGTGTCCATTCCAATTTTTCCTTCATCTTGGAATGGAGGAAAACAGACCCAACATAAGACTACGTGCATCCGCCTATACACGCCCACACTTGCTGAAGTGAATAAAAGCATACCTGTATGAAAACTTATTGTGTTTTGTCTGACGGACCCGAATGTCCCCCAAAAGTGAGCAGATGTAGTCAGACGCACATCTCCTTACATTCAGCTGCCCATAGGGATGTATTGCATTCCATCTTTGATCCGTGTAATCAGGAGTAAAATACAGAATGATGGACCGCCAGGGGTAAAGGGGTCTTACTCTGCCATCTGGCACTGTGCTATAAAAGCAACAAGTGTTAAAGGGCCCATGGCCATGTGGTGGTCAGTTTTGACGCTGACAAAAAAACAAGGCTGCCAGTCAAAGCAGGGAACCCCCACAAGGATGAGAGAGGGTCAATCTACCCAGCAGAGACACGGACAGCAATAAGAACCCGACAAGGGTTTTAATTATTCCTTACTCTATCCAAAAAAAAGTTTTGTCTTCAAAGGCTAAGTGCTTAAAGAAGATTGTGCCATGCAAGTTTGTAGGTGGAGATCCCTTTTAAAGGTAGTGCAGCTGTCTGATTGGTCACCATAGACGAGAGTTCCACTTTTGCATTATTTTGGAAAGGGGGTGTGTCCAGTCGAGCTGACTCATAGCCAGATCTATTTTAGTATGAAGCGTACCGCCCACTGCATGTCATTGCTCCGGAGTATTTCAGAATTAGGAGGAATTCATATGACTGCTCACGTCACAAGGCTCGAGCTTCTGACCATTACCACACTCAGCAGATTCATCATCACCAGCATTTCCTTCAAAGGAACGTCCACAAATCTGACAGGAAAAACACTTTACGTCTTCACTTCAATGTTTGGAGAAGAGCGCCACCACAATGGTCACATGACTCCTTGTTCTCTGGAATGGAGTAGGGCAGGCTTAGAACTCAAGCTCAGTCTGTATTGGAGCTGATGACTCAGGGGCCTTAGACTGCTGCAGCAGAGGGGTAGAGACTCTGGAAGGAGTGCTGTCAGCTCTAAGGATCAGGTGAGTCTAAAAATTTTTTTTTACCTTGGGCAAAACCCTTAACCCTTTCAGTGCTGGGGTAGCCCCACTGCAAGCGTTAGTAAAATGACTGCCAGGAGTTCTGCTTTAAGTTGACTTTTCCAGGGGGACATGCAAATTTCATTTAGTTCCATATGCAAATTCCGAATTCCACCGAGGCCAAATGCAAACGAATCCGAATGTTCTTTTAACAAAATTTTGGATCATCCGAATCTCGCTCAAAATGAAACTAAATTCCGAAAGATCCGAATCCAAATAATGAAACGGTGTTCAGACCCGAAACTATTTTTTTTGCCAGCTTACATGTCTATGTAACATTTGTTCAGTGAATCCTTTTTGTTTCATTGTTGCCAAATTCGAATGTTATTAAAGGAGAACTATGAGGGGAGTGCTTTTCACTCACCTCATAGTTCTAGCCGACCTGTGACAATGAGACTGTCACAGGTCGGCTCAGTAGATCGGGAAGTGAGCAAACACATACTGGCGTTCGCTCACTTCTCGATCCTGTCACAGCTCCCTGCAGTGACAGGGGAGGGGCTGGATTCCCCCCTCCCCGCTCCGATCCGCCAGCGCTGACTGGCAGAACGGACGGGGGTGGGGGCGGGTACAGCTGGCTCTGCTTCTAGATAGGCAGAGCCAGCTGTAACTCACGCAGCTGGGCGGATCCAGACATAATTGTCGGGATCCGCTTCAGCTGCGGCGTCTCAGTATACCGCGAGTATACTGAGCTTAGGGTGACGGGAGGACGTTAGTTTGTGTCCCTTAGGAGAACTATGGGGAAAAGCCTTAAACCCCATAGTTCTCCTTTAACTACTATGCATGTTATTGTACGGATTTCTGGCAATGTATTCTATGAATATTTAAACCTTGGAGAAAATACCCCGAAAACATTTGATCAGCAACATTCCCTTTCCATTGGTGAATTCACATTCACCCAACAGCAATATTTACAGGGAACATTCGATTGCACACAACAGTCTCATCTTTATACATTGTGCGAATCTCTAAAAACTAGACATGTAAGCTGCACAAAAATTTGATTTGGATATTTCGTTATTTCGGAATTCGGATCCGAAATTCAATTCGGTTCGGGTTTCAGATTCGGACGAAATTCGAATTTCCGTTAGTTTTGGATAAGTTTACGAATATTCGTTGCGAATACCACAGAAAACCTTATACAGATATTATTACTAAAGCTGAATCTCCCAGACCCGCATGGCATTCGGGATCCAAATTTCGAAAATGCATTCGGGAGCTTCTGAATGGTCATTCGGGTCTGGGAGCCATATACATACCGTATGTATATGGCTCCCAGACCCGAATGGCATTCAGGAGCTCCCCAATGCCATTCGGGTCTGGGAGCCTCAGCTTTAGTAATATATGTATATGGCTCCAAGACCCAAATGGCATTGGGGAGCTCCTGAATGCCATTCAGGTCTGGGAGCCATATACATACGGTATGTATATGGCTCCCAGACCCGAATGGCATTCAGGAGCTCCCCAATGCCATTCGGGTCTGGGAGCCTCAGCTTTAGTATTATATGTATACACTGTATATGGCTCCCATGTTGAAGTAACCAAAATTTGTGTTCAGACCCATTCAAATGCATTAAACCAAAAAACACATCTGATTGGCCAGAAAAGTCACATGTCCAATTCAGTTTCATTTTTGAACAAAATTCGGGCAGGATCTGAAATTTGGAAACGGAAATTCGGACACATTCAGATGCATTGGGATTCGGAATGTGTTTCGGAAAATTCGTCCGAACTTTGATTCGGAACTTAACGAATCGCACATGTCTACTAAAAACAATGCACGGAAGCTGATGGATTCACACAGAGTGTATGCTGGTTTAGTTGGAACGAATAGCAATGCAGATTATTACACGTTCCGCGCTGATTCCAAAACATTTCACCAAAATGGTGACATTTCACTGACTGAGGGAAAATGAAAATCCTGAGTTTTGTTTGTTACCTTCCACAAGGAGGATATTTATTATTCTGGTGTCTCTGTCCCGGAAACGCTGCATCTACTTATTGGTAAAAACCCATTTGATCTCTGCGTGTCCCTAATGGAATGGATGTGTTGCCTGCTGCACGGAATCCATCTTATTGCTGCTTGATGTGTGTTTGCATTTAATTAGCAGCCCGGCCAATATCCTGTTCACTCTGCTTTGCAAAGTCATTCATTTACAAGCAGCTTGGCAGCGAGGCGCAGTAACCTTTTACGAGAGGACGCATACAATGCACACGTTATATCACACTGAGCATCCCAGGGCTTTGCTTCCTCGGACACAGAGGAAGGAATGGAACCGGAAGCAAACCGCAGTAACAAAAAATATAACAAAATAGCCAATTAAAAGATAAAGCAGCAGCAGATTTTGTTGCAATATTTTCT
>NW_017306607.1:826861-827257 GCF_000935625.1 Nanorana parkeri
AGGCCAGGCTGTCATGGACCCGCCCCCAGCCTGTGACTGGACAGTGATGAGCTCATCTCAATCTGCTTTCTCCTTCTATCAGCATGTTCAGGCCCGGATCCCCCACAAGGCCACCGAGGCCCGGCCTCGGGGCAGCAGGGCGCAGAGGGGCGGCAGCGGTGTCCTTGTGGGGAAGTTGCCCTCCCTACATTCAGTCCTGCTTTGTACAAGCAGGATTAAATGTAGAGTGAGGCAGCCGATTTTTCGTTTATATGTCATCTCGGCGATGTCGCCGATTTCACATGTAAACAGTGTGCAGCCTCCTCCCCTCCCCCCTGCACTTACCTCTCTCCTCTGGTTCCGTCCTCCGGGCTCCGTCGCCGAGTCTGTCTCCTCACTGCAGTGAGCGGCAGGGTT
>NW_017306607.1:827588-828625 GCF_000935625.1 Nanorana parkeri
AAAAAGTGATAAAGTAAAATAAATAAATAAAGAAACAGTAAAAAAAATGTACACTAACCCCGCCGCCCTGCCATCTGGTTGCCATTCTCTATTGATGGGAAGGGGGGGGCATCGCAGAACCTGGCCTTGGGGCGGCAGGGAGAGTAAATCCGGCCCTGAGCATGTTCCTTGTATACAAATGAATTGATAGCTCCTTGTGCTGCTTCTCCTGCCCCCCGTCTGTGGTCTGTTGTAAAGGGATTGCAAGAGGCTGATATCAGGTTGAATTCAGGTACTTACAGTGCTTGTATTAAAAAAAAAAAAAAAATACAAGACTCCGCCCCCTCCTGTAATAAGGAGCGCTCACTGCTGCTCTCTATCCTTGTACAGGGTGACTGGTCATGTATCCGCCCCCGCCTGTAGTTTTTGGCAGGCAGCCTGTAGTGGGTGTGACCACTGCTGATGATGTCACTGCTAATTTTACAGGGCAATAAGTGGGTTTGCAAATACATTTGGTGCATGAAAAGTGGATTTATGTCCTTTTTAGATATTGAGAATTATACTTAAAGCTAAAGATCCAGCCGATTGCTTGTGTGTCTCCCCCCCCCGTCATTGCTGGCTATCCCAGGCTCTGTTGTCCCCCATGCAGGCCCGGTCTGTGTAATTCTATCGGAGAGAGATGAGCACACTTCCAGCGGCTAATCTCTCCATCGATTACTGAAAGCAGAACAGAACATGTATTACATCACTTCCTGTTTCATTGTGTCATTTTTCCAACTGCTGCGATTGGAGAAGAAGCTGGTGAAGCATGATCTGTCTCTCTGCTTAACCAGCTTTTTGGGGTTCAATAGGTGATATTAGGGGTCTAATAGACCCTTGATGTCTCCATAAAGAGGCCTGCTGAAATGATCAGGTACAATGCAGGGCCCTTAGCCCTGAGGATGCCGAGGAACAGCCCACAAGCTGGAGCGTAAGGAATACTAGGTAAGCAGCAACTGTTACTGGAGCGGGTATCAGGTAAGGGGAACTGCTTTACACAGCAGTCAATCCTTGCAGTG
>NW_017306607.1:829454-829997 GCF_000935625.1 Nanorana parkeri
CCTGCAAGGGGGGAGGGGGGGGGGGGGGGGGTAGCTCCACTGCAAGGTGAGGTTTTTTTTTTTTCTTCCCTTCAGCATGGGATTCCATGCCTGCAGTTCAGCTTTAATGATATATTATTGAACACAGAGCTGCATTCATTTGCGTCTTTTATGGTTGCCGAGAGTTTCAGAAAATCAAGGCACGCCATAGACATTGCAGGAATATTTACACACTATGTTGCAGATTCCATCCTTCTTCTGACCTCAGCTTCATCCGCGACTAAGAAGATTCCGGAGATGCGATATTTCAGAGATGGGAGAGGGTAGGGGAGCCAATTCCAAGAACAAGGGAATAAGGATTCTGGGAATTCTTGACTTTCTTGAGCTGCCGTCTGCTGCCAGCGCTGCAATAAAGGAATAATAAACTACAGCAGTCCATTGGAATGGAAATTGCTGAATGTATTCGATGTTTGTAGGAAATCAGAGATGCAGTTTTATGAAGGACGTATGCAGTTTTCCAATTCAACAAAGGCAGCAGCTGGAAGGGGGAGGGGGACGGGGACG
>NW_017306607.1:830501-832504 GCF_000935625.1 Nanorana parkeri
GGGGGCGGGGACGGGGGGAACACACACATTAAAAGGGCCCCTATCAATATGTGCAAGGTGGTATTCATCAGTGTAGGTGGGTTGGGAAAGTGGATTTTACCTTTAGTCATTATTATAATGTAAACTTCTACCTGGGCAATTTGAACTGAGCATATGATTCTCCGGGCACAAACGCTTTCATCATCAACAGCCACAAAGGATATACATCTTACTTTGTGTGCACCAAATGCCTTTGCAAACAGAGTTATTACCTTTTAAAAGTAGCAGTGACATCATCACTGTGCTGTACATTGCCTGCGCAGAGAGCAGAGCTGTGGGAGGGACCCAGCAGGCTCCACCTACTACAGGCTGCCTGCAGGAAACTACAGGAGGGGGCGGAGACAAGACCAGTCATCCTGCACAAGGAGAGAACGAGAGAGAGAGAACAGCAGTGAGCGGTCTTTATTACAGAAGGGGGCGGAGACAAGACCAGTCACCCTGCACAAGAAGAGACAGGTCTTTGTTACAGAAGGGGCGGAGACAAGACCATACACCCTGCACATGGAGAGAGCAGCAGTGAGTGGTCTTTATTACAGGAGGGGGCGGAGACAAGACCAGTTCCCCTGCACAATTAGAGAGAGCAGCAGTGAGTGGTCTTTATTACAGGAAGCTCCAAATCTCACACTGGATTACTGCACAGATCTGGAAGAAATACACAAAGCTCACCTAGATTCAAGAAGAATACATATGGATCTTGTACGAGGACAATATATATTGCAGTATCAGTAAAAAAAAAAACCTGTATTTTGCTGTAAAATAATTACTTTGGCCCCGCCCTCTCCTGCCTTTTAAGAGACCTGTTGGTCCTTTTTTTTATATGAGGTTGGACTTGGTGAGAACCCAGCTAACCAGAGTTTGCCCAAGTCCACTCAAAATTCTGACTGCATCCTCCCGACCCAATCAGTTCCAGTGGTGGCATTTCCTACCCCTTTGTGACATATAGCTGCGGGCAATGTGCCTCTACGGAACTGATTGGGTTGGGAGGAGTGGGCTTGGATGAACTGGGTTCACACCAAGCCCAGCCTCTTCACTAATGGGGATGTGCTGTGAAGGTGAGCAGATCCATATCATTGTAGAACCTCATAGAAATGAAGGTGCATCTGCGGGCGCAAGGAGCGAAAACCAATGGATTCCCCCATCCACCCTAAACAGAGGAGTCTCCATTCGTGTTTATACAGGGTAGTACGCTCTGGCTGCAATGTAGGGAGGAGTAGTTGGGATTAGATTGTGAGCTCTCACGGGCAGAGCTCTCCTTACCATCTTGTCTTCCTTATATTGTAAAGCACTGTGCAAACTGTTGGCGCTATACAGTATAATTCCTGTATAATAATAATAATTAGAGATGAGGTTGGACTTAGTGAGAACCCAGTTCGCCCAAGTCCACTCAAAAACGTGACTGCCACCCCCTCCTCCAGACCCAGTGTTGGCAGTTGCATCAGGGACATTCCCGCCTCTGCCGGAAATGCACCTCTCCCCCCAACTGATTGGGTCAGGAGGAGCGGGCTTGGCCGAACTGGGTTCACACCAAGCCCAGCCTCATCACTAGCGGGATGTGTCTGTGAAGGTGGGCAGTTCTGGGTTGGTGGTGGCCTTCAATGGCATTCATGGCAAGGTGACAGAGTCTCTTTAAACGCAACAACCTTAAAAAGTGTCCAACGCCAGCCTGAGAGGAGAGGCAGAACATCGTGCCGCAAACCCTGCTCACTTTCGGGGTGATCAAAGAGGTCTAAAGAACCGCAGGTGCTTGCCATTTGGCTGGTGATTCCCAATTATGTATTGCAAACAAAGCTATTTTTGAATGAGTGACACCTGTGACAGTTCAGCAGGGCCTCAAGGTCTATTGATTGTACGGGGTGGCCATGTAGTAAACGGCATGAAATATCAAGGCTTAGGGGGGAGAAATATTTGTGCTATTCAGCACTTGACGCATGGGTCTGTTGATGACATGTCTCTCTGTAAGGCAC
>NW_017306607.1:832555-836375 GCF_000935625.1 Nanorana parkeri
TCTTTGCTCCGCCTGGAGAATGAGCAACCTCATGTGTGAGGAGTGAACCGAAAACTGCTAAAATGTTTATAGAGAGCTAAGAAATGCGACAGCTTGGAGTCTCCCACTTATTGTAAAAGATATATAAATATGGAAAGGACATTTTCTATGTAGTCCGAGAAGTACATATTGTATACTATACTATGTGTAGCACTATTGACCATTAGAGTTACAATGTAACCATTCGGGTGAGCAGTAAGAACATCAAGTATAATATAGAATAATCCTTAAAAGGTGTCTATGGTCAGGATCAAAAAATATATCTATTTCTATATCGAATTTCCATAGGTTCTATCAGAGCCGTAGCTAGCTCCTTTTGCGCCCGAGGCAAGAACAGAAAATGGTGCCCCCCCCCAACAGACGACGTGTGCGGTATGTGACGTCATGCGCCCCGCCTACAGGATGGCGGCGCGCATGGGCAGAGTGCGCTGGTGGCAAATCCAAAATAGCATAAAAATGTGTTTAGTTGGACGAGACTAATGAAAACATTTTTAATTTCAGTTCACTTTGTCCGAAACTAGTTTTTATTCTTTGCACATGTCTAGTAATGTGTGTTTTTGTTTTTCTTATTATTTTACTGTTGGGGGGGGAGATATCGGGGGTCTGACCCCTGACATTTCCCTCTTGAAATAGAAAAAGAGATTGAGTCCTCTGCCCATACAGGTGGGGAGAGCAGCGGGGATCCGAGGAGAAGCTGGAGCATGTGCCGCTCTTCTTCTCCCTGTCAAACCCCAGCTGTGTTGGCCACCTGGTGCCTCTGTTGCCAATGGTGCCCTGTGCTCGCCATGGCAACAGGGGCGCAGCCAGGCAGGCGCTGGCTGCGCCCCCTCTCAGCTGAGCCTGAGGCCTCACTCGCCCCATGGTAGCTACAGCCCTGGGTTCTATCCCGCTCCTCATAACCGCTCAGTGTCTGCAGCCCCCCTCTGCCGATCCCTGCACTGGCTTCCACTCGCCCAGAGGATAAAATTCAAAATATTAACAGTCACTTATAAAGCCATCCACAACTCCGCCCCCGGATATATCTCAGACCTTGTCTTAAAATATCACCCTAACCGTCCACTCCGCTCTTCCCTAGACCTCCTGTTTCCAGCTCCCTAGTCAACTCCTTCCATACTCGCCTCCAGGACTTCTCTAGAGTCTCTCCCATCCTCTAGAACCCTTTACACCAACCTGTCCGTCTATCTCCCACCTTGACTGTCTTTAGGCGTTCCCTGAAGACATCTCTTCAGGGAAGCCTATCCCTCCTCAACCTAACCACTGAACCATCACGTTCTCAAACAATTCATCCCCACAAAGCTCCCTCCTCCTGTATCATTTCCCCCTCCTCTTTCAGATTGTAAGCCCTCAGGGGCGGGGCCCTCCTTACCATGTTGTCTTGAATTGTATTGTGATTGTAATGTCTTCCTTACATTGTAAAGCGCTGCGCAAACTGTTGGCGCTATATAAATACTATGTAATAATAACCAGATCCATCTAGAACTTTGTGAACTGACTTATTAGGGATGCACCAATACTAGTTTTTCGGTATTGAGTACCGATATTTTTTTTCTCTGGTACTCACTGACACCAAATACCGATACCAGAAGTCCCATTGAGGAAGCCAGGCGGCGTGTAAAAACTCACCGCCTGGCTTCCCGAATAGCAAGGAAGCCAAGCCATCTCCATGCTTCATCGCCACCAGGTGATGAGGAAGCGTGGAGCCGGCTTTCTGGCAAATCAGGTCCTTCTGTGTGGAATGCTGGCAGGGGGATAGGCTACACTCAGGCTGTGACTGCTTTGTGAAGGAAAGAATTCAGGAAGACTTTTCACACCTTTTGTTTTGAATGGATTTGGATTGTATTTAAACGGAACGTTCAATTGCACTGACACTGCTTGCATTAAAATACTCGTAGGGATGTATTAATGAATACAGAGTGGCGTGGCGTCAATCCGTATTTTACATCTGCCCGGAGTTTACTTTTAATGATTCTGAGTGCAAATTTCAGCTTGAGCTGTGGAAATAGGCTTTTTATTATTATTATTATTTTTTTTTTTTACAGAAAAGGCAAAAAGATGCCAAAAAACATGCAATAAAGGAGGTAACAGCTCCACCTGCTGGGTGGATAAGAAACAACACTTTTTATACGTAAAAGTCATTTCTATTAATAATAATTTTGCTCACTAGGGATGAACTGATACTAGTATTGCTGCCGATACCGTGTATTTGGGCGAATACTCATACTCACCCAAATGCTCCGATACCTTTCCCGATACCAGAACTTCATCCGTTCAGAGGAAGATTTCCTCTGAGCGGCAGTGCCGTAGGGGAACATGAAGCCGGCTTCCCATGCGATCAGGAAGCTGGGCAGCGACTAATGACCCACCTCCTGATTGGCTGGGAAGTCGGCTCCATGCTGATTGGCTGGAAAGCCTGCTTCCTAGCCAGTCAGTATCGAGCTGGCTTCCCGGCCAATCAGCAAGGAGTTGGCTATTCCACCGGCTTGATGATGATTGGTTTGGAAGCTGGCTTCCCAGCCAATCAGCATGGAGCCGGCTTCCCAGCAAACTCCTTGTTGAATGGCTGGGAAGCCGGCTTTCCAGCCAATCAGCAAGCTAGGAGGCAGCTCATTACTTGCTGCCTGGCTTCCTGATTGCCCGGGAAGCCGACTCGATGCCGATTGGTTGGGAAGCCAATCACAATCAAGCCCTATTGCTCACCATATGAGAAATGAGAATGTATATAATTCCGTTACCTTCCTTTTAATTACTTTGACACTTGTGTAGCTTATACAGTATATTAATAGGGAGCCATTTGATACACTGATCGATCCCTGTGGATAGAATGACGAGCTGTTCTTTTAAAAAATACTTTAACTCCGTGTGGTCTCTTTTTTTAATACATTGTTATGAGATTAATTATTTTTTTGTGTGTGACTGGCAAACAGTAGTTCTAGAAAAACATCAAACCGCTAAAAGGAGCCCCCCAAAAAAAGTCCCATCTGAGTACACGAGACGTCAGGAATGTCCTCGGCTATAATTACAACATCTGCCTTTAATTTGTCCCATATGGAAGAGCTGAGAGCAGATCTACAGAGTGCGGGTAGGCAACCTCAGGCACTCCAGCTGAGGTGGAACTACAAATCCCGTCATGCCTGTGGCTGTCGGTCTTGCAATGCCTCATGGGACTTGTATTTCCACAACAGCTGAAGTGCCGAGGCTCCCTGCTATAGAATAATGATACTGGGGAATTCAATGAAATCTCTCATTGGGTCTATATGGCTACACACTGATCTTTCATATGAAAAATCCCATCAGAACCCCGCCAACTATTAGAAAATCCCCAAAAAATGTCCCGAAAGCGATTTTTACCGTCTGTAGCAAAAACACAAAAGTTTCCTAAAATGTTATTATTTATCTTTGTTTATAATAAAGAAAATACATAACAAAAACTACATTCTCATTAAAGAGACCCTGTCACCAGACCGTTTCAAGAATATTCAATGTATTTGAAAGTCCATTTCCACCTTTTAAGTGATGAGCATTTGTTGTGGTAATGTAGAGGTGCACTGATGATTGATGATGTATATGTGCGTACATTTTCATGGCTTGCATTGCAGGCTTGCTTCATGGCCTGAATCCTAGAAATTAAAAATTTTCTCCACAAGAACCTCAGTCTGACACCCGGGGTCAGATTGTAAAGCAGGCTGACCCCCTCCCTGTGATTCTGTGTAACATGATTACTAAACACCAGCTCTGCCTTTACACACAATGCACTGTCCGGGGGGGGGGGGGGGGGGGGCCC
>NW_017306607.1:836584-886333 GCF_000935625.1 Nanorana parkeri
GAATATCGAGTAGGAGGTGTAGAGCTCAGTTGTAATGTACACACATTGCTCACAGAGGCGGCCATTTCCATTAGGCTATGAAGTGGAAAGCGAACAACAAAAAAATGAAATAATGAATGTTTCTGTTTTCATAGACAGCAACTGCATATGCCTGGTTCTTGTACACTTGGCATACATTGCTGGCATATGCTTTCTAAAAATACCTCTGCAAAAGGTGGAAATGGGCTTTTAAGCATGGGATTTACCTGTAAAAGCGAGTCTTCAGTTGATATCCAAAAGTCCTGAGACTGCGACTGGGCTCCGCCATCTTGGATGTAATGTCAGCAGACTCAGAGCTGTCACTAAAGTGATACTCTATAGCAGGGCTCAAAATTTCAAGTCCTAAGCTACTAGCCAGGCCTTAAAAGTTACTCACCACCAGTTGCCCCACCTAACCCTTACCCGGCCTTAACTCCGCCCGGTCAGCGGTGTGAAGCAGAGTACAAAGATCAGTAAGTACAGAAGTCAGTGGTGCAATGCAAAACAGAGGCCAGCTGTGTGACGCGCAGTACACCGGTCACTGTTTGCCTGAAGAAGGAACTGTTGTTCCGAAAAAAATCGCTATATGATGTGATCGCAATCGAGTCAATAAACCTTTTTTGACTTGAAATTCTATTGGAGTGCGAGTGACTTTATACATACACTTATCTTGGATTGCAGAGGCATCTGCAATCACTTTGGCAACCACCCGACTCTAAGGCCCGGTTCACACCTGGGCGTTTTGTAGCACGTTCCTACGCTCTGCAAAACGCTCAAACACCGAAATCCCATTATTTCCTATGGGTATGGTTCACACCTGGGCGTTTTGTAGCACGTTCCTACGCTCTGCAAAACGCCAAAAGAAGTACAGGAGCTTCTTTGGGGCACTTTGTTGCGCGTTTCCATTGGGATACAGCCAAGTAGCCCTCAGAAACGCACGTTTTTTTTACCGCAAATCGCGCGACAAACACGCATATTCGACACGCCTAGGTGTGAACCCAGCCTAAGTGTATCATGCGGTCAGGAGTGCGATGGGAACACTGGATTTTGTATATAAATAGACCCCAAAGTGTTACAAAAGCACTCTTCTGCAAGCTACATATCAGCATCCCAACCTACCTAATGGCCGAGAAATCCATTTCTTTTGTTTTTTTTTTTAATAAGAATTCACTCCACACGTTTTCTGTGAACCCACAAGGATTAGTTTATTTTTTTTGTAATGAAAATATTACTGACAGTGAGCCAGTGTCCACAGTTATTTAGTACAAAGATATGTTATCTTGGGAAATCAACTCAGAAAAAATGTATAAAATGGACGTGGCTCCCGGACTAAAAAGAAACGAGTAGAAAACAACAGAAAAAATAAATTCTAGGAAATGGATTAGTAAGGTTGAAGAATAATGTTTTATTAAGACTGGAATTAGCTCACACGAGTCTGCAGCTTCCCTATGTGAGGGATCAGTAACGTTTCTCTTCCAATGAAATGTCGAGTTCAAAGGTGCATCACTCAAACGTTCCCTTCTTATGCTATCACTGAGCGGCAACATGGCAGTCCGTTTCTGACTCCAAAAACTACCTAAAAAGATGGTGATGACGTTAGCTTCGCACATACAGACAATAAAGCTCATTAACAACTCAAATTCTCTTTCTGCAAGTTATATTTGTTTTTTATTGGGATACAAAAAACTTTGTATAGGTTTTTTTTCCCCCCATCTGTCTTGGTTCTGTAGGCCTGTAAGTAGTTTAATGTCACCTCTGGTGGTATCCATTGGATGCAAAGATGTTCTAAAACCACAAATAAATGTAGGGGTCGATTTTTAAATCTTCAACCCAGAGTGTAGCTGTGTGCACAGCATATCCACCACCACAAGCTCAGAATAGGAATTCCTATGCTCCAGGGCCCCATCTAGTGGTAGACCATAGGGCACCATCACCATAGGAATTCCTATGCTTCTCGGCTCCATCTAATGTGGTAGCATTGGAGCTCCACCACCATGGGAATTCCTATGTTTCTCGGCTCCATCTAATGTGGTAGCATTGGAGCTCCACCACCATGGGAATTCCTATCTTTCTCGGCTCCATCTAATGTGGTAGCATAGGAGCTCCATCACCATGGGAATTCCTATGCTCCTCTGCTTCATCTACTGGTAGAGCATAGGAGCTCCATCACCATGGGAATTCCTCTGCTCCTCTGCACCATCTAGTTGTAGAGTATAGGAGCTCCATCACCATGGGAATTCCTCTGCACCATCTAGTTGTAGAGTATAGGAGCTCCACCACCATAGGAATTCCTATGCTTCTCGGCTCCATCTAATGTGGTAGCATTGGAGCTCCACCACCATGGGAATTCCTATGTTTCTCGGCTCCATCTAATGTGGTAGCATTGGAGCTCCACCACCATGGGAATTCCTGTGCTTCTCGGCTCCATCTAGTGTGGTAGCATAGGAGCTCCACCACCATGGGAATTTCTATGCTTCTCGGCTTCAACTAGTGGTGGAGTATAGAAGCCCCACCACCATAATGATTCCTGTGCTCTACACCTTCTAGGGGTAGAACATAGGAGCTCCACCATCATAGGAATTCTTTTGCTTTTCGGGTCCATCTAGTGGTGCAGCATTGGAGCTCCACCACCATAGGAATTCCTATGCTCCTTGGCACCATTTTGTGCAGCATAGGAGCTCCACCACCGTAGGAATTCCTATGCTCTTCTGCACCATCTAGTGGTAGAGTATAGGAGCTCCACCACCATAGGAATTCCTATGCTCCTCTGCACCATCTAGTTGTGGAGTATAGGAGCTCCACCACCATAGGAATTCCTTTGCTCCTCAGCTCCATCTAGTGGTAAAGCATAGGAGCTCCACCACCATAGAAGAATTATTTTGCTCCTAGTGGTTCTCATTCACCCAGCCAAGATTTATAAAATTGGCCCCTTAAAATATTTAAAGCCATTGAAAAAAAATTTAGATTAAGTGGTGATGGTTTAGACCCTGTAAGTTTTGTTTTTTTACTGCTCTGTCAACCCGACTGGTGAGATTCACCTCTATATCCTGGTGACCATCATGAATGAGAATGAAAGTAAGGGGGCAATAAAAAATCGTGAGCAGTCACTGGAGCACAAATATAGAGGAAATCTGCCAATGGGGACAACCAAGAGGGCATTCCCCTTTTGGATAGATTGTCTTTAATTTCCTGCTGTGTCTACAGGACAGGAAGTGAAGGGAAACCTCCCCAATGTGACAGATGGCAAAAAAAAAAAAAGCTGACAGAAGTTCAACCAAACCCTACATATAAATTAAACTTTAGATATTCAGAAACCTGAGCGGAGAGAAATCAGTAGGCTACCATAGTTTTCTTCGTTTAGAACATTCGAGCTTGCTGGTTATCACTTCAAGATGCTCACAATGAACACGAATGATGTAGATCAGAAAAAACATTTTTGGGTGATTTGGTCAAGCAGAAGACGCTGTAGATCGGCAGCTATAATTGTCAGGTGAAGGCGAGCTTCAAAAACATCATTGACACTCACCAAGCAGCACAGTGGCCAAGTTTGGAACACCCTTGCCTTCTTTGGCCGTAGGTTAAATGTCCCCAGCAACACTACATGCATGGAGTTTGTATGTTCCTCGTTCACATATAGTGTTGGGCTAACTGGCTTCCACCTATAGCAGCACTACCGTTTGCAGTAGAAACATTAATAAAGTTCTTTCGAGGACAGCAACAGACAAGAATATGTCAAAGAACTCTTTACAGGTCATGTGACAAACATGAAGGCCGCCATTGCTGACCAGTCTTTCTGAAAATGCGAGCTGCCTGACTGTTGAAGCCGTAGCAGCAATATGACAATTTCCAAGCCAAAATGGAAATAAAAGTATACAGATGCAGAATTTTTTATTTTACTACAATTTTAATTTGTTTCAGATCGATGACTTGAGTGATGGAAGCTAGACACGACCTATTCAGAGGCCAACAATGGTATCTGCTGCATTTCTCTCATGACAGGTGCACTTTACATTTGTGCGGAAAGGTGTCAGTGCCACATAGCTTTCCCTGAGCTCACCTTAAGGAATACCGCAAAGGGCAAAAGATCAGGTGCAAAGGGCAGCAACCCATACTGATCAGAAGGTTACTGCAGCACGATCAGTGTACGGATTTCTGATTGGTTATTATGAGATACTGCACTGTGCATGAACCTCCCAAATCTGACCTTCTCTAGCAAGGCAAGGTAGCCTATGACATGACATATGGGTAAAGTCAGGAGATCTGTGCAAAAGACTGTTGTGACCCGGCAGAGAATAAGAGATGGAGGATGCAAACAGATCCCACTGTGGAGTTCCCATTATATGGCAGAACCATGCCGTACCTTCTCCACTGCCATCTACACTGCTCTACCCTCTGGATATGATCCATTGCAGGGTGGGATGCAAGATGGCTGATCCAACGGCATGGAAGTCATTCTTTGGATGTCCATTTGATTGGGCTCCTTAGCCGACCTTGAAATCTGCTAGGAAACTGTTTTTGTCTGTATTGGTACCTACCAGTACCTACAGTTATGTTCCAGATTGTCTTCCCCCTTCAATGATCCACTTTAAAAAAAAAAAACAAGAGAACTCTAGGCCAATTGCAAGCCGACAGCAAATAAATAAAAGATGCCCACTTATAAAAGGTCCGTTTATCCGTATGTACGTTTGGCAGAAAAGATAGGTGCTCCACGTCAGTTTCAGCATACTTTAGCCACAAAGGCCTCTGACACAAGGGTCGCTTATGCATGTTCTGGCTCAAGCCACTGCAGACTGAAGCAAAAAAGTAAACTTGTCCAGATTTTAAATGTAATCGACTGAAGAGCAGACCCCCTCCAAATCTTCAGAAACCCCGGTGCCCCATCATTTACAATTCTGAGCTCAAAAGATGAAGCTGGACTTGGACCCACCCCTTCTAAACCTCCCAACCTCCCTATAGGCAGCAACAGGAAGTTGGAATGGGCAGGCCCATGCTCGACTTGGCTGAAGTCAGAATTAGCATATTACAGGGCCCCAAATATCTGAGGATTTGTAATGGGTGCATGTAGACACCCCTAGGAGCCTGCAATTAATTTCTTGTTTCTGTTCGTTAGGTTTAGTACAGGTACACTGTATCCATTATGCTCAATGCCAAGGTGGGACCACACAAATCAGTCAACAGTCTGCCTCTCCTTGAGCCCATCACAACCCGCTACTATGAAGCCCAACCACGGCTCCCAACCGGTCTTCCGATACACATGACTTGTCACTTTTCCGTATTGCAAAAATCTCTGGTCGGGACGCCACCCCTAATCACCAAACCTGTGGCCTTTGCATGGCCGCCTAAAAAACACGGAAGCCCTCGTCTAGGTCAACAATGTAAAGGCGGCAACGGCAGCAGCAACCTCCAACTCCCAAGGCAAACGGCATAATTAGAAAATTCTGCATTAACCACAATGGATACTTGGAGAGCCTGTGGAGACTGCATAGAACAATACAAGGTATAGTATACTGCAGTAGTCATATGCAAAAAAATAAAAAGCAACTGCTGGTCAAATGCCACATTTTGTTAATTTATTTAGATAAGTCTTTTAGATTGTAAGCCCTCAGGGGCAGGGCCCTCCTTACCATCTTGTCTTGATTTGTATTATGATTGTAATGTCTTCCTTATATTGTAAAGCGCTGCGCAAACTGTTGGCGCTATATAAATCCTGTATAATAATAATAAGTTAAATTCTGGAAAATATTAATTTTGCAATAAATGTTAAAAATAAAATAAGTCGCGTTTCAGATTTCTCTCCTGCAAAGATGGTTATTAAGAGGAAAACATTGTGGCATGCGTGGGCATCCTGCTGGTCACCCACTTCTGCAGAAATCAAGGCCTCTTAATATACCTTGTAGCAACCTAACCGTCTTTTTTAGCTTTAAAGCTAAACTCCAGGCAGATCTAAAAGACACAAATTAATGAAGCTCTGTATTCATTAAATGTCTAAGTATCTGCATAGGACTCGCTATCAGCCTCTAGCAGCAGTACTCAGACTGGGAAGAAGGAGGGCAGGACTGGGTGCCAGTCAGGTGAGCTGCATGCCAATCTGCCTATAAAGAACGTGCCGATAGGTAGAGAGGCCAAAGAGCTGATCTCCCGAGTCATCTGCTGCTTTTTCACTGTCCAATCAGCAGGCTGGGGAAGAGGGAGGACAGTCCTGTATTTCTTCTACAGTCTATAACAAACTGAAAAAATGACATCATTCACCTTCGCCTTGCTGTGCAGCAGAGCTGTATAAAAAAAAAAAACTGGAAGGACAGAATTACAAATCCCCCGTCAGGTAAAACATCTCCCTTATATGTAAATCAGCAGATTGCCTGGAATTCAGCTTTAAAAGAGAACTGGTACCCAACCGTTTTTGGCCATAGTCCTCTTTAGGGTCACAGGAGGACATTTACTATGTTCTCCTGTGACCCAAAACTCAGCATACAGGGGGCTATTGCCTGCTATATGCTTAGAGCGCAGAGCCACGCTGTGGCTGGGAAAGATCCTGACAATATGGGATCCACCCCGCCAACTGATTAACAGCTGGATCTGCCTCTCTAGAGCCCGCCCCCTCCTCTGTCTGTCCCTCCAATCAGCGCTGGAGGATCGGAGAGGGGAGGAATCACTACGGGGAGCGGTGACTGGCAGTCAACGCTCTCTGCAGGGAGATGATCGGGAATTGAGCGATCATTGGTAAGTGATGACTCGATTCCCGATCTATAGAGCTGACATGTGACAGCTTCAATGTCACACATTGGCTCTAATTATGGGGATGATTGTATATCACTCTCCCCATAATTCTCCTTTAAGAAATCACCTCCCCAACTTCTTCCTTACAGAATGTTTCTTAGGGTGTCTTCTATGCACTGGCATCTTAACAGTCACATACAGGCATTCAATGATAAATAACTGAACTCCGCAAATAAGTAGCAACCGCACGTTAAAATATTCTTCATTTAAGTTTTCTCCTCGCAGAGGATGTGTCGCCTTTTCGCCTCCCAAACCAACAAAACGTGACGTTTGACCAGCACAGACCACGCTTGCGTACAAGCCTATTCACAAAAGATGTTCAACTCAACGTCCCGCATTGTCAGGATGTTGCATGTGTCAGGAAGGTGATGTCGCCCTTTAGGTATCTACTGAAATACTCTATTGCTGGAATGAATTGGGAGGATGAGAAGGTGGACTGAACGAAACATGTCAACGGCTTTTAAAGTGAAATCAATGGTGCGCTTCGAAAACGGAACTTTGAAACATGCACGAGCAACTTTCATGTTGCCCGAACAGTTTCCATTTTCTCAGCAGCTAGTCTCCAGTCAGATCCAGTGGTTTGTAATGTCTCTTATGCGTCATCTACCCCTAACTTGTCTCCGTCCTCGACCTGGGCTTCTTTGTACAAGAATGACAATAGGAAAAGTGCAACGTCCATGGAGGACCAGTACGCAGTGTGCGAAGTCATAGCCGACCAGTATCTGCTCTCCACCAGTCCCTCTCGGAGTTCAAAATCGATCCGGTGCTCCAACTCCACCACTGGAAGAAAAAAAAAGAAAAGAAAACAGCAACAACATTATACGATCTGTGTTTATACTGCTAAGTAGATGGAAAGGGGTAAGAGGGAGTTCATGTGATTGAAAGCATATCTATACCCACAAACAAACATTTTGTATATTGCACCTCAGCTGTCCTTAGATTTGGTGGCTACTTTAGTTTTCCTTTCCCTGGCGATCCTGCCAGTTAACACACTTCCTGTCCTAGGGTGACCACGCTCACTCACTGTATGGTATATATGGAGGAGCAGTGTTGTCACCCTAGGCTGCTCTTCAGATGCAAACACTTCCCCATCTCCTCTACATAGGTAGGTGTTCTTTGATGATTCACAGAAGATAGCTAGGGGAAACAAAATAGTATTTTTGTACTCCAAGGAAATTATTAATACTGCTGCCTCTAAGAGGATTGGACATCAAACAAAAATATGTAGGTCAGTCCGAGATACCCTCTTCCACTAGAAGCATGCCTGAAGTTTTGTACCAATGCAGTATTGGGAGTATGATCATAAAACACACGAGGGGTGGGACCTGGGTCCCCCAATGGACTCCAAGAAAATATTTTTTTGGGCGAATACAAAAATCCCATTTAATTTTGCATTTATTGAGAGGAAGACCTTCACTTTTAGGACATCCAAAAGAAGTCCGACTGAGGGGTCGGCAGGACAGCAAAATAAATGCTAACAGGTGCAAGGCAAAACTGGCCTGTAGGTCAAAGAGCTGCCTGAAGGACCCTACGCCTGATGCCAGTATCAGATGAGGCCTCAATGTCCACCTGGCAGAACTCAGAAAACAGAAGATCGGGTGGCGGCCTTGCAAATCTGGGAAACCGGTGCGGCTGATGAAAAGCCCAAAAAGAACTCGCAGATCTAGTACAGAATGCACCTCGACAGGAAAGGGTAGAACCCAATCCTTGAGACCATAGGCTTGGTTGATGGTCTGTCTAAGCCACGGAGAGATGTGGAACGAGAAGTCAGTGTGGCCTTATGGGGACAATCAGGGCTGTAAAAAGAAAAAAACAAAAAACAGCCTTACTGAAAGAGCAATGAATGAGACTCACAGTGGAAACCACATCCTGACAATGGAGAAAATGTTTTCCTTTTGGTGAACTGGTGCTGGACAGACAATGTCTTGGGTGAGGGGAAAAGCAGAAACTACTTTGTCCCTTTGCAAAACCAGAAAAGGTTCTTTACAGGATTGGCCATCGGTACAAATGCTCGCCACACTGAAATGATAGCTACAAGAAACCCCACCTTGTGGGTGAGCGTAGACATTGGCCTTATCAGTGGGCATACTGCAAGTAGCGATGGAGCAATTATTAGAGAGTGAGCTGGGGGCAGTTGTTACATCAGGACTAACCGCCACCGCACCCCCTTCCCCATCTAGAATTGCAACCATATGACTATGGCAGGTGAGGGTCGGAGGTGACCATGGTCACTGTAGGCTGGCCACAAAAACAGACTAAAAATCGGAGTTGGACGTGGCACTTTGCAAAGCAGCAGCGAAGGGATTTTTCCTTGACGTTGAACGGTGAGGAAGAGCTCCAAGTATGTCCAACACTCCACCCAGCAGATGGCATCAGTGCGCAGGCTCTCAGCATTAACGCCTCCAGTGGTGGAAACCGTCAGAAAGCAGGAGAGGTGCCCAGTAACAAACGTAAATGCCTAATCAGCCTACTCACGGAGTGACCTCTTTAGAGACCAGGCAAGAGCCGAGACAATGCCAACGGCATTCTCCCCACACTGCAAGGGTTAAATGCTCGTTTTCTCTACGGGGAACAAAATAAGCAGCTATACTTGCCTTACTCCTTGCTACCCCTGCCAGCCAGAGCTCTCCTCCACTTCCGTTATGTGAGCAGCTAGGGGGAAGAGGCTTTGGGGGATCCGTCATCCAGCACAGAGGAAGCCTGTGGGAGCAAGGAATAAGCTAATATAGCTGCTCATTCCTCCACCCCCTAGACAAAACAAGCATTTACCCCCCCAACAAGGGTCATATTTTTCCAGCTGGACTTGATTAGGGGCATAGCCAAACTGAGCGTTCACCTTGAACACCCCTGAACCTCAGCATGCAAAATAAACCCAGCGTGTTCACTGTTCTAGTTGGACTTTTCTGAGCCCAGTGCAGTTGTAAGGTTTCCTGGAAAGCATTTGCAGTCCATTTCATTTATTTATTGCCCGGAGTTGCTCCAAGATCACCCAAAATGAATGTTTGAAGCTTTAATTACAAGACTCCTAAAAGGAAGGAAGACACTTAATCCTTCATTTGTAAGTAAACAGGCGTCTTTCCCAGAGAGGACGGCTGTGCACAATGCTCTGAACGAATGACTTCTGATGAGAATCTTAATGAAGAGACAATACTGGGCAGAGTCCAAACACTGAGATCATTTCCTCTGCAAGTGGGACCGACCTAGAATAATAACTCCCCGATAGGTTACTATGGAGCGCTTATCAGACAGAGGCTCATCGTCAGTGGATGCTACAGAGCTTCCAGGAGGTCTAATGGAGTCTGTGAGAGCCGATTCCAAGTGACACTAAAGAGACAATGGGCGGCATAGGAAACATTTAAAGGGAACGGACGTCAAGAAAGGGATTATGCAACAATCAGACTATTCAGGCTTAAAGGAACACCGTCATGAGAGTTCAATGGAGGCCGCCATTGCGTAAAGTGATATTGAAATCAAACATTTTTTAAAGATATCACATGCTTCTATACAACAGATGCTGCTTCTTATTATTGTAAAGTAATGTTTCCTGCCGAATTAGCTGGTCCTCTAAGCGCTGGCCCAGTATCCAGTTTTGGGATGAATCCTTTAACTTCGCCGGGCTCCATAGTGCCCCACCAGAGCCACTCTTAGGCACATGTCCATTGTAAGCATAGGACGACAAGCAGATGCTACCTGAGCTGAAAACGCATGGGCTGACCGAGATGACAAAAAAAACACAAGAGAGCTGCCCCTGCATAAAAGTGAATTTGTTCTTTTTGTCCATGCAGGGCAAAGCAACAGGTTCATTAAGGTGCTCGAGCAACATATCACTGGCACGCATACACTGGAAAAGGGGGGAAAGTCACATGATCCCCATACCTGGAAGCATTGGGTATATCGCTTCACCTCACTTTGTGAACAGAGCTGGAGTGATGTAATGAAGGGAAGGAGAGTGTATCTGAAGCTGTAGTATGTGGCATGGAAGTGACTCTGTTGCTTTTCCCGGAACGAAGCCCAGGTTCACTTTGATGTTTATCTTCCACAATTGTTTAAAAATGATCAATTGATCCCTATAAACAATTGTGGAAGAGGGAAAAAGAGAGAGTGCATTTTCTCCTCTTTGCACTTTTAGTTCCAGTTGCATAATTTCTACCTACAGAACATTTATAATTTCCCATACAACTTTTTCTGATCCTGAAGCAGTGTATTGATCTAGAAATTCTCTCTGGGTCCTAATGAAGGGGGTATTTGTATGAAACCTCAAAACGCATTGGCTATTTCTGTCGCCTCAACCCTATATTGCATAGAAATGTATCTTATTTATCAAACGGGAGTGTGGCGCTTCAATTCACAATCCTTCAATATGACACTACAAAGCAAGACCACAGTGGAGTTCCTCTGCGACAGAAGCTGCCTTAGCCAGATCACCTATACAATTATTTATATAGCGCCAACATATTCCGCAGCGCTGTATATACCGACTATCATCATAACTGGTGAGCCACACCAATAGGATAACCCTGCAGGTCCACCGCTTTTATTCCACTTCTTTCTAGTACCCACCAAGAGCAGTCACCTTCACTTCCTCACCTTTGTGAGCTCTCACGAGCAGGGCCCACCTAAGCCTCCTGTATTGAAAGGTATTGTGATTGAACCGTCTTCCCTGCATGTTAAGAAGCAATGTGCAAATTATTGGTGCTATATAAATCCTGTATAATAATAAGAATCTTGTTGGTACTTTCCAAGTATAGACAGTATGTGAATCACGCCTAAGTTGACTACTAGCATTTGCCAATTGCCTTTTCAGGGACATGGAGATGGGGAGAGTCCTTAGCCCTGTGTAACCTTACATAGAGCTTCTTCCCTCTGCTTCTTGCAGCTGTTTAGGAGAGAAGGGTAGGTGTGCTTTCCCCAGACCATCTACAGCACTAAATGGATAAATCTGAACCAACCTGCAGAATCCAGAGTTCCAGAAATGCTGTGCGGAAGGGTTTGCGGTGTTGTGGTCGTCGTCGCTGTTGTGCTCGGGCTGTGTAGTGATTTTCTGTCCTCCCCGTCTGTGGTTTCTTTTACTTCATAGCTAGCTGCACTAGAGCGTGCAAATCTTGAGAATAGCATTCCCCCCAGACCTTTCCCGATGCTGGCGGCACCTGCATGCAACAGATAGACAAACCATCATACAGACGCGGACTGACACCTAGTGGTTAGAATAAGTTACACACATTAAAAGGAGAATTATGAGGCGAGTGATTTTTACTCAGCCTCATAATCTGAGCCGACCTGTGACAGTCTCACACATACCTGCGCTCGCTCACTTCTCGATCTATCCGGGTAGAGAGCCGTGACCGTCACTCAGCGCTGACTGTTGGAACGGACGGGGAGGGGGCAGGTACAGCTGGCTCTGCCTCTGGATAGGCAGAGCCAGCTGTCACCACGCAGCTGGGTGGATCCAGACAGAATTGTCGGGATCCGTTCCGGCGTCTCAGTATAGCGCGAGCTGTAGCTAGCGGTATACTGAGCTTTGGGTGACGGGAGGACGCTAGTTTGTGTCCTCCAGTTACCCTTAGGAGAACTATGGGGTAAAGCCCTAACCTTAGGTTAAGTTCCTTACCTTGATATCCTACCAGTAACAGCACTTCACCGTTGCAGACTGACAATACTAAGCCACCAACTTTCAATTAGCAAAAGCGTTGTAAGCCATGTGAGCTCCTCTAGTTGGTTGCTGGGCAGACCAATGGTTGAAGGAGCGCTAAGAATGACAACACTGTTATAGCATTGTAATAAATAAAATATGTAAGCCTCTGTTCACACTTCTGGGATGCGTCATTCCAGAGGTGCTGCAGGGTGAGTCGTGGTGGGCTACAGTAGGATAGTCTATTCATTGGAATGCCAACCACAGCTAAATATCACTAAAAGAAGCGCAAGCACCCTAGATTACCATGTGACGGGGTGCGATACCATACACATGAAAGATGCCTAGGTGCGTTGGGGTGCCATTAGGAAATAATGGCACCACAGTGCACCTAATACTGCAACATGCAATGCGGGATCACATGCGGCACTGCACACCAAATTGCATAGATGTGCACATTTAGAAATGTACTGCATATTTCTTTTTAGCCCATATGTACTTTGTAATGAGGTTTTTATTTATTACTGCATGTCTTATATTCCTGATGACCCGTTATTTCTTATCCAGGGGTCACAGGAAAAAAAAAAAAAAGGTGAAATCTCCCTACCATATACAGAGACGTTATTAAAATCCCAACCAAGGTATTATATCCTTCCACACTGACTGGAAGTAAAAAGCCGCCTGCTCATTCTCCATCTGTTACACTGCAAGCATCAAAGCCCACCAACTGAATTCTGGGAGCCAGCCGACATTCGGATCATCACACTCACCTAATATACTTGCTTTGCCTATGTTCGTTATGGACTCTCCGTAGTGCCGCCGTGGCAGAACCGGCGATGTGCTAGGGCTTGGTATGCTTTCGGTGTCTGACACTGAGGTAGTATCTTTGGATGGGTTGATGAGAACCGGTCTCATCTGTTTGTAAGGGACGGAGTAAGTGGTGTTAGAGGAGTGAATCTGGACGGCTGAAATGTTGTTGTGGTGCTTCAGTATTAATGGCTCCAATCTGTAGGCCTGAGGAGAAACGGAAAGGTCAGGGAGAATTGGGCCCGCTTATCAGTACTACAGACCAATGAGTCATTATTTCCCCCTCTATATAATACAATCCAGAATGTGCCCGATATGTACATTGCTGCTGGATAAATCTTCTGGCATCAAGGTAAGTCCATTCAGTTTTCTTTGCTGGATTAGGGTATAGGTGGCTATAGACCTTAAAGACCCATGCTGTGAGTTAAATCCTATCCAGTTGCAAAACAAAAAAAAAACCTCTCCCCTTGCGGTAGGGATACCCCTCTGCATTGCAAGGGTTAAATGCTTGCTTTTGTCTAGGGGACCTCTGTAAAGCACTTTTACTAACGTGATCCTCGCTCCTGCAGGTTCCATGACCAGCACCCACAGCCTCTTCTCCCCCTCTGCAAAGACCTGCTGACATGACGTTTATCCCTTTCGCTGTCACCGACGTAAAGGCTTACAGCGGAACACAACTGCTTCCAGCTTGCCAGCTCAGTAAGCCTTACATCGGTGGCTTTTACTGTTCTACTATAAGCTCATGGTCGCTTGTGGTAGGTTCTGACCACTGCAGACCGGGAACATCCCACAAGAGCTGTAGTTTTGGAGTTGCTCTGACCCAGTCGTCTCGCCATCACAATTTGGTGCTTGTCAAAGTCACTTAAATACTGACACTTGTCCATTTTTTCTGCTTTCAACTTCAGGGACAAAATGTTCACTTTCTGCCTATTATAACCCCCCACTTCCAGGTGCCATTGTAATGTATCCCCACCACTTCCAGGTGTCATTGTAATATATCCCCCCACTTCCAGGTGTCATTGTAATATATCCCCCCACTTCCAGGTGCCATTGTAATATATCCCCCCACTTCCAGGTGCCATTGTAATATATCCCCCCACTTCCAGGTGCCATTGTAATATATCCCCCCCACTTCCAGGTGCCATTGTAATATATCCCCCCCCTCTCCAGGTGCCATTGCAACAAGATAATCAATGTTATCCACTTCACCTCTCAGTGGTCATAATGCTATGGCTGATCTGTAGCAAGTTCTTTGACAAGCAAGCATATAGGACAAGCATGATTACAGACCTAATACGGCACATTAGTCCAATTGTTACTGTTTCACTTTAATGAACAAGGCTCAGAGACAAAGCTGTATACAATGATGAGCAGTCACTTACCACAGGATCTGCTGGGTGAAAGATATTAAACAAACGGTTACAAAGAGTTCGAGGCAAAATATGATCTTGAGTTCCACTATTTCCGGGACGGATGCCGCGCAACGCCAAGAAGACCGCCAAAGGCGATCCCATGCAGAAGAAATTCTCAACCTAAACATATCAAGAGTATTCACGGTTAAAATGTAAAACGAGAATCCGCTGCATCCCCCACCAAATCTTTCCTCATTTAGATGAAGACAATGATGTCTTAGAACAACGTGTATAAACCCGCGCATCAGAATGCGACGTCTGGCCGGTTGTTATGCAGGAGCCGATTGCCTGAAGGTGCAGTCAATCATCTGACTGCACTCAGCTCACACACTGCATGCAAAGCTCAGTGCCGGACAGCTTTGCTTCGCTCTGCACGGCTTTGCGTGCAGTGTGTCCCGGGCTTTATAGCTGGGAGATGCCTGGCATTGCTGCTTTTAGCTGCTACACAGAATTTGGAGTGAGATTTTAGTGAGGTCGCTACTGTTCACTATTCTACTTGCTAGAGAGGAAGCTGTACCTGATCAACTGCAGTGCAAGGATCTCCCTGCTCCTACATCAGCCATTCTGCAGATCTGCGCTTCCCAAAACTCTCCGGCTTTCTAATCACAACCCCATCCATTCAGCAGTCACCAGGGGGACAGCGCTGACATACTGAAGCAAAGTCCTGCTCCTTTACAAAGATGGCTGCCTCGGCAGAGACATCCAGTACAGAACACTGAATGGTAACATAAGAATGGGGAAATGATCAGCTGCAGGGATACTACAGGCCTCTAGACCTTGGTCCTTTGCTTGCCATGTCTGGGAACAGCTTCCACAGTACGCATCTTTTAGGCAATACATTAGCAATCCCAGTTGTGAAAACTCTAACTGTATTTTCAGGTCTTAGACATAGCCAGGAGTGTACCTGGACCTCTTTACTGGAATCCAGGACATTTGCAAAATATGGATGAATCCATTGATTCAGCAACAGTTCTTTCATACTTGTACAGCAGTGCCTCCATTACAGAAGTGTTTTGCAGGCAGCCCGAACAGCATCCAATCAGAACTGAAAACAGATACAAAAAAAACCTCCCTCGGTGTGGGGCACAGTGACAGCAGAGGCTAGCATGTTTTTGTAAACATACATCAAGTGATCGCCATGATTGTCTGACCATCACGGTGATCACATCACAGAACTAGGAGTGTGCACACATCTGCATGCTCCTAAGGCCACATTCACACGTACGTGCGTATTGTCCCATATGCAAATAAATGGCTTCATACACATAGCTGTGTATGGAGCCGTATATTTGCGCAGCGTAAAAACAGAATGAAACCGAGATGTGTCCGGGTAGCGCATTTTACGCGCATGCGCGCACGTAGACGCGTACAGTTCATTAGAATTTCTATTACGAATGATGCATTCGGGGATTGCATATAGTGCATGCATATACACGTGTATAGGTGTATACATACGCGCGCATATGTGCATATATACACAATATACAATTTTGCTCTTGCGTTGTGTGTGAATGATGCCTAATTTTAAAATGGAATGTAGATTGACATCCTCTTGGACGTGGCCAGTCATATAGTCAATTTGTGACGGGACGTACACTGTAGTCTCCTGTCACGAAGGGGTTAATCTACAGATAACGGGTAGCCAAGGGTTAAAACAGACATGGACGTTTATGCTACATGAATTTACTAACCTTAAATCTTAAGGCAGGTGTAATAAACAAAGAACTTTTAAGTCCATGTAGTCGATCTTCCAGTTCTTTTAATCTATATAAGTGGACAATGGAAAAGAAAAAAAAAAAATCATATAAAAAAGGCAAATGGTAATAGAAGAAATAGATGATTACTAAAAATAGATTGGCTGCTCTGCATCTAGGCAGAGAGATCTAATGGGGGGAGCACATTGACATGAGCTCCCCAATGTCCACTGACCGTTGTTTGGTCAAAGTAAGCTCTCGGAGCAGGTGCTGCTCCTCATAACTGATCCAGTGCTCCTCAGTCTCCTCATCTTCCTGCTGATCGAGCTGTTCGTAGAAGCGCACCGGATTCCACCCCGTCATGATATCGTACATTATCACGCAGCCCAGAGAGTGCGCCACGATGGACACACTGCCGCCTTTGTCTTCGAACTCTGGGTTCCGGGAGCAGAACAGGCTGTAGAGACGGTTCAGTTCTTGCTGGAGACCTTTCACCAACTGTCAATACACAGCAAAGCCAATGACTCCACAACAGATCAGCACTGTATAGAGCAAGGAAGATGATAAACACCCTGAGGCTCACATAGGATGGACGACAAATATCTGCGTCACCCAAAAAACCCCCCCGACAAACTTCTACAGTGACAAATGGACATTAGAGGTTGAAAGTGCAACCACAGCAAAAAATACAGGAAGCATTAAAGTGACACTAAACTCAGCAGTTAAATTTTAAAAATCCATTCAGGTCCCTTAACTATGAACAACAATGTATCTTATTTGTGTGTCACTCGGCTGTAGATCCTCCAATCCTCTCTGAATTGGTGCCGACACTGTCCTTCCTTCTGGAGGGGGGCTGCTTTTGTTCCCCATGGTTCCTGTGTGTGTTGTAAAGTAGTCACTGCCCAAGCCCGCACCCACCCCCACCCCCCCGTGATGGACTACAATCTCAATAAAAAGCAGCCCACTAGATATGAGATTGTAGTCCATCACGGGGGGGTGGGGGTGGGTGCGGGCTTGGGCAGTGACTACTTTACAACACACACAGGAACCATGGGGAACAAAAGCAGCCCCCCTCCAGAAGGAAGTACAGTGTCGGCACCAATTCAGAGATGATTAGTATCACTTACACCAAATTTTTATGGCAGTGTTCTTGTTGGGGAGATTCTCTATTTGTCCTGGAGATTGTCACTAAGTGGTGGGAAATGGAAAATGTGTTACAGTTGTCACAAGGAGACAGGAAATCTTTTAGTGAGGGACACACATGCTGGTGCCAAATGTGTGGGGAAGTGCCATCACTTCGTGTTGCATCTCCAGGACAAGTGAAGAGAAACTTTGACAATAGGACACAGACCATTCTCTATACAACACTATAAAAAAAACAAGTAGAAAAGCCTGTCCCCTGCCAGTATGCTGGAGAGAAGGACCATTGCTCCCTGTGTGGAAGCAGTGGCCTCTCTGTAAATGACCAACACACACCCCTTGCTAAGCCAGACATACAGCTCTGCAAATCAGAAAAAACTCTTGCTTCCTGATGACTGCAGAGCTCAGCCTCCGACACAGCATGGGTTGTTAGACCTCTGTAGAGAGTCCACTGCTGCCACAAAGAGCAAGGGTCCTTCTTTACAACATGCTGGCAGGGGCAGGCTTTTCTACTTGAGCTGTGGATGCCTTCTAAAGAGAAATTAACTGTAATACATGAAACACCTTTTAAATTTGAGGCGCCAGCAATATATTTCACGGTTTAAAACTGAAAGTTCAATTGGGCTTTAAGGCCTCATTCACACTGTAATCGGCCCTCACGTACAGCTCTGTGCAGGGCCGTACCGAGCAGCTCCAGGGAAGGACAGGTGCTTCTTGTGATTAGTACGCAGCCCCCGCCCTTCTCTATGGGACTACGCGGCACCGCAAGTTCAGGTCCGTAGGGGGGCGTGTTTTCCGGCTTGGACGCAGACAGGATCCATCCTGTCAGCGTACAAGCATCTTCACAATCATCCGATGCGATGGTGACACAACTGGATGTACACGTGTAATGGGGACCTTGTGACTCGGCTCAGCCCTTCCCTATGTATTCTAGCAGCAGGCCGCTGAATGCTCAATAATTGATGAGCTACACGACTCAGCTGGCGACACTGATACTCTCTAATAAGAAGGAGCATTGTTTCTGTTTAACAGGCAGAACAAGAGCAAACATCATTGACACAGGCTTTCCGCCCCGCGTATTATCCCGAGCCTTGTAACAAATGTCAGGGGCGCTGAAAGAGTCGGATAAATGAAGAGGGGAGGGAAAGTAAATTCAGTTCTCCCTCTGAACTTTGCGGGCGTGGATTACAGCTCTATGAAGGGATTACTATAAAGAGAATAAAAAAATATTAAAAGCAGAACTCCAGTTTGGATTTCTTTTACTTATTTTTGCCTCAGGGGGTCCCAATTCCCCTTTTTTCTTCTTGTGCATTACAGCTCCATGTCCCGCAGGCCGGGCACCTTGGTGTACTCTCCTCCAGCAAAAACTTTTGGCTGCATGACACTGAGCTTCAGCAGAAGCTTCCTGCCGTTTTAATGCCACCCTGTAGTTCTCAGTACTACAGGGATGCATTAATAACGCAGCCACCACAGCCAGTGGCCTTTACTACTGGCCCAGTGGCACTTGATCCGCATAGTCTTCTGGGACATGTAGTCCTTGCATCACTGCTGCTCCGTGCCCACTGCCATAACACAGGAATGGGACAGGAGCGGTCACATGCCCGCTACATTGCATTCAAGAAAAGAAAATTGTATTTAGCTAAAATCTAAGATAATGAGAGTCCAGGAGACTGGGAGCAAATGATTACTTAGATGTCTGGAGTTCTGCTTTAAGAAGAAAAAAAAATTAAAGATAGCTGTAGCAAGAAAAGTAAATAGATACAAGAAAATAGCAAGGAAGGTGTAAAGAAAAAAAGAAAAAAGTAGTAATATGAAAGCTAGTATTGTACACCCAGGGCCGTCCCTATAATGAGGCAGTTGCCTCAGGCAGCATTTGACTGGGGAGGGGTTAGGTGCTGGCCAGAGCGTTCAAGGTTGCCAACAACCTGTGACGCTCTGTGTGGGGACGCCCAGCTCACCGAAGTCACTTTTTGCCAGATGCTGAATAGTAATGCTCTGGCTTGCTTCTCGCCTCCCTCCTGACAACCTGTGATGTCAATGAGCTGGGCAAAACGCCTGACAGAGTGGACCGGCATCCGCCACTGCCCTCTTCAAACAAATCAGCCATGCACGATTTCTCCCGGCCTCAGGCAGCAATTTACCTAGGGACAGCCCTGTGTACACCTCTAATAAAGTAACAGAAACTTATTTTTAAACTACATGTATTTCTATATGCAACTAGTGTAAATACTCAGATTTGGCTAGGCATCGGCCTCTTGTAGTAGCACTGAGGCAGAGAGGGAGGAGCACTTCCAGGTATTCTTAAGGCACCTAAGGTGGTGAAACCTTCAGAAGGAACCTGCTGATTGATGGAGATGAGCAGAGGGATGAGCTCATCAATCTGCTGCTTATTCTCCTTTGTTATACAGTCACGGGTTGGAAGAGCGGAGATGACCAAGCTCTATCTCCATAACTGCAGTAGAGGATTGGACCTGCCCAGCTAAAACCTATTTCCTTTGATGATGAACACAAACCTTCTGCCCAATAAACTGTCTGTTGCATTTCATAAAAACTCCCAAAGGGAGATTTATCAAAACCCAGAGCAGCTGTGCATGGCAACCAATCAGCTTCTTTCTTTCATTTTTAAAACTTAACTGAACAAACAGAAGAGAGAAGCTGATTGGTTGCCATTGGCAACTGCTCCAGTTCTGATAAATCCCCCCCCACCGTGTTTTGTCTTATTGCCACGCCGTCACAAAATAAAAACAGTGGATTTTTCTCCATGAGGGCGCTTCTTACCTCGTCTCTGTACAGGGGGCTGGTATAGTACATGATGTCCATCGCACTGCTGTTCAGCATGTCCCGTATACCGCGCACTTTGTCCGGAGTGATGGAGTCTACAATGTCTGGGGGAGGACATTTGTGTTAATGAAAAGCAGGGAATCAGAGAGAAACCATTATTTCCAAATCTGAAAGATATATACACATTTATTACATTGCAATTAATAAAAGAAAATTGAATGATACCAAGTAGGGAGTGAAATCCAATAGTGGTGTGCTGGGTGAAGGTGCCAACTTGTGAGATCCATTTCAAGAGAAACATTTTTTTTTTCTTTTTACGTTTATACATATTTAATATAATGTTATACATTTATTTTTAAATATATAAAATAAACAAAAATGCAATCTTTGTTTTGCAAATGAGCATGGGGCCAAAAAAGAATAAAACATTGAAAATGTGCGTGTATCGTTTATTTTTCTCTGACTTTTGTTTTAATATTTACTTTAATTCTGGAAATCTGCCATGGTAATTCCCGCTTCTGGTGACAGCTCTGAAAGACGGGATTTCCCCTCACTATTGGGAGATCATTTCAGGTCTCTGGGACAGGAAGTCAGGAAATATTTGCTCAACTAAAATGCACAGTCAGCACTAGAGGATCGGAGAGGGGAATCCCCGTGGGGAGCGGTGACTAACAGTCACGGCTCTCTGCAGGGACATGATCGAGAAGTGAGTGAGCGACGGTATGTGTTCACTCACTTCCTGATCTATTGAGCCGACCTGTGACAGTCTCATTGTCACAGGTCGGCTAGAACTATGAGGATGAGCGATTTTCACTCACCTCATAGTTCTCCTTAATAGCAATAATATTGAAAGTCTAAAATTGATATTAGCATTAATAACAAAAATCATATTGCATAAAGCACCCCGTTGCAGTAAATAAGGATATTAGAGTTCCAGGAACAAATAAGAAACCTAACTAACCAACAAGAACACTCTGAAGTTGGGAGAGGAGTGGCCAAAGTTGAGGAAAAGTCAAGATCGGCATCCCAACTTCGGCTGCCTATATCCCTGCACACACTGAATTAAAAAAACTCTGACGCAGCGCTGAATACTGAAAAATGGCCTGGCCAGGAAGGGGGTCTAAACACCAGGTCTTGAAGTGGTTAAAGAGACTCTTCTCTGCATTCTGCAATCACTGAATGCCCAAAATCTTGTTCGCTAAGGAAATTGTGCGCCAGTTGTAATGGAAGCTGTGACTTTCATGTATATGCAAGTAGTCTGTATATGCATCATTCCTCTGTAGGAAAAGCACACTAATATACTACTGGGTTTATTCCTTGGATTTAATGATAGATTTAGGACAGTTAGCCAACCCCCCCCCCCAAAAAAAAATAATTGCAAAATAGTTTGTCTTTAATGAGACCGAATGGGCAAAGTGACAGAGTCTGCATCATATACTCCAATTGAAGTCCCCAAGTATTTCACAGGATTGCATACAGTGGACTGTGTGCTGCATGAGAAAAAAATTATACTTACCTGATTTTCAATGCTTTGTGGTTCACCGGCAGCCAATTCAAATACATTGAAGGGAATTAATCAAAACTGGAGCAGACAAAATCTGGAGCAGCTATGCATGCCAACCAATCAGCATCCACTTTTCATTTTCGAAGCTTAACTGAACAAACTGAAGAGAGAAGCCAATTGGTTGCCATAGGAAACTGCTCCAGATTTTGATCAATCCCCCCCCCCCCCCCCGCGTCTTAACACACGCAGTGTACAGATCCAAATGGGTCTTAAGGCTATTAGCAATACAAAGGAACCATACTCACCTGGGAAAATTTTGCTCAATTTTTGGCAAATGGTCACTTGAAAGGTTTTAGGATTCTGACCAATATAGCAGCTCAAACTAGCTTCCTAAAATGCTATTGATTAACCGCCGAGTGTAGCATGTAATAGCTAAACAAACGGAACACGGTTTTTCTAAGCAGTAAGCTACACAAGCAGCATGCACTCAATTCTGCACAACTGTACAAAGCTCCATTCATGTGATTGAATGCTACACAATGCATAGGGATCATTTGCTACGAAGATCGCAGAACTGAGCTACTAAAAATCTCCTGTGCAGCTCTGGCTTTACAGATCTAGTTTAGAGGAAGTACAACAGAAGGGTACAATATAATCAAAAATTATATAACCAACAGTAATTGGGGTGATAGAAGCAGATGGAAAGACAGAGGAGGGATATACGTAGATGGGGAATCCAGTTATTGGTGAGGATTTACCTCCATCCAGAGCAAGTTTGGATCGCCATTCCACAGGAAGGAACTCCACGTGCTCTGTGGTTATGTGGGAGAAGTGCTTTTCTTCAATTTTCCTGGCCGTCTCTCTCATCCTGGGACACAAGACATATATAAGATTAGTAAAAGCAGATTTCACACACAGAGGGCTACAAGAGCTATATAACACTACATTGTAAAAGGAGAACTATGGGGTTAGGGCTTTTCCCCATAGTTCTCCTTAGGGTAACGGGAGGACACAAACTAGCGTCCTCCCGTCACCCTAAGCTCAGTATACCGCGAGCCACAGCTCGCGGTATACTGAGATGCTGCAGCTGAAATGGATCCCGACAATTCTGTCTGGATCTGCCCAGCTGCGTGAGCGACAGCTGGCTCTGCCTATCTAGAGGCAGAGCCAGCTGTACCTGCCCCCTCCCCCGTCCGTTCCGCCAGTCAGCACTGGAGGATCAGACAGGGGAGGGGGGAATCCAGTCCCTCCCCTGTCACGGCTGTATGCCGGCACAGGATCGAGAAGTGAGCGAGCGCCGGTATGTGTTCGCTCGCTCTGATCTACTGAGCCGACCTGTGACAGTTTCATTGTCACAAGTCGGCTCAGATTATGAGGCTGAGTGAAAATCACTCCCCTCATAATTCTCCTTTAACACACACACACACACACAAAAACACACACAGGCAGTCATACACTAAAAAAAAATATCAAGACCCACAGACATATACTAAACCATGTTAAGATCTATAAAACGTAACCCTGTACACAGTGGGAGGTTTATTTAATAAAATGTAGTGTTATGGGAACTATTGAAACGACAACTTATACTTAAATGTTAATGGTCTAGCTGTGAAGAACAACAGCACGGCTTAAATACCTGCCTTCCCTGGAGAACATGCTGCCCCATTCTCCCTCCAGTGCTGGCTACTTGTCTGAAAGCCTAGGCCAGCCTTTCCCATCTCTTTTACCCCCAGAGGAAGTTTTGAAATAATGTTCCGGGTTTAAGAGAACCCCTGATAAAAAATTTGTATATAAATCTTGGTACATCGGCCACACATTGGTGGCCAATGAGAGAGGGTCCTCTTATACTTGTGGAAAGAATGCCCTGTTACCCTGTTGGTTTAAAGCAGTGGTTCTCAACCTGTGTAACATCAGGACCCACATTTGGCCTTGATCATTAAGCCACGACCCATGTTGCACTGCACGCATTAGTTACCGCGCGTTCCGGTGCTGGCTTACGAACTGTGGGTTGGGAGGTGCGTTTGGGGTACCATTAAGATGAATGGCAACACATGCCCCACACTAGAATGCACGGTAGGTGCGATTGCGTGGTACAGTGCGATGGCACGGTACTATGCGATTAATGCGCCCATCCCACCTCAAGCTGACACTCGGCGCCAGGCAGCATATTTTGAATGGTTGCTTGGCACAAGAACTGACTGTGCTGTGCTAGGGGGAGGCAGAGGTGCCTCTCAACTAGAAAAGTGGAAGGCATGCGGCGACCCACTGAACAAGGGGTCGTAACCCACTTTTGGGTCACGACCCACCGGTTGAGAACCAAGGGTTTAAAAGGATGAATGGCCATTGCACTGGAGGTTTGTGCAGAGCCCCCCTACATTGGGGCAGAGTGGAGTAAAGGCTCCTTACATTGGTGGTCAGTGGAAAGAATGCTCTCCCATTACAGACACCTAACATAATCACTGGTGTTAGTATTTACTTGCTTGAAAACAGAGGAGAGGTTCCAGTGGTCCCATGCCACTGGCCCTGCCGAGTGTCAATGGTGCAAGAACTATGCAGGCATCATCAGGTGGGAGTCCAATCTAACATAGCTCAAGGAACCCCTAGCAACCTCTGGAGGAACCCTGGTTGAGAAAGTCTGGTCTAGGCACTCCATAATTTGATTTTTGCTGAAGAGCAGATAAGCTCATCTGAATTTGGGTGACTCCATTGAAGAGCTTGGGTCTTCACAGATGTGACAAGCACATAGAAGTAAGCTGCGTCACTATTTTCTCCAAGAAAGAGAAGTACCTCAAATCTTCCACTACCGTGGCCCTGCTGGAAAAGTCCCTTCACTAATGCTTTATGGAGAAGAAAAACACACAATCCACTTACATAGCAGTGTTCTTGATGATTCGGCCTTGGTCCATTTTCTGCCCAATACCATGGACAACAAACACAATGTGACTTACATCTACAGGCTTGTCCTCGTACGTGGCTTCTTCAACGTACCCTCTACGGAGCCTGGTGCCGCTACTTGAAGCTATGAAACAAAAATACACACGTTGTCACAATTTTCTCTTTCGTCATTGCGACTGCGAAAGGTGAAAACATGGGACACATGAAAACTAAAACCTAAGAGGTTCTAACCTTTCCTCCCTCTATCCATAACTAGGAAATAAAAATGGAGCTGGCGTTACACTTGAGTTCTAAAGAAACACGCCGTGTAGAGTGCGCGTGTATATAGACAGAAGGCCAAAGGAAAGGTTGGTCACACGTTTCAAAAGGATTCATCATACAATGTAACAGTTTCAAACACTGCATGCTCTTTATAAAGAGAACTGACTGCTTGAAACTGTTTCACTGCTACATTGTAACCTTTGCTTTGGACTTTTTAAAGAGCAAGAGTGAGATATCCTCATGTTGCTTGGTATCTATCGGATCTCAGCATAGAACAGCGGTGCCCGGTCAGTTGATCGCAAAGCGAACAATGGTAGATCGCGATCGGCTCTGTCCTGTCCTCTCGCGGTGCTCGTGCGGCTGAATGTGTCAGACACCGCAGACGGGAAGGGGCGGGACACATCTCCCCGTGTGCAACGTCAGCCACATTCAGTCACAAGAGCACCGCGGGAGGACAGGGCGCCGGAAGCAGAGAGCGCGAGAGAGAGAAGAGAGAGACAGCAGAGAGCGCGAGACAGCAGAGAGCGCGCGAGAGAGAGACAGCAGAGAGCGCGAGAGAGAGCGTGAGAGAGAGAGCGCAAGAGAGAGCGCGAGAGAGAGCGCGAGAGAGAGCGACAGCAGAGAGCGAGAGAGAGAGCGCAAGAGAGAGCGAGAGAGAGAGCGCAAGAGAGAGCGAGAGAGAGAGCGACAGCAGAGAGCGCGAGAGAGAGAGCGACAGCAGAGAGCGCGAGAGAGAGAGCGACAGCAGAGAGCGCGAGAGAGAGAGCGACAGCAGAGAGCGCGAGAGAGAGAGCGACAGCAGAGAGCGCGAGAGAGAGAGAGACAGCAGAGAGCGCGAGAGAGACAGCAGAGCGCGCGAGAGAGACAGCAGAGCGCGCGAGAGAGAGAGACAGCAGAGCGCGCGAGAGAGAGAGACAGCAGAGAGCGCGAGAGAGAGAGACAGCAGAGAGCGCGAGAGAGAGAGAGAGCGACAGCAGAGAGCGCAAGAGAGAGAGAGCGACAGCAGAGAGCGCGAGAGACAGCAGAGAGCGCGAGAGACAGCAGAGAGCGCGAGAGACAGCAGAGAGCGCGAGAGACAGCAGAGAGCGCGAGAGACAGCAGAGAGCGCGAGAGACAGCAGAGAGCGCGAGAGACAGCAGAGAGCGCGAGAGACAGCAGAGAGCGCGAGAGACAGCAGAGAGCGCGAGAGACAGCAGAGAGCGCGAGAGACAGCAGAGAGCGCGAGAGACAGCAGAGAGCGCGAGAGACAGCAGAGAGCGCGAGAGACAGCAGAGAGCGCGAGAGACAGCAGAGAGCGCGAGAGACAGCAGAGAGCGCGAGAGACAGCAGAGAGCGCGAGAGACAGCAGAGAGCGCGAGAGACAGCAGAGAGCGCGAGAGACAGCAGAGAGCGCGAGAGACAGCAGAGAGCGCGAGAGACAGCAGAGAGCGCGAGAGACAGCAGAGAGCGCGAGAGACAGCAGAGAGCGCGAGAGACAGCAGAGAGCGCGAGAGACAGCAGAGAGCGCGAGAGACAGCAGAGAGCGCGAGAGACAGCAGAGAGCGCGAGAGACAGCAGAGAGCGCGAGAGACAGCAGAGAGCGCGAGAGACAGCAGAGAGCGCGAGAGACAGCAGAGAGCGCGAGAGACAGCAGAGAGCGCGAGAGACAGCAGAGAGCGCGAGAGACAGCAGAGAGCGCGAGAGACAGCAGAGAGCGCGAGAGACAGCAGAGAGCGCGAGAGACAGCAGAGAGCGCGAGAGACAGCAGAGAGCGCGAGAGACAGCAGAGAGCGCGAGAGACAGCAGAGAGCGCGAGAGACAGCAGAGAGCGCGAGAGACAGCAGAGAGCGCGAGAGACAGCAGAGAGCGCGAGAGACAGCAGAGAGCGCGAGAGACAGCAGAGAGCGCGAGAGACAGCAGAGAGCGCGAGAGACAGCAGAGAGCGCGAGAGACAGCAGAGAGCGCGAGAGACAGCAGAGAGCGCGAGAGACAGCAGAGAGCGCGAGAGACAGCAGAGAGCGCGAGAGACAGCAGAGAGCGCGAGAGACAGCAGAGAGCGAGAGAAGAGAGACAGCAGAGAGCGAGAGAAGAGAGACCCCACAAAGTCTGTGTTCCAGTGTTCGGCCTCTAGAACGCAATTAGTGCTTGCAGCATTTTTGAAGATTGCACTGGACCAGAGCGCAGGCACTAATGTGCCTGCGTTCCGGGCGAGGGCGTGGCTGTGGTGCCATTGACTTCAATGCACCGCCACGCCCCCTCCCTGAATGCAGGTGTTTTTTCATTGGTAGATCTCACTGAGCTGGTCATTTGAAAAGTAGATCTCCAGATGAAAAATTGTGGGCGGCCCTGGCAAAGAAGATTCAGTTCTTAATAATTACACAGTAGTCACTAGCACGCTATGATCTCCCTACATTTTGTTAGCACCCCCTCTACCCACCCATCAGCTCAGAGAGCAGGAATTACCACTACAGTCATATAGAGCACTTAAAGAAGTTGAAAGTTATTGCATGACACATAATAGTGTTATATATTTGCCCCCGGCTGTTCTTTAAGTGTAACTTCTTCAGTGGAGTTCCGGGAACCCACGACCAGACGAGCGCGCAGCTCATTGTTCCGAGAAGATCAGACGGCTTACCCTTAGAAAACCCCAGCTTCTGGGTGACAGATCGTGCTATTTTGGAAGTAGTGGCATCGCTGTAGAGGTAGACCTCATCCACGCTGTGCCAGTCCACATGGTTGCGACTTAACTTCAGGCTGTGTGTAGCTGAAATGACAGAGGGCCGGTCACAGAACAAAAGGTTCATCATACAAAAAGGGGATTGCAGCTCCATAACCGCTAGACAGCCACAGATCAGCAGCTTTGTGCAGACGGGAGCTACAAGCCGCAGGCTACCCATAACAAGCCGGGACACACAGGTCAATAGGTCTTAATATAGTTTAATGGGAAAGTATTTTTTTTTTGCCCAATTTTATTAGGCTCACTTTTTTCTTTTTTTTACTTTAAAACCCAAATATATAAAACAAATATCCAGCACTAAAGTGTGCTTGCTGGAAGCCTGTGTAAAATTCAGCCAGAAAGTCCCATCTCTGGGGAGAGGTAGTAAGAGTGTTTCACCTCTGTGTACAATCTGATCTCCCCTGTTCTATTAAAGAAAGCTGTTGAGCTAGCTAGTATTGCCCTACATGCAAGTTCTAAATATGAAATATCTGATGTAATGTTTAGCTTAAAAAAGAGAAAAAGTGTTTCATTTTTGTATAACAGAAAAATAAAAATAAATTAAATGCTATACTTTCCCTTCAAACATCTAGGAGCCACCTACAGGCTGCACACATGTACTGCAGTCTATAATAACATGCATAGTACAGACTAGGGGTAGGCAACCTTGGCACTCCAGCTGTTGAGGGACCACAAGTCCCATGAGGCACTGCAAGACTGACAGCCATGGGCATAATGGGATTTATGGTATTACCACAGTGCTGAGGTTACCTACCCCTGGTATAGATGTTCTACACAATGCCAGTGGCATTATTTAAACCCTAAAACAGACTTGTGCAATGCAGCTACTAGCAGTAATGTGCTTATTGGCATTAACTGGAACTTGGGATTAACCCAGTCCTGTCCTAAAAAGAACTCGATTATCCCTTAGCCATTCACTACTTATTAGACGCAACTGTTTTAGTTGTATACAGTGAGTCATGTTCCAAAGAGTCAAATTGACAAAAAAACACTTCTAAGGCTGGGCACAACCCTTACAACCATCGCAAGACTTCTGTCTTGCGATGGTTGTAAGGTACTTAAAAAAACGTACGAGCTAGGGCTGCAACAACTAATCGAAATAATCGATTATAATCGATTATTGAAAAAGTTGTCAACTTTTTCAATAATCGATTAATCGGCTTCCGATTGGTTGGCCCTGTTCACGGCTCCACACACGCTGCACGCCACACCTCCTCCCACCTCACGCTCGCCGCTGCCAGGCCAGGCGGGTTTTCGAACATGTCCGTAAGTTTAAAGTCGTGCGACCTTACAGTAGTAGAGGTCGCACGGCTTCCACACACCTTACGATCATGGTACGACCGCGGGATTTCCCGCGATTATCGTACGATAATCGTAAGGTGTGTGGGGACCCTAAGGCACATTTACGGGCAACACCATAGATTTCTGCACATGCAAGCAGAACTATATATCCCCCATCACCCAACTCCCAGCCATGGGGATTTAAATGAAATTTTGGGAACATGAGTCAAGCATTACCCTTTTCTTTCAGGCACATGGAGCCTAAAATTATAACTGTGCATGGTTACTTATAAAGGTTTATATCTACCCCTTACTGACATTACTTTGTCTGAGCCGGACATTTCGGCTCGAGTATTGCATTAAGTGAAGGGGTGGTGGGAGCACCACAGGGTACTGTCCTGCCTTTTTTGCATGAGAGCTTCACAACATGAGCTGGCAATACATTTTTCTCATTCAGCCCCACAGACTGAGCAAGAAAAAAAGAAAACAAAAAAAAAACCTCTCAATTCCTCCACCCATATTAAACCGTGTGGATGGAGGAATCCTTCCCACTGGGCTATTAGAGAACTATGGGGTTAGGGTTTTTCCCCATAGTTCTCCTAAGGGTCACGGGAGAACACAAACTAGCGTCCTCCCGAGACCCAAAGCTCAGTATACCGCGAGCTACAGCTAGTGGTATACCGAGACGCCGCAGTCGGGACGGATCCCGACAATACTGTCTGGATCCACCCAGCTGCGGGATTGACAGCTGGCTCTGCATAGCCAAAGGCAGAGCCAGCTGTGCCGCCCCCTCGCGTTTCGCCAGTCAGTGCTGGAGGATCGGAGCGGGAAGGGGGGAAATCCCTGCAGGGAGACGTGCGTGACAGTCACGGCTCTCTGCAGGAATAGATCGAGAAGTGAGCGAGCAACGGTATTTGTTTGCTCACTTCCCGATCTACTGAACAGTTTCATTGTCACAGGTTCGGCTAAGATTATAAGGGTGAGTGAAAATCACTCGCCTCATAATCTTCTTTAAATTCTACAAGTGTCAGGTGTGCTGCTGTCAAAATACCCAAACAGTGACTGTGACTATGTGGCAGCAGTCACCGTTTGGCCTAGACAGTCTCTGATTTTTCAATTGACTTGTCAAATGGGGGGTCCTGATGGGGCCACAGCCTGCTTGCATTTCAGTAAAGTCAGCAAGACTTGGTGTATGGCTAGATTTAGTTTCAAGGTCTGAAGACAAGCAAGCCTAATAACACAAGCAAAAGAATTGCTCTGCTGCAAAGGAGCCCACATACCCCAAGGCACTGGGAGATTGTGGCTTTTAAAAATCTCCTGCTCCCCATACATAAGTAAATCCCCAATTAAAAAAAACTGCTTCACCCACCTTGCTTGACTGTAGGTCCATTGTAGAAAAAGTTACGCACAAATGGGCAGATAACAACAAGGGGACCGCGACACATTTTGAACAAAGTGCTTAAAGGAGAACTAGCCGACCTGTGACAATGAGACTGTCACAGGTCGGCTCAGTAGATCGGGAGGTGAGCGAACACATACCGGCATTTGCTCACCTCTCGATCCTGTCACGACTCCCTGCCATGACAGGGGAGGGGCAGGATTCCCCCCTCCGATCCGCCAGCGCTGACTGGTGGATCGGACGGGGGAGGGGGCGGGTAAGCTGGCTCTGCCTCTAGATAGGCAGAGCCAGCTGTCACTCACGCAGCTGGGCGGATCCCGGCACAATTGTCGGGATCCGCTTCAGCGTCTCAGTATACCGCGAGCTGTAGCTCGCGGTATACTGAGCTTTGGGTGATGGGAGGACGCTAGTTTGTGTCCTCCCGTTACCCTGAGAACTATGGGGGAAAGCCTTAACCCCATAGTTCTCCTTTAAATCATAAGGATAACCTTTGCGTGAAGCATGACAAGGTTCCCTTGATGATATCTGCCCATTTGTGTATTCCTTTTTCTACAATAAACCTACGGTCAGACGGTTGTGTTAGATTGCAAACTATTGACTACAATAATGGCTGAAAAGCCAATAAATCTACATTCGCTGAGGGTCACTTAACATTAGATAGTTGCTGACCTCACACGCCATCTCCCAACTAAATAATAGGGTCTCGCAGAATGTGAACCAACACAGGCTTCTGCTTTTAGACATTCATTTTCAGGAGACGGGAGATGGTGGGTGAGGTCAGTCTGCGGACATGGCGGCAACTGTCAGATTTCAGGTGACCCCTGATAAAGCAGGCATACCAAAGTAGGTAAAGTTATAAAAATGGGACCAAATGGTGACCTTCTGGAGTAGTCTGGCATCAACTATGCTGGTGTTCTCGGATGCGGATAACAGGGCCCGTCATATTTCTTTCCATCCACCGACTATGAGGTCTGCATCACTACAAGAAATAGGCAAATATGGGGCACACAACGCTCTAGAGCAAGCCTTTTAGTGACATATTGCCAGAATATGGTAAACTCCTCACGGGTGGAAGAATCATGTGCAAAGTCCACCCCTCCAACCGTCTGCATTCACAGCATTTGTTTTGCACTAAAGAATAGGTGAACTATAAAGTTAGCAGTTACTACAGGAAGAGCGGATGATATTCAGCTTAAGGCAACAGATAATACGTTGGCCAAGTCAAACAGCTAGGACATGAGGACACCATAGCACACTGCGGCAGGTCAGACAAACGGAGACTTGACTGGCATGACTGAAGCGTTCGCATTCTGTAGACTACAAATAAACAGCCATCTTCAAATCTACATTATTAATGAAAGGACAACTTTGTGGTGTGTAAACTATCAAGCTGCATCCCTAGGAATAAGTGCTTCACTCTACACTCAAAAAAACAGAACAAAACTGATTTCCCCTCCTCCCCTGCACCTATCAAATGCTTCCCCCATACTTCAAAACGGGGGATTTTCCTTGTTCTTGGTAGCTAAATGGAGCAGCAGGAGAGTGAAGGTGACCTCGTCACCAACTCAACTGGGCACTGCCGCTTTTTGACATCCGGGGGTATCCGATAGTGTGCCCACTATAGGGTGCTGTGCTTCCTTCTGCCAACTCACCCTTACCACAACTACAGGCCATAGCAGTAATGTATGGGGTTGGCGGGAAGAACCACAGTGGCCAGCAGGTGACGCACTGACACACCCGGAACTATCAAATAGCTACGGCCCACTGGAGAGGCGAGGTTTTTTCCTTTTTCTATTACAGTCATTACATAGTAGATAAGGTTGAAAGACACAGGTCCATCCAGTCTAACCTACGTGTGTGTTGAAATAAGTTTTCTGTTCTAGGAGTATACATTTCTCTATGTATCGAGGAAGACATGTAGACGTTTTTGGATCCGTCAATGCTTCTAGCTTTTACCACTACCTGGGCAAAGGAGTCCCCACCCAGGTCCACTGTGCCCATGTGTCCTCTTCAAGGGCCTAGGATGAATGAAGTTGTCACCTCCCTTACAGCTGCCATTGATTAATTTGTAGACAGCCACCATGTCTCCTCTTAAGTGCCTACTCTCCAAAGCTGGCCATACACTGTGCAAATTGAACTGGCTGAAATTCGCACAATGGGTGCCGCGGTCGGAACCCTTTTGGCCGGCATCCCTCAATCAGCTGATTAAAGGAGCCTTTTGGAAAATCTTCCAACAAACAGAGCCGGCTGCCAATCAGCTATCAGAATACAATGAAGACTGCAGGAGATTCCTTGGTCAATGCTTGTAAGCGTTGATAACGGAATCTGTAAGAAAGAAGAAAATATTACAGTGTATGGACACCTTAAGGTAAACAAGATTAGATTACCTAATCATCCTTAGCAGGGGAGTCCTTCTAGCTCCCTTATTAACATTGAGTTGGTGGCAGGGTCACTTTAAAGGAGATATAAACCTGAAAACATGGAGTATATTGCAGCTTACAGGTCCTTAGATGTGGTGGCATTTTGTCGGCCAAGAACATTTTCAGTGAGTGCAAAAAATAGGACTTTTTTCTTGGAGTCCACTGAGGGACACAGCTCTGAAGGATTCCGAGACGTAGGGTTATGCTGCTGCATTTAGGAGAAATGGACACTAGAAAGCCTGTCACTTTAAAAGGACATAACCCCTCCCACCTCCCAGTTCTAGCAAGCAACATAAAGGAATTTTAGGGGTGGGAGCTGTGTCCTATTTTCTCGATCGTCCATTGAGGGACACAGCTCTGAAGAAATCTGAGACATAGGGATGCTCAAAAGCAGTCCAAACAGAGGGGCGGGCACCACAACAACTAAAGCACTACCGAAACTAAACATGAACTCTCAAAGTACACTAAATAGCTGCATGAAAAGGTCTTTTAGCTTCTAGATCGACTTTAAGTGAATTCGTCAGCTTGTCATTCAAGCTTATGAATTGAGGAACTAGGTACCACCTTTTCCTGTTTCTGATCATTTCCTCAGGCAATTAGTACTTCTTGGGCATTTCAGAATCAAGCTTCTGTTGCTCTAAATTGCAAGGTCGCAACTTGGCCTTCAGTTCACACGTTTACAAAGTTTTATAAAAGCGGTTTCTGCCACTTCTGATGCTAGTTTTAGCAGAAAAGTTTTTTTTGGCCTTTCTGAAAGAACAATAAAGAGTCTGAAGATGGGAAAGAAGATGTGGCTGAAAGAGATAAGCAGTAACAGCCTCACAACATCCAAAAATTATGGAGAAATGTCCTTAGGATGAACAGAAGCTGGACAAAGTGAAGGGAAAACAAAGTCTTCATATAAACGAAAAGCTGAGATTACTTTGGGTAAAAAGGAAACCTGTGATCTCAAAAACAACCTTGTCCCTATGAAGAACCAAATAGGGTTCTTTACAAGACAAAGCAGACAACTCGGAAATCCTTCTAGCTGAGGTAATGGTCACAAGAAAAGCAACCATTTTGGAAAACAAATCAAAGAAAAGGTCTTGTATGGGTTCGAAAGGGGGTTCTGTAAAACAGATAAAACCAAGTTCAAGGCCCACGAAGGAAAAGGAGACCTAACAGGAGGAACTACTTGAGAAATTCCCTGAATAAAAGTATGAAGAAAGGAATTAGAAGCAAGGAGTACACTAAAAAAAGAAGACCAACAAGGCAGATGTCTGCCTGGTACTTCGAGCTAAAACGTTGATATACCTCAAGTTGAAGAAAAGACAAAATTTGCAATATATGTGGAAAATCCCAAAGACTCACACCAACAAAGAACAACCTTCCACGCATGATGAAAAAAAATAAATAAATCTAATGGGTAGAACATCTCTGAGCTTTAAAACAAAGAACAAAATCTGAAATTACTTTTTTTCAATGCTTGATAGAAGACAGGTCCAGCGAAACAACGACAGACAAAATCACCCTCAAGTCCAGGATATAAAGCTGAAGCTCGGATTCTTCCAGAGGCCAACAACCTGAAGAGACAGCCCATCCCACAAGACTGGAAACCGTCATGACAATCTTCCAAGACATGGGAAGAAAAAGACTTTCCCATTGTCAACGCAGGAGATGTCATTCCACGACAGAGACATCTTTGCCGGGGCACTCAATCTAATCATCTTGCCCGGCGACAAAGTAGACTTGTTACACACTAAGAATGTTCCTCTGTAAAGTTCTGAAATGGAACGGAGCAAACGGTACCACTTGGGAAGGTTGACACCATCAATCCCAGTATTCTCATGTAGGTTCGCAGAGAGGAATAGCGATGGGATCAAAGCGACCGAACCTGATCCTGCAACATTAAATATTTTGTTCCTAGGAGAGGAACAGTTTGGCTTGATGGGTATCCAAATACTCCAAGTGATGTGACAGAAACTAGGGATAACATCTCAAGGATCAGAATCCACCCAAAGTCCGCGAATATATCCGCAGCAACGTCTAGACGTCGAGCTCCAAAATAGGAGAAGACGCTTCTTGAAGTAAAAGTAATCTAAGCATCTGATAATTGGAATGCCCTTGTGAAGAAAAAATCCCAGGACCGGAAGAAGAACTTTTGTATAAAACCCTTGGAGCCGAAGCCAAAGAGAAGAGCCACAAACTGATCATGAAGGTTTCCTATTGCAAAATGAAGGAAACTACAGGAATGACTAGATACACATCCTTTAGGTCTATGGAAACCAAAAAAATGCCTTGTCTAAGAGAAGTGAGAACCAACAGAATGGAATTCATACAGAATTTATGAATAAGTACAAACGCATTGAGTGCTTTCTATCCAGAATCGGACGCAGTCTTCCGTTGGGTTTTTGAACCGTAAACAGTTTTAAGTAAAAATCTTGAAAACATTCTGCTAAAGGAACGGGGATTAGTAACAGCCGGATCCAATAGACCTTGAACTGCGGTTCATCCGACGCTGCCAAGACACGTGAAGCCAAAACGCAAAGTTTGAGGAAGATGAAAAAAACATTCTGAAATTTGTGTTTCCCATGTCTCTGAAAATTCCATTCGGCGTCCCCCAACCAGATATAGAATATGTTGAAGCAGAACGTTATGATAAATCAGACTTTTTAAATTGCCAAGGACGTCTAGGGGGTCCAAAGGTTTGGAATAAGTGTAAAACGTCTTTAGAAAGCTGGGGATTAAAATAATGTATAAAAGATGGAAAAGAAGAAGCTGGCGTACAACACTGAGCCCTATTTCTTTGCATCTGAGGTAAGTGCTCACTTTTACCTCCATAGCTATTTAATTAACCTAATCCGAGATAATTTCAAAAAGACGACCCTCTCGTGCAGGGGAAACGCTAGGGATGTACCGATACCGTTTTTTCAATATAGAGTACTCGTACCGATATTTTTTTTTCAGGTAGTCGCAGCTACCGAAAACCGGAATTTCTATTAAGGAAGCCGGGAGGCGTGTAATGACTCGCCGCCCAGCTTCCTGATTATCTGGGAAGCCGTCTCCATGCTCCCTCAGCACTAGGTGATGTGGAAGCATGGAGCCAGATTTCTGGGAATCAGGAAGCCGTGGGGTGGGTAATGACTCGCTGCGCGTCTTCCTGGTTGGCTAGCTTCTCGGTCAATCAGGAAGCTGGGCAGCGAGTCATTACATGCCGCCCAACTTCCTGATCGGCCAGGAAGCCGGCTCCGTGCTCCCTCGTCAATTGGTTCGCTCGCATATTGTGAGCAGATTGCCCTGAGGGACAAGTAGATTGGGCCCCCCGCTTTAGTCCATGGAAAAGTAGTTTTTTTAATAAAATTTGCACACCCTTGTCCCAGGATTTATCATCATCTATCGGCCCTCAATAGTACAATCTGCAAAGAAACAAAATGAACTAAAATAATAAAGCAGAAGAGAAGGAGACATCCATCCTCCTGAGGACACTAAGCGAAATTGGCAAGTGTGAGGTGAGAGGGGTTATGTCCTTAAAGTGACAGGCTTTTTACTTGCTTGCCTAGTGTCCATTTCTCTTAGAGGCGGCAGCATAACCCTACATATCAGAAGCCTTCAGAGCTGTGTCCCTCAATGGACAAGAGAGAAAAATACCTGTTAATCTTCCAACCTATTTTCTGTAAACTACTTATTGCCCCACCTAGATGTGCATGTGTTTGTAGTCCAAATCAGGAGAGCAGCCTATGGTGACATTGCTGCTCGTTCATAGATACAGTGTAGTGAGTGAGCGGGTCACCCTAAGACAGGAAGTGTGTGCCCGACAGAATCACCGGGTCAAAAGATAAAAGGAAGGATAACATGGGAAAGGAAACAAATGCATCTAAGGACTGGTAAGCGGCAATATGACATTTCTGTTCTTGCGTTTAGAGAAGGTTTTAGGGCTCCAATCTTGAAGCCTCCTACATGTCTACTTGTAGAGTTCAGTACTCGAATGGAATGACAAGTGACGCAGACACAGTGCCAGCCCCAAGACTATACAGCAGGAGTCCAGCGTTCTGGCATCACAAACTCTGAGACATAAGACAGTCAGCTGTGTGATCTAGATCTATACAGCAGCAGTATGTGGAGAGGCATTACAAAGCATCTAGTGTAAGTTTCTACAAGGCGTCTAGGTTACCGTACCTTCGTAACGCCTTCTCTTGGCGCATGGGGCGCCTGTGCTTTCGTTATATCCTCTCCAACTGAACAGGAAAGGGAGGGAGAAGGGAGGTGGGACAACTAGCAAAGTGAAGAGAGGAAACTTTACTTGTCTCCGGACTGAGATCTTCCGACAGTCACAATATTAGCAGGTTGAGAGCACAGCAACATAATAGTTATACAGCATGCGTTTACCACCAACACTGATTGTAACAACTTTCAACAAAATCAACAAATCCTTGCTGCAAAATGTTAGTACTGCCTCTAGAAAGTTATAAAAGTTTTAATCAGTAACAAAAGGCAAAAAATCAACAGTTAACAGGAATTGACAAACTGAAAAGCACTTGAAATCCAAAAAAGTATCTTATTTAGCACATAAATTAGTGAAAGGTAATAAAAGATGCTGCAGGCATATCTTTGACTGGAAAGGGCCAATGGTCCATTATATGACCAATGCCAAGGCACTATCCATGTCGAGACCGTCGTCATTCAGGCAGTGCCGCTGATTGGGTGACTTTACCTGACCACAGCCAGAGCAGCAGCTTCCTCCAGGCAAATACCATGTGATCAGTGCCTTGGTACTGGTCACATGACCAGCCACCAGGGAAAGCTCTGGACTTTCTTTCCAGCAAAGAGTAAGCTGAAAGCATCTTCAACAGATTTTAATGGACTAATAGGTCCACTTTAATACAGAGCTCATAAGTCAAACAAACAATCCAATCTAGGAGCCAGGTAGAACTTTTAAAAAGGAGAACTATGGGGTTAAGGCTTTTCCCCTTAGGGTAACGGGAGGACACAAACTAGCGTCCTCCCGTCACCCTAGGCTCAGTATACCGCGAGGCGAGCGAACGCCGCTATGTGTTCGCTCACCTCCCGATCTACTGAGCCGACCTGTGACAGTCTCATTGTCACAGGTCGGCTAGAACTATGAGGTGAGTGGAAATCACTCACCTCATAGTTCTCCTTTAAAGAGTCATTCAACATGGGCTTCCATAGACAACAGCAGAAAAGGGCACATTTAAAAATTAATACGTTTTATATGACGGGGAATATTATCTTTCTGGCTGGGCCTCAATCATACAACCACAGAAGAATGCCGGCACATAATGACAGTCTATCCACTTTGATGAGTTTACTTATTAATGATTTTGTCTGAAGATAGATCGGGGTCTCAGATAACATCACATGAAGTGTTTACACAGTTTAAAATTACGCTTTTATTATGATCATCGCCATATTGGAATTTAAAAAGGGACAGTCCAGCCAAAGCTGACCAAAATTTTGAGGTGCAGAACTCAAAGCAACGAATATATGTCAGGGAATTCAGGGGTGAGATGAGATCTCCGCATATCCACATACAGCAACCATTGAGAGTCTCCCTGATGGACTTATATAGGACTCAAAAAGCAGTTTCTGAACTTATAAACAAATGTCCTATATAAAATATACTACTGAGGTTTTAAAGTCTATTTTTCACAGGTACCCTCTCTGTACCTTTTCTATCCTCACCTAGGTGAGAATTTGGTGTACAGTATATTCCCCGTAGCCTCCTTGGATACCCATATAATGCATCCCAGGAGGTCTCTGGGTACTCTACAGTGCTTGCACCATGTCATCAGGAGGCTGGCCTTCTCTTTTGGGTTCTCGCAGCCAGACCAGATGGCTGAGCAGGAATGGCTGTGCAGCAGCTCATCCCTATAGAACACTGCTGGATCCAGAGTGTGAGTATGTCTTTTTTCTGCATAACCCAGCTAAAAAGGGAAGGAGGGGAACAAAAAAAAACATGAGGGGGGTACTGAAGTTGCTTTACGTACGATTAACTGTCCAATGAGAGTGCCTCAATGGCCAACAAAGTTGCGCTCATTAGCAAAGCGAATGGTGGTGGGTGAAGTTTCCTTCCCAAGATCAGGGGGGCGCACAGATTAGGCCAACAAAGACAATTGAAGGACCATATGGTGCATGACCAGGACTTCTACATTTTTAAAAAAAAACGCTTTACTGAATCTGCCAGGAATTAAAGTGTTCAAATTAACCCCAAAAGGCAAGTTTCTTGTATACCTGGGGAGCACCTTGATCCTAAGCGCATGCTATACTGATGCCTCGACTTCTGCCCCCATCTCTAAAGAACTAGGCTCCGTCCTCAACCAACAGGAGCTCATCCATTGGCCACAAAGATGCTCTTAGACTGGCCTGTTACTGGATGGATGGGGCTTAGCTCAGCTGTAGCAAATGAAGGAACAACAAGGTGCTGTTGGGACTTTGGGACATTTTTATGCCTCAAGAGATTCCCTGACAATATAAGGAGCCAATTAGAGATTCATGTCGTTATACAATTATTACTTTGAGTTTTGGGTGGACTGACCCTTTAAGCAGGATTCTGAAAAGCATACATTAGTTCAAGTTATTTAGTGAAATACAGCAAACTTCCCATTATCCGGCATTCAAGCAACTAGCACTCTCAAACAACCAGCACAAAAAAAGAAACACAAAAAAAAGGACATTTTTTTTGCCGGCTTGATGTGAACTAAAAAAGCGGTCCGGTGCTTAGTGGATGCCAAAAATTTAGTTGGCAACTACATTTATTTAGTTGATAACTAAATACTTTGTTCACGGCTGGATGCTGGCCGGCAGCTAGACTCCGCGGTCGGCAGCAGAATGTAAATAATGTGGAAAAATAGCCAGCCTGCTATTGGCTATTTCATATAGCAATAGCCAATAGCAGGCTGGCTATTATGCACGCCCACTGAGCAGAGGAGAGAACTTTCTCAGGTCCGCGCCTCTGCTCAGTGGGAGGGGCCTCAATAGCCAGTCAGCTATTGGATATTTCAAATTGCAATAGCAGGCTGGCTTATTGCTACCGGCTGCTTCCATTCACCTGTCGGCAGGTGAATGGGGCTGCGTGGGAAAGCGGGGGCACGTTACCAGAAACTTCAGTTATCCGGCACCTACTGATCCCCGTGGGTGCCGGATAACTGGGAGTTTACTGTATCTTCCCGATTATAAAGATGCATGCATGTGTGATTCATCAAGGAGGGTAACAAAAAACAGGATAATTATACAGTAAACCCAATCTGGCCTGAAAAATGCCAAAGGTAAGACCAGATAAAGTGCAGCTCTTCGGTGGTCTTGGAAGAAGTGGTATTAGTCTTGAAATTGATCTTAACGTCACTACGAAGCCCCTTGGATGCTATGCCCAGGCTCCATATGGGGCTTTGACTTTTTTTTTTAACCAAAGTTGGAATTATGCCCCGCTCATCCTGATGTCAAGCTCCACCCCCATCATTCAACCCTGAATTGCCAGGACCTCCACTGAAATCTCTGGCATTTGGTAGGTGAATGACAGATGGGGAATATCAGCACCAGAAGGGACGGGGCTTGACAGACTTGGAGAGAAGTTAAGGTCCTGTCTACAACCTGGCCCTCACGGTCCAAAGGGGCTCTACGAGGACTTCTTTGAAGACTACCACAATACGTGAGGGGACCACATGGTGCTGCACTTTATTACTGTTACCATAAGCACTTTTTATGGAATGAACTGGGCTGGAATACTTTTTGGAATGAACTGGGCTGAAACCAAACCTCTCGCTTTGCATCAGCTGACACAAATCACAAGTACCTTGTAGTTTAAATGACTCAAATATGGGGCTCGATTTTTAAGTATTGTTAGGTACACTTAGCAACTAGAAGGCAGCAAGTGCCTCAGCATGGAGTCAGGCTTGAACTATAAGTAACTATAAGCCTCTCACAACCTTTTACAAAAATCCAAGTCCAGTCGTGTCCGGCTCTCTAAAATGAACAGATTAAAGTTTCTGCAAAGTAGAGTCCATGAAAATATATCTTTCAGCCGGACAGTTAAATGACTGAATGGTTTCTCACCTCTGGGGTGCTCGAGTGACTAAATGTCTACTAACGGGTTCCCAGGTCTGAACACCTGGCCCAATCCTTACAAAGGGGCTCTGCTGGGTTTTCTATTCTACTATAGAGAATACACGTCCCTTTCAGCCAAGTTCATTCTGATATTGTGAACAGAGAAAGCCAAGGGGAAACGTATCTCACCATCCTTGTGGTCCACCGGCTTCACCACCTCCAGGTCAAAGTTGTCGGGCATCTGATGACCCCTGAAGCATTTCAGATGTTCCAGCTCAATCAGGTTACTCTCGTCCTCATCAAGGGGCTGCCATGTGCCATCAATGAACCACTGGCCTCGCATCACTGGGATCCTATCCGTTTCTGGAAGGGTAAAAAAAAAAAAATTGGATTAAAGTATCTAAAGCAGAAACCTTTTTATAGTTTTAGATGGAGCATACAAAAAAAAAGGTAAGAGCTAGGGATGTACCAAAAATAATTTTCAGGCCGGACTTTTTCCCCCCCAAATGTTTAAATTTAATTTAAATATTTTTATTATTTCTTTTTTTTTACTTTCCTGCTGGGGGCTCTGGGGAAATATCAGGGGTCTAAAAAGACGCCTGATATTTCCCTTTAAAATAAAAAAAATTAAAAAGGATTGACACAATCTCTTTTTCTGCAGCCCCTATTATGAATTAACAGGAAGCCTCTTTACTGAGTGCTCCTGTCCATTCATAAACTGTGGATATAGTATGAGATACTATGTCCACAACCATGAATGAACAGGCAGTGATGTAGAGCACTTCCTGTTCATTCATAACTGGTGACGCAGTAAGCATACTATGTCCTGTCCTCAGTTATTTACTAACACACAGCGATCAGCCCCGATCACCGAGCGCTTGTAACCCGCTCTCCATCCTGACTCCTGTCTGTCACAGGAGGCCGACCGGGGTGGTGTGAGAGGAGAGCTCAGCCTCCTGTGACAGCTGTCTCCTCCCCGCTTGGCATCCTGACAGCCTCACTCCTCCCCACTGGGCACCTGTCTCTGTCCCCTCGTATCCCTGCTGCCACTGCCTTGTAAAATTAGCAGTGATGTCATCACTGGGCAGTACATAGCCTGTGCAGAGAGCAGAACTATGTACAGCCCAGTGAAGGCAATATCGTATTTTGCAAAGGCATTGGGTTCACACAAAGTGTATTTATATCCATCTTGGCTACTAAGGTATATATTTAGATGACATTTTTTCTGGCTGGAGCTCAGCTTTGAGAAGAGTGTCTATTAGGTACAGAGACAATATAATCTGGCCAAATCTGAATCTTCCAATCACTATCTCGATCATACTTTGTCACCGACCTCAGTTTTCCAAATATTCCCAAAAAGCAGCCCACAAGAGGGGACCTGCGTTTTTGATGGAGATGCTCACTGAAGCCGTCATCGTTCTACAAAGGCCAAAAAAAACCATAAATAAAAACACAAATAAAAAAAATTTATGGAGCTAAAACAAATTCTTACGTAGAACGTATTTGAATGGCAAATTAGAGAACTCATCTACTACAATTTCAAAATGACGTTTACTATTTACATAGCAGCAAAATGAGACCCAAACGGGGAGGAACTGATGTCAATAGTGTAGTCTGTGAAGAGTCAGTAGAAAACCTCCAAACACAATCCACATAGATAGGAATTCCAAACCAATAAGAGTGTTTGTAACTCTGTTCAGTCAGTCTCAAGATTCACATACACACCGGTCAAAACTGCACAGCCAGGATGATCACTTATTCTTCACTCAGCTGTACAGCATGCAGAGTCACCTACTGGCTGATTGGACAGAGGTAATGACTCGGATTCATGGCCCAGTAAGCAGGCTGGAGGAAGACGGGCAGCAAAGAAAGACCCTTTGCTAAAGCACGTTACCTATCTTGCTGTGTAAAATCACACACATCACACACATTGCTGACACTGGGGACGGCCGGTTTGTAATCCTAAAGGGTAACCAGTCACACAGCTCCTATGTACTTCTCAGCATGGTGAAGTCGACATAAGCCGGTTTGGGCGATGTTATTCTACAGCTCACCTGCCCCCTTTTAGCTACTCTCAAATCGACATAAAAGGCGAGCGTTTGTAAACCAAAAACGGATATTTTAGTGTCTGGTGGATGGTAGAGAGTTAAACCACCTGACAGTTCATTATATATTCTGGTATTCTAATGGAGAGATCTCTGAGCCGAGTTCCGGGGTCTACACACCTGCTGTGCCCATTATGAGGTGCTCCCACCATCCCTGTGGAGAGCTCCGGGGTCTACACACCTGCTGTGCCCAATATAAAGGGCTACCAACATCCCTGTGCAGAGTTCCCGGGTCTGCACACCTGCTCTGCCCATTATGAAGGATTCCCACCATTCCTGTGCTGAGTTTCTGAGTCTGTACACCTGCTGTGCCCATTATGAGGGGTTCCCAACATCCCTGTGCTGAGTTCCCATGTCTGTACACCTGCTGTCCTGCTGTGCCCATTATAAGGGGCTCACACCATCCCTGTGCAGAGTTCCCGGGTCTGTACACATGCTGTGCCCATTATAAGGGGTTCCCACCATCCCTGTGCAGAGTTCTCGGGTCTGTACACCTACTGTGCCCATTATAAGAGGTTCAATTTTGTTTATTGAATGATCTTACAAAGTGAATCATATATGTTACATATTTACAAACAGATCGTTATTTTACAAAACAAAAACAATACTTTATTCAAACAGGAAAAAGCATTGCATGAGAGAGGCAGACTAAGAAACATAACACATCACCAAGCAAGGAGCCTTTTGTCAAAAAAAGTATTTTAGCTCAGAATCTAGGGGGTGGGGTGAGTGAAAAAAATATATAGAAAAAGCTGAATCCCCCTTCCCCCCTGAGATCAACAGGCAGCAACTACAGAGGCTTCCAGGCCTACAAGTATGAGCTCCGGGGGACCCAGGAGATTGACACTTGCAGAATGGGAATTGGGTGGACCAGTTCTAGTGATCGGCACGCTGTGTGTACTGGGAAATGAGAGTATTTACTATCTTCTTTTACAAACAATGCAGTAAATACTCACCTGTAAATAAACAAAAAAGTTCACAATAGAGTCACCTGAAAATAAAAGTTTCCACAAAGTGTATAAAGATATCATTCAGCACACACGCAGCTGCTGGCTGTCACAAGGATCATCCAAGGTGCTCCTGATCTGGGTCATGCGAGACAACATTTGATCGCATGGCCTGCGGCAGTTTTACCTTGAGGGCCTGTTCACACGACGTCCGTTTTCTGTGCTGACCTGATCCGTACGCTGCTGCACTAAAAATGCATCCCAATGTGTTTTATGGGCTACAGTTCTCAGGTGCGCAGTCCGTTCAGGTTACGACAGAAAGATACTGCGTGTCACATTTTGTACGGTCAGGAAACGCAGAACGCACTGCACTGCAGCTAACATACTGACAGCCCCACTCCAGCAAAAAAAAAACAAATTTTTGTAAAAACTGGAACGCATCAAAAACGCGGCCAAACACACAGCACCGCGTCTGCTGATCCGCACCTGATCAGGACCTTAGGCACTGATGTCAGGATTCTTCATTTACTTTCATTAAGGACTGGTGTCATCGTCCCCATTGCATGGCTGCTGTATCGATAGATCACATGACCCGCAATCAGGGTGGTGAGGGATCCCCTTTTTACAGGACGCCCTTTCCATTGCCACAACCCACGTCCAGTGTCGCCATCACCCTCAAAGTTGATGAAAATTTTGACTTCAGGTCATCTTTCAGCTTTGACTTTTCCCCTTTTCTAAATATAACCGGAAATCGAGAATGCGATGATCCGCGTGTTTTATAACCGCTGCAGCTTTTCTATGAAAATCCCACGTGAAAGCCATTTATTCCGGCAGTAAAACATAATCCTATGATAAGAGGATACACAGCAGATGATTCTATGTTAAGACAGCACAGCTTAGCGCATGGTGTAGTAAGTATACAATGGCACGTGGGGCAGACGGTGTAAACATTTAAACTGGCACGGCCCGCCCTGGCACACAGGCCTATATATAAAGCATGAGAGCAGTCGATGGATCTAAGGGCTGAAGGGATAAAGCTCGGCGAGGCTAAAACAGCACAGAGGGCGGCCGAAGCTGCTCGTGGTCTAAACCCTCTGCCCTCTCTGCTGTGCCCCTTTGGCCAATCAATCCATCACTGCGTCCCTGGCAAGGAACGGTCCACAGATCATGCGTCACTGAACTTGGATTGTGGACCTCGCGACATTATGTGCCTGAAAGAAAATGGATCAGAGATTCTAAAATCAACCAATCCTGTTCTCCGTCATATTCTCTGACCTGCTAGAAGAGTGACACAGAGGATCACTCTAGTTCATTAAAGGTCGATGAACGAAAAAGCTCCATGCAGGACATTAGCGCAAAGGACCGCATCTTCAAGCTCACATCATTTGACCTTCCTGCACAAGTTTTTTTTCTCCACGTGCAACTAAAGCCAAATCACAGGCAACTAAAAAGGTAAGTCACGCTGCTCCCAAACTTACCGTTCACTTTAAAGGAGAACTATGGGGTAAGTGTTTTTCCCCATAGTTCTCCTAAGGGTCATGGGAGGACACAAACTAGCGTCCTCCCATGACGGAACAATAGAAAAATGTCACCAGCACACAATAAGTTGAAAAAGCAAAATATTTGATTGCCAATAGCTGTATCTCATTGGCAAGCGCTTTCGGGGCCTCGCAGGGTCCCCTTCATCAGGCTTAGAGATTCCCTTGACGGAAAGCTCAGTATACCGCGAGATACAGCTCATTGTATACTGAGAGCGCCGCAGCCAGGACGGATCCCGACATTACTGTCGAGATTCACCCAGCTGTGTGATTGACAGCTGGCTCTGCCTATCTAGAGGACAGAGTCAGCTGTACCCGCCCTTCCCCCGTCCGTTCCACCAGTGAGCGATGGAGGATCGGAGCGGGGAGGGGGGGAATCCCTGCAGAGAGCCGTGAGTGACACAGTCACGGCTCTCTGCAGGGACAGGATTGAGAAGTGAGCGAGCGACGGTATGAGTTCGCTCACTTCCCGATCTACTGAGCCGACGTGTGACAGTTTCATTGTCACAGGTCGGCTCAAACTATGAGGATGAGTGGAAATCACTCACCTCATAGTTCTCCTTTAAAAGGAACAGAAGCTTAAAATGAAGGGGTAGAAAGGTCTCCGCTGTCCATGGCACTGACCGTACTGGACGGGTCAGTAGTTAAAGTGACATTAAACTCTGGAGTTCAATCTTAAAAATACATTAAAATCTCAATTATTTACAATGTATCTTATTTGTGTGTCACTCGGCTGTAGATCGTCCAATCATCTCTGAATTGGTGCCGACACTGTCCTTCCTTCTGGAGGGTGGCTACGTTTGTTCCCCATGGTCCCTGTGTGTGTTGTAAAGTAGTCACCGCTCCAAGCTCGCTCCCGTGATGGACTACAATCTCAATTCAAATTAGTAAACCAAAACCGAGATTGTAGGCATGCTGAGAATGGAAGTTTAAGCACAGTTGGAGGACCAGAGTTGCCCATCCCTGGTTTAAGCCATATGAATAGAAGGAGACCATTGTAAGCATCCCAGAAGAGGTACATAGTTTGTTCCTACCCCTGTAACTGTCACTTTTGCTGGTCAGCTTGCCCTGGTAGGGAGAGTAGGGAAGCATTGGTTCTACTGGCAGGATCAACAAGTAACACAACTATGTATGCTGAGTCAAAGCTAGAGACAGATATAGATAGATAGATAGATAGATATACACATACACAACACACACACATAAACAATATAACAATATAACAAAATATATATATTATAAATAAATGACAGCGACAGGAAGGTGGGGGGGACGGACGAAGGTCTATCAGGTTTTTTTATTGCCATCCGTTTCCCTGTTGACAACTTCCAAAACGAGACAGGTGTTCTCTTCCCCAATTTGAAGCTGAACTTCGGGCAAAAAAACACTTATCTAAATATAAAAACACAAAAAGGATATAAATCCACTTTGTGTGAACTAAATACCTTTACAAACCTAGTTATTCTTTTGTACAAGTAGCAGTGATATCATCGCTGTGCTGTACATTTTCTGCAGGCCACAACCACCACAGGCTGCCTGCAGAAAACTACAAGAGGGGGCGGAGACAAGACCAGTCATCCTGCACAAAGAGAGAGAGCAATCAGGGGAGAATACACATGACTTGTATTTTCTTATCCTGGAGTTCAGATTTAAAAAGCAAAAATGGAATGATGGAAGGTTCTAAAAGCGTATTTGTTTTTTAAAAGTAATTATGATAATCTAGGTTGACATGTCATATTCCCATTTATGTTAGCCGACCTGCATTGCAAAAAAAAAAATGGGCCGGTGACCCTTCCTTGGTCAAGAAGTACCCAGCGTGCAGAGACAGGGTCACGTGAGATCCTCGGAACGTCCGCGGGCTGCCCACACATGAAGGGAAAGTATGCAACAGTCTCTGAGCCACCCGTGTGATGATTCATGTCCTCTGCTCTACAATGTCAGCAAGAATACGATCTCCAAACCCACTGACCACAAGACGTTACAGAATGTTCCTGACTTGCAAAACAACCCGGGTGCTGAGAACTCATTGTACGGAATACGGACGCGTGGAGGAACAGTAACTCATCGGCCAAAAGGAGCTTCCATAAACGCCCCGATTTTTATTAAAGTTCTCAAGGGAAACTTTTGTATCTTGTTCATTGTTGTAAATCCTTTTGGTGTCTCCATAACATTCTCACATGTTTATTGTTCTTATTTTATTATTTGCAAGATATAGGCTAGGGATGCACTGATACCAAGTACTGTACCCAGTACCGATACTTTTACAGCTCCAAGACTAGACTAGAGAAATATTCAAAAGTTAGGAGGGAGCTGTCATGTGTAAGGAGCACACGGAGCTCCCGGGATTTGTACATCTGTTATAATGTATGATTTTGTTTTTCTAAGGCATTGTTCACACCAAATGCAGAGCAGATCCGTTCAGGTTTTAGTCTTTTAGATGCGTTTTTGACTACAAATTTTTTTTTCTTAGTTTAACATGGGCTTTCAGTGCGTTCCAGGTATTTGCATGCGTTTTTCATGCGTTTTTCGATCCAGAGCAGGTAAAATAGGGCCTGCTGCAGTTTTTTTACCTGCTCTGGATCTGCACACTGCGATGTGAACTGGAGCTAAAAATACCATAGGAATACATTGGACGCAGTTTTGATCCGTTCTGCACCTGCTCCACGCTTGGTGTGAACTAGCACTTAATATAAAGGGATGCTCAGATACCATTTTTGCGAGTACAAGTACTGATACTCGCCCAAGTACTCACAGATACAAGTACTGATACTCGCCCAAGTACTCACAGATACAAGTACTGATACTCGCCCAAGTACTCACAGATACAAGTACTGATACTCGCCCAAGTACTCACAGATACAAGTACTGATACTCGCCCAAGTACTCACAGATACAAGTACTGATACTCGCCCAAGTACTCACAGACACAAGTACGGATACATTTTTGTTTATTGTCATGTGACAGTTTTTCTAAAACAATACAGACCAATGATTTCAGGACAGTGGTGGAGTACCAGACCCAGGTCCCAGCTGCAGACTCTGCAACCCTGGTAGTTCTCATTAAAATGCCAAGTATCTGCACTGGTACTCGAAAAGTATTGGTGCATCCGTACTATAGGAGCTTCTTTGTCACTCTTGTCGCACATAGAGAAGCCTATTGAAATGAATGAGCTTCCCTACGTGAGACAAATGCAACACCCAGTGTCTGGGATCTGGTGGGGCCCAGTGCCTCCTGATGTAAATGGGTCTACCTGGTCTGCTCATGGGCTAGGAAGGCAGAGAGCCTGCAGTGGTCAAGAGCCCCCCCGGGAGTAGCACATCACCAGAGTGAACAGCGCAGTGACCACGACACATATTGCTTTTTCTCTGCACCTCGCCTCTTGGCTGAATACAGGGGGGAATTTTTATACCGGGTCACAAGGCCTAGCCATTATATTACACATTTCCACTGTACGTGCACCTTTTACTTTTTAATGTGTGTATTTTTCACTCCCATAAGGATGGAGGGTGTGGGGTATCAGGGCTACCCTGAAGTCTAGGGGGATGAAATGTGGCCATTAGAGTTCTTCCTCCCCTCTTTGAGAGAGCCCCCCCAACCTAGTACTCGGCAGTTGGCTTTGGCTGGCCATAAGGAATGGGCCTGCCTGGTTTCAGCCAGGTGGACACGAGTGCCTTGCCCAGTCAGGAGCCTTGTGCCCCGGTGGGGTAAGGGAAGGGCCCTATCTCTTCAGGAGATGGACCATTTAGACATATGCACTTTTTCTGTTCACTTTTGAGTGTTCAATTGCACGCACCGCAGGCTTAAAAACCCAAACAAACATCCAATGCAGTGTCGCAAGGGTGAATGGGGGCTAAAGATTAACTCCAGGCATATATAAAGCCCCAGTCACAGCAGCCGTGCGGTTGAAGGCGTGCACTTATGCAGCATGAAAACAGCGTGTTTTGTGTTTACGGTACCATTATTTTTTAGCAAAACGTGCGTCTTACCGTGCACATAACTGGGCAACGCACACACTTGAATTTGCTGCGTAAGCCTCTTGCCTTGTTGCTCACACGTAGGGCAGCACATTCGAATACATGGGAATCCCTTTCCAGATGTGCGGCACAATGTGTTGCACGTTCATGAGCCCTAAAAGACACTAATTAATTCAGCTATGTACTCCGTAATACTGCAATAAAATGTATTTCTGTTTCGGGAGATTTAAGTGAATTTTCGGGGTACACAAAAAGTGGATTTTAAAATGCGCACGAAAGATAACAAAACTAGTCTGGCAGCAAAAGGGTTAAAGTCTGAGGGGGGCACAAGAGAAAAATGTATATCATCCCTCCATGAAAAAACCCCCATCATTTTCAGCTTGGCCAGTGTGTGGCCCTGTGTGTATGGG
>NW_017306607.1:886485-893538 GCF_000935625.1 Nanorana parkeri
CCGTGCGACGATTCAGCATTCTGGAATTGGTAAAAATCATAAAGTGCTAATGTGAGATCATTGGATACTCTACAGGTAGCACAAGGACATCAAATCCCTGGGGGGAGGGGTCGCTACACCCATGCATTTAGTGCTCGTTATTGCACCATGCTAGGTGTGCCGAGTTGATATTCATTCTGAATGGCACCCCAGCGCACCTCTCAGTGGGTGCGTGTTGCAATACAAGGTACCACAATACAGGGTGCCATTCAAAAAGAACGGCAATTCAACAACGTTCAACAGTAATAAAAAATGCAACATATCTAGCATGTGGTGCATGGATGGTACCGTGCCCTTAGGGCAAAGCTATTATTATACAGGATTTATATAGAGCCAACAGTCTGCACAGCAATCAACCATATAAAAGAGACAGTACAGTGACAATACCAGTCAAGATAAGATGGTGAAGAGGGCCCTGCCCGTGTGACCTGGCTCTTGATGTGATAACGCACCGTGCATTATACAATGGTCATGTTTTGGTTTTTTTAAAGGAGAACTATGGGGTCAGGTCTTTTCCCCATAGTTCTTCTAAGGGTACCGGGAGGACACAGACTAGCGTCCTCCCGTCACCCAAAGCTCAGTATACCGCAAGCTACAGCTCGCGGTATACCGAGACGCCGCAGCCGGAAGGGATCCCGACAATTCTGTCTGGATCCACCCAGCTGCGTGAGTGACAGCTGGCTCTGCCTATCTAGAACCCGCCCACTCCCCCCTTCCGTTCCGCCAGTCAGCGCTGGAGGATCGGACAGGGGGGGGATCCTTGCAGGGAGCCATGAGTGACAGTCACGGCTCTCTACAGGGATAGATGGAGAAGTGAGCGAGCGCCGGTATGTGTTCGCTCACCTCCCGATCTACTGAGCCGACCTGTAATAGTTTTATTGTCACAGGTGGGCTCAGATTATGAGGCTGAGTGAAAATCACTCACCTCATAGTTCTTCATTAAATAAAAAACACTTTGTTGCACTACTGATCCTCTGCAGCCACTTCCTGTCTGCATGCACTCCAGCGATGGCTCCATGGCATTTCTCAGGGCCAGTTTCCTGATGGTGACAACAGTGGACCGTGGCTGTATTACGAGTATCTGTACAGACGCTTGTAGTCTCCACTGACAGAGCGATAAAACAGGAGAACAAGGACAAAGTGACAGAGCGTTGTCACCCAGAACAGGAAGTGCCTGCACAAGGACCTTCAGGTATTAATAAAACCTGCAGTTTAAAAATAATGAAAAGGATTATTTGAGTGTTCAGGTTTTTTGCATCTACTTTGAATTGCTGGCATTCCGACATTTTGGAAGTAGCGCTCTCTGGAAAAATCAGCGACTGCTGAAACGTCCTCCCAACACAGATCAGGCTCGCTTACGCTTAGAAAACGTGAACTGCTGACAAAGGTCGTGTTAGTTTTGCACAGGAGGATGAAGAGCTTTGTGTGCAGGTGACATGCTCCGGAGCGCTTGTTAATTAAAACGAATGATTCTCCGGAGGCTCCACACTAATATCGGAGGCCAAACGCCACACTGATGACTCAGGAGGAAGATGGAATTAATGGCCGGCACGGGCTCTCTGGGGAGAGGTGAGGAAGAGGATGGTGAAAACAATCGTGAAAGCTTTATTCCGTCATCTGTTCCATTCATTATTAAAGAGAAGAAAGAAGAGGGATTGCAACATCTTGTTAGATTAGGTAAACTATGGCAACCAATCAGAAATCGGTCTGCCAATACCACAACAATGGGCAACACTTTACGCCAGAGTAGTCACTATGGCAAGCAGCATTGTGGACTATCTGAAGAGGAAATCCTGAGGCGGTCAGGAGGGTGGGCCTGAAATATGACTGAAAGAATGGAGATGTTCCCTGGTGGTGACAAGTGGGATAACATTGGGTGGAGCGATCCTTGAAGTGACAGGAATGACACAGGTAACAGGAATGACACAGGTAACCACCCCAGGAAATGAAAAAAGAGCGGTCCTGAAGGTGACAGGAGCAACAGATCGTGCATTGGGAGGGGGCATTCACCCACCACTGGAGGTGACAGAAGCAACAGCGGAGGCACCCGTCTTCCCCTGAAAGTGACAGGAGAGAAAGAGGATGCATTCCTTGCCTAGGGGTGTGATCAGAGGACCAGAAGGTGTGCCTGCCCCCTCCACCATGCATGGATGGGACAGGAACAAGAGGTTGCACCCCCTACCAATGGAGTCGATAGGAGAACCAGGTGGTGTGTCTGCCCCCCCCCCTCTCTCCTCCCCATGGATGGATGGGACAGGAGCGAGAGGTTGCTTTCCTGCCAATTGAGCCAATAGGAGCACCAGAAGGTGTGTCTGCCCCCCAATGCATGGATAGGACAGGAGCGAGAGGTTGCTTTCCTCCCAATAGAGCCGATAGGAGCACCAGAAGGTGTGTCCGCTCACTCTTGACGGTGACATGGACGGCAGACAGTGTGCCCTCCCTCCCCTGAAGGTAACTGAAGCAACAAAGGGTGTGCTTGCCCATCCCTGGAGGTGACAATAGGGACCTCGGGTGTGCACCCCTAAGTGACATGCCGCAGGGAGTAACAGGAGCGACAGAGGGCAATCCTCCCAGAGGTGATAGAAAGGGTAAAAAGGATTTCCACTGCAAGTGACATGAATAGCAAGTATGCCTCCAAGGAGTGAAAACAAATGACGTCAGGCTTGGGTACCTAGAGAGTGACAGAAGGGAAGAGATGGGAGTCTTAAGAGGTGAGAGCAACGGTTCCTGTAAATAAAAGATTGACAAGAGGAACTTAAAGAAGAACTATGAGGTGAGTGCTTTTCACTCACCTCATAGTTCTAGCCGACCTGTGACAATGAGACTGTCACAGGTCGGCGGGTTCGCTCACCTCTCGATCCTGTCAGGGCTCTCTGCCGTGACAGGGGCTGTATTCCCCTCTCCCATCTGCCAGAGCTGACTGGCAGAACGGAGGGGGGGGGCGGGCGGATCCCGGCATCTACGTCGTGATCCGCTCCGGCGTCTCATTATACCGCGAGCTGTAGCTCGCGGTATACTGAGCTTAGGGTAACGGGAGGACGCTAGTTTGTGTCCTCCCGTTACCCTAAGGAGAACTATGGGGAAAAACACTGACCCCATAGTTCTCCTTTAAAGATGGTGACAGTAAGAGGTGGTGGTATGCACAAGAGGGACCGGTCCCTGGAGAATGCGGGCAACACAACATGGAGATCCTGTTGGGGGGGGAGGGACACTTTAAGGAATAGAACACGGGGGTTGACATAAAAAAAAGATAGAGACACTTGGATCACAAAGAGGACAGATATAAGGGGGTAAAGGGGACAGCTATAAGTACTCTGCGACATGGTATGCGATATCCATTCTGAGCTATTTGGGGAACATGGCAGCTGAAAGACAATACGAGGAGGACACTAGAGGAGACAATACAACACATATGCAATGACACCAGGCCTCTTATGACAGACAAAAGGTGACACTGGATATAGTAAGACGGTTGTAGGAAGGGGAAACGGGTGTCAGGCAGTACTGTACAACAAGTATAAAAGGTGAGATAAAGGTAGAGAAGGTTGTGGAGATGGAGACAAGACCAGTCATCCTGCACAAGGAGAAAGGGCAGAAGTGACCGGTCTTTATTACAGGAGGGGGCGGAGACAAGACCAGTCACCCTGCACAAGGAGAGAAAACAGCAGTGAGCGGTCTTCATTACAGGAAGCTCCAAGTGTCACACTGGATTACTGCACAGATCTGGAAGAAATACACAAAGCTCACGGAGATTCAAGGAAGAATACACACAATATTTTTTGTTATCCCAGTTCATCTTTAAAAAATCCATCAAAAAAGAATCACCGTACCCAATTATCTAGCTGCACGTGTTCCTGTAATGTCAGGTATTTATATACATCTGCTGTCTTCAAACATCACAAACAGCAAAGTTTGTATCGGCAATTCCTTTACTAGGGTGACAACACTTAAGAGAACTATAGGGTCAGGGCTTTTCCCCATAGTTCTCCTAAGGGTAACGGGAGGACACAACCTAGCGTCCTCCCGTCACCCTAAGCTCAGTATACCGCGAGCGACTGAGACGCCGCAGCCGGGACGGATCCCAACATTACTGTCTGGAGCCACCAAGCTGTGTGAGTGACAGCTGGCTCTTCCTATCTAGAGGCAGAGCCAGCTGTACCCGTCCCCTCCCCGTCTGTTCCGCCAGTCAGCGCTGGAGGATCGGACAGGGGAGGAGTCCCTGCAGGGAGCCGTGAGCGACAGCCACGGCTCTCTGCAGGGATAGATCGAGAAGTGAGCGAGAGACGGTATGCGTTCGCTCATTTCCTGATTTATTGAGCCAACCTGTGACAGTTTCATTGTGTGGTCCTCAGTCAGACTTCAAGCAGTTGTGCCAGCATGTCCCCCTGCAGTCACCGCACTGTAACTGATGGTCCGCCAGTGATGGAGTGAGCACAGGATGTTCATAGAAAGAGTCCAGAGGATGTGGATGGCGCAGGGGGACACAGGGTGACAGGGGTCAATGCAGTTCTTGCAAATGGGAAAGGGAGAATAGAAGAGGGCATGGAAGAGGAGGGACGAAGGTGATCATTCTGTTTATACCAAGGTACAGGGGAACTTGATACGACATGGGATGAGGGTCACAGGTCTCAGGAGGGATAAGGATGATGGAGGGAGCAGATGGGAGCACTGGACAGCCGTCAAATGCCTCATCACTTGTGTCTAACAAAAAGTACACCAGGGGCCACTGTGTTTCAGTAGACAGGGTATAGGCTTGGACTTGTCCAAAACTTTGGGGGACATGGGGCATGTGACAAAGGGTGGCCAGTATGATTCCAGTACATTGGGATAGCGGGAGGGTTTTAGGTATGATGTAGGAGCTCTGACAGGTGTTGGAGTTGATCATTTGTGTACAGAGGGCACAGGGGGACAATGACAGTCAGGTTACTTAGGACAAATGCCAAGGAGCCATTTAGCCAGCACTCCTTAAAAATGCCAGGGGGCACCTAATCTTTAATGTTTTCTCTAGACACTGGTCCCCTGACTTAAGGTTCCAGAAGGTAAGTTACTGGGGAACAAGGGGGCCTGATATCACTTATGGTTCCATTAGACAAGGCACAGGGGGACAAGGGTTGTCTGAGGTCACGGAGGGTGGCCTTCTGTCACTTATGGTTCGAGTAGACAGTGTACAGGGGGGACCATGGTGGTCACTTATGCTTCCAGTAGACGGGGTACAGGGTGATGAGGGTCGTCTGTCACTCGTGGTTCTAGTAGACCGGGCACAGGGGGGACAAGGGTTGTCTGAGGTCACTGAGGTACACCACCAGCTCTCCGGTGAGCTCCAGCAGCTTCCGGTGGGCCAGCTCGATGCGGAGGGAGTCGTATCCGATGAACGGCTTCCAGGTCTTCTTGTCCTCCTTGTAGAACCAGCGCACCTCCTCCGGGCCCAGCTCCGTGACGATCTCATAGCGGGGCCGCGAGCTGCTGGAGCGGATCCTCCTCGGCCCGGGCACCGGCAAGCTGGCCGTCTCTTCGTCATCCTCATCCTCGAGGGATCCGGGCTCCGGGGAGAAGGCGCTCAGCTGCAACTCCAGGGTCATGTCCGGGCGTCGGCGCTGCTCCATTTCTTCTTCTTCCTCCTCCTCCCACTCACACTCGCCGTTCTTCGCGGTCATGCTCGCTCCTACCGGCCTGCCCCGGCATGAGGCTATCAGGTGACTCCACAACCGCCTCGAACGGTACCGGCTCCCGAGAGCGCGCCCCGGCGCGGCCCCACTCCAGTCACGTGGCGCCCCCGCTGGGACATTTAAGTCACGTGACAGGAGAGAGCCGCACGCGGGGTGCGATCGCCCCCTGCTGGACGCTAAGCTAACTGCCGGCCCATCAGGAGAACCACTGCTGACCTCCCTTTCAGAAAATGCTGGCCGTCATACTGATCCTCTGGATTCAATCACTACTGAATAGAACGACCGTAGAGCTAACAAGCCCCTGTGCGATAGCATTTGGTGGTGCAGGTTCTCTTTATTGAACCTGTCACCTCCAACACAGCAATTCTAGCACAGGACTGTGCTGGAACTCCTGTGACAGCTGAGAGGGGAAAGTTCCGGCGGGGGCCGGAGGGACCTGCAGGCTGCATACAAGTAAATCTCGGCGACATCACCGAGATCACTTGTAAACGAACGAGCGGCTTCCCCGCTCTACATCTAGCTCTGCTTGCCCAAAGCAGGGCCAAAAGAAGAAAACAAGTACCCGCCCGGGGCTCGGAACTACATGTCCCGGTCGTCAGGAGAGTCCACACCCCTGCCGCCCCTTTGCTCCCTGCCGCCCCTCTGCTCCCGGCTGCACCTGGATGGCCTTGTGGGAAATCCGGCCCTGAGTGCGCCAAAAAGAAAGCGTGGTCCAAAGAAGTGTATTCCAACTAGAACGGGAGACTATTCGCTGTATACGCTGCACACATTTCCCACCAGTGACAATCTCACAGACTATAGATAACCCTCCAGACAAAGAGACGTCTGTGAAAAGTGAAACCTTTCCAAGATTTATGTGTTTCTTCATACACAATGTAGACACATAACTGACACTTTAGATGAGCCCGGCTTAAAGGAGAACTTTAGTAAGAAAGTTGGGGTCGGGGGACCATTGGCAACCAACAACTGTGAGAGTGAAGTACAAAATATCATACAGAGGACAGCAGTCAATAATGTATAATGTATGGGGTGCAGTGCAGGGGGCGTATTTACCGCGAGGCAAAGTAGGCGTTTGCCTAGGGCGGCACCTTCCTGGGGGGCGGCCGTATTCAAACGCCTATGTTGTGAAGAGGAGGGGAGAGCCGGAGCCCGTCTGTGTGTAGGAGTGGAGGGCGGCTTGCCTGCTTGTGAAGAGGGTGGGAGGACGGATGGAGCCGGACAGCGCAGCCCACGGATGGGATCGTGACTCAGAAAATGAAAAGCAGCCGGCGGCCACTTACTCGATCTCACTGCTTCCTGGGTCACAGAGCCGCTGTGACCCAGGAAGCAGTGAGATCGATTAAGTGGC
>NW_017306607.1:893662-901906 GCF_000935625.1 Nanorana parkeri
TAAGGTGCCGAGGGCGGCCGAAGCTTGGCTTGCCTAGGGCAGCCAAATACATAAATACACCACTGGTGCAGTGGTCAGGAGTATGTAATGTACAGGGCACAGGGGTCAGGAGTATGTAATGTGCAGGGGTCAGGAGTATGTAATGTACAGGGCGCAGTGGTCAGGAGTATGTAATGTACAGGGTGCAAGCGTCAGGAGTATGTATTGTACAGGGTGCAATGATCAGGAGTATGTAATGTACGGGGTGCAAGGGTCAGGAGTATGTAATGTATGGGGTGCAGTGGTCAGGAGTATGTAATGTATGGGGTGCAGTGGTCAGGAGTATGTAATGTACAGGGGTCAGGAGTATGGGGTGCAGTGGTCAGGAGTATGTAATGTACAGGGGTCAGGAGTATGTATTGTACAGGGTGCAAGGGTCAGGAGTATGTAATGTACAGGGTGCAAAGGTCAGGAGTATGTAATGTACAGGGTGCAAGGGCCAGGAGTATGTAATAAACAAAGAGACGTCTGTGAAAAGTGAAACCTTTCCAAGATTTATGTGTTTCTTCATACACAATGTAGACACATAACTGACACTTTAGATGAGCCCGGCTTAAAGAGAACTTTAGTAAGAAAGTTGGGGTCGGGGGACCATTGGCAACCAACAACTGTGAGAGTGAAGTACAAAATATCATACAGAGGACAGCAGTCAATAATGTATAATGTATGGGGTGCAGTGGTCAGGAGTATGTAATGTACAGGGCACAGGGGTCAGGAGTATGGAATATATAGGGTACAGGGGTCAGGAGTATGTAATGTACAGGGCACAGGGGTCAGGAGTATGTAATGTACAGGGGTCAGGAGTATGTAATGTACAGGGCGCAAGCGTCAGGAGTATGTATTGTACAGGGTGCAATGATCAGGAGTATGTAATGTACAGGGTGCAAGGGTCAGGAGTATGTAATGTATGGGGTGCAGTGGTCAGGAGTATGTAATGTATGGGGTGCAGTGGTCAGGAGTATGTAATGTACAGGGGTCAGGAGTATGTATTGTACAGGGTGCAAGGGTCAGGAGTATGTAATGTACAGGGTGCAAGGGTCAGGAATATGTAATGTACAGGGTGCAAGGGTCAGGAGTATGTAATGTACAGGGTGCAAGGGTCAGGAGTATGTAATGTAGATGGTGCAAGGGTCAGGAGTATGTAATGTACAGGGTGCAAAGGTCAGGAGTATGTAATGTACAGGGTGCAAGGGCCAGGAGTATGTAATGTACAAGGTGCACTGGCCAGCAGTATGTAATGTACAAAGTGCAGTGGTCAGGAGTATGTAATGTACAAAGTGCAGTGGTCAGGAGTATGTAATGTACAAAGTGCAGTGGTCAGGAGTATGTAATGTACAGGGTGCAAGGGTCAGGAGCATGTAATATACAGGGTGCAGGGGTCAGGAGTATGTAATGTACAAAGTGCACTGGCCAGCAGGATGTAATGTACACAGTGCAGGGGTCAGCAGTATGTAATGTACAAAGTGCACTAGTCAGGAGTATATAACATATACAGTGGTCAGGAGTATGTAAAGAACAACATAATATACAGGAGTACCCTGTTTCCCCGAAAATAAGACCTACCCCGAAAGTAAGACCTAGCACTATTTTTCAAGATTCCTGTAATATAAGACCTACCCCGAAAGTAAGACCTAGCACTATTTTTCAAGATTCCTGTAATATAAGACCTACCCCGAAAGTAAGACCTAGCACTATTTTTCAAGATTCCTGTAATATAAGACCTACCCCGAAAGTAAGACCTAGCACTATTTTTCAAGATTCCTGTAATATAAGACCTACCCCGAAAGTAAGACCTAGCACTATTTTTCAAGATTCCTGTAATATAAGACCTACCCCGAAAGTAAGACCTAGCACTATTTTTCAAGATTCCTGTAATATAAGACCTACCCCGAAAGTAAGACCTAGCACTATTTTTCAAGATTCCTGTAATATAAGACCTACCCCGAAAGTAAGACCTAGCACTATTTTTCAAGATTCCTGTAATATAAGACCTACCCCGAAAGTAAGACCTAGCACTATTTTTCAAGATTCCTGTAATATAAGACCTACCCCGAAAGTAAGACCTAGCACTATTTTTCAAGATTCCTGTAATATAAGACCTACCCCGAAAATAAGACCTAGTGTGGTTTTTGGGGGCAAACAAAATATAAGACAGTGTCTTATTTTCGGGGAAACACGGTATGTACAGTACAATATCACATACAAAGTGCAGTGGTCAGAAATATGTACCATACAGGATGCAGCAGACAGGAGTATATAACACTCAGAGTTCAGAATTTGTGTCTCTGCATAGTACAACATAATATACAGAGTGTAACACTCAGGAGTATGTAACATACATAGTGCAGCAGTCAGGACTATGTAGCACATAATGCTCAGCATTTGGGAGCATGTAAAGAACAACATAACACACAGTGCAGCAGCCAGGAGTATGTAACGCACAACATAACAGATGAATTGTGCAGCTTTCAGGAGTATGTAATGTGCAAAGTGTAGCAGTGTCTACCCCCTACTGCCCTTCTCCTTCAATGCCCCTACTCTCCTCTTATTACTCAGGGCGAGTCTGGCACCTTCCTTTCCTGAGCTTTTTTTTACCTGGACCATTCCCACCTCAGAGGGGACTTCTGTTCTTCAACCACCTAGAATCTGGATCACAGTCGGATCATTCACAAGGGGGATAGCACAAGTGGTCACTGGCTGTCATTTCACAGAGGAGAATGTACTTGTAGATAGTTGGTGCCCCAAGGCCAGGTTCCTCAATGCACCCATGCTCACCCACCTAATGGAGAATGGCAACCAGATGGTGAGGATGGCAGGGCTGGTTTTAATTATTTTGATTTATTTATACTTTTTATCATTGTTTAATTTCTGAAAATTTGTATTTATTTTGTGTACATTTTACAAATGTTCTCATATTTAATTTTTTTATTTTTTATAATGTTTTTGTTTTTTACTTTTATATCACTTTTTTATTGTTTTAATTTATCTTATTAGCTTTTACATTTTTATTTATTTTTTATTCATTTCATGTTACTCATCACCATGACGACCGAGTGCAGGCAATAATTCTAGAGCCATCAACTACTGTTAAAGGAGAACTATGGGGTCAGGGCTTTTCTCCATAGTTCTCCTTAGGGTAACGGGAGGACACAAACTAGCGTCCTCCCGTCACCCTAAGCTCAGTATACCACGAGCTACAGCTCGCGGTACACTGAGACGCTGCAGCTGGAGCGGATCCCGACATCGATGACGAGATCCGCCCAGCTGCGACCCACCTCATAGTTCTCCTTTAACACTAAACTGATGCATAATAAAAGCTTTTAAAGTGTCGCCTACGGCCAATTTTGGGTATTGTTTTTTTTTTTGCCATTCAACGGTTGCACGCAATTTTGAGACTTGATATGTTTTTTTATCCTATAACCCTAAAATTATTGGTTTCATAAACATTTGCGCAAATAGAGTGTGACATAAAAAGTTACAACTAACATTTTCTCAATCTACAAGGCCTCTTCATTCAGACAATATTTAGTTTAGTTGTTTGGGGTTTTTACGCTGTTTGAGCCAAAAATTTTGATTTCGTCATGTGGGTGCAAAAATTAAGAACGGCAAGTGGTTCATTTTCTATGAACCCTGATGAAGGGGGCGGAGCTATAACCCTTGCAATGCATTGGCCTTTTGTCATTGCAATACATTTGCATCCAGATTTGAAGTTTACAACGCGGCGCTTGAATTCTAGAGTCACAGTTTTTTTTATTGCCGCTTGAGAGATTTCCCTTCACTTCCTGTCCTGTAGATCCAACAGGAAATGCCAAAAAAGGTTTTCAAAGTGAGATAAATCCCCAAACTGAACCATTGTCGCCTGAACAAATGTCTTTATTTGAAGTCTTCAGCTCAATTCCTGTGGTGGTGACAACTAAGAATTTTGAAGTTGTACTCACTTGATTACCACCAGTAATAGTGGTCACCAAGGATAAGCAGAGTATCGCATACCTAAATGGAGACCCGAATGAGAAGGGGGCTACCCTTACGCCTATCATCCCACACCTCTGGAGGTGGGGACAGGGGATGTAAGGACGGGGAGAGGCACAGGCGCTGGTACTGATGGCTGAGCCGCTCGGCCGCCTTCGGCTGCTGTACGGGCTATTGTGAATAGCTCGTACAGCAGCCCTTTTGTTCGACTGAACCGAAGGGCTCCGATGGCCGAAGAGAGCCTGAAGGATCAGCCGAAGCTACAACTGGATCCTTGAGCTCCTCTGTGAATAACCCCCTAAATGTCTTGTCACTTCAGGTTGTATTTTGGAATCCAGCGTATGGTGGACACTCTCCTTTAACCCTGGTCCTTCCCACCTGAAGAAGCGCACTGGGATCTGTGAAACGCGTAAAGTACGTCCAATAACTTCCAGTTCATCAGCAAAGTGTGATTAACTGTATACATCAAGGGTTTGATCTTCCCTGTCTCTGTGACATGCACGAGGGATGTGGATGATCTCAAGGCTGATGTGGGTGATTATGTATATGAGCCCATTGTATTATTTTAAAGGAGAACTATGTGTCACGGTCTAAGGACCAGGGCACTAGGGTACGTGAGCGCCTGTGTTTGCGGAGTTAGTAGGAGTCACAAAGAGGCGGGATATCGGGGATGTAGGTCACAGGGAGAGAGGAACGAATGGTCTGTGCGTTCTGAGGACGCACTAGAGGCGCAGAATCTAAGAAGGGCCAGGTATTCGACAGAGCCTCTAGTGGTGAGGATGATTGGCTGCTGGACACCTTCCAGGTTGCGGCCCTCCAGCGCACCCACACAGACGCAAGGGACTAGTTGAAGCAGCGGGGAACTGGATACAAACAGGTAGGGAAGAAACTTGTAACCAAGGAGGAGGAAGACAGGAAGAGGGAGAGAGAGAGAGAGAGAAAGTCATAAGCAAAAGTGCAAACGCACAGCAGAACAGCAGAGTATACTGAAGAGAATAGATAAGCAAGGACACCAGGGAAGGGTAAGCAGCTTAGAGGCACACCTAGGAGCAGGAAGGTGCAACGTACAAAAGTAAACGAGATGTGCGTGGCACATGCATACAAAGAAGCAGGATAACAGAGAGAAAAGTACACAAAATATGTGTTCGGGTCACCTCCCGATCTACTGAGCCGACCTGTGACAGTCTCATTGTCACAGGTCGGCTAGAACTATGAGGTGAGTGAAAATCACTCACCTCATAGTTCTCCTTTAATGATTGTATATAGTGTTAATAAAGGAAAAATATTTGAACAGACATAATGATATGTATAGGCACCTTAAAAGTCCAAATTACACACTGAAAATAATGATTTGATTTTCTATTAGTTAGTAGGGTTCATATTGATGATCGATTTTGACTGCAATGATGAAAAAAATTGAAGCAGCGGGATAGAGAATTTTTATCGATTCATTTAAATTCTAACAGTGAATGTGGCTTTTGTTGGAGATATTCCATTCATTTCCCAAATCAAATGTTAAAACCAAACGAAAACTTTGAATGTTATTCTTCAAGTCTCTGACGGCATCATCGAACGTTCTGATGAGATTTTTCATGTGAAAGTTTGCTTGAAAATCTACCAGTGTGTAGACATGTAAGCTGCCGAAAAATTTGGTTCGGAAATTTCCTTTTTTTCAGGATGGGGATTCAGATCCAAAATTAAATTCGGTTCAGGTGAAATCCGAATTTTCATTAGTTTCGGGTGAGTTTATGAACGAATATTCCATACGACTACCGTGTTTCCCCGAAAATAAGACACTGTCTTATATTTTTTTTGGATCTAAAAAACACAATAGGTCTTATTTTCGAGGTAGGTCTTATTTTTTTTTTTATTTTTTTACTGTACAGCAATCCGCACTTATTCATGTAGAAAAATATGATGATCAGGGCAATTAGGGGTGCCGTACCTTTCAAAGAGCAATGTGATAACCAATCGCTGGCCAGAATGAGCGAAGTGCACTTTAACTATCGATTCCTCACAGGCGGAGTGCATTTGGTATCACTCCGCCTGTGACAGGAGCCGGCACTATAGAGGAGGCATCGGCTTATGCGGCTCTGCTCCCTCCGGTGCCGCCTCGCTTCCTCTAGCGCCGGCTTGGTTGGCACCGCTGATTCTCTCCCGCGGCTCTTCAAGTTCCCCTTATGCAACCACCGGCCCTGGGAATGGTCACAACTAGGTCTTATTTTTGGGGTAGGTCTTATATTTTAGCAATTCCCAAAAATAGTACTAGGTCTTATTTTCAGGGTAGGTCTTATTTTCGGGGAAACAGGGTACCACAGAATACCATATACAGACATTAATACTAAAGCTGAGGCTCCCAGACCCGAATGGCATGCGGGATCCGATTTTCCAAATTGCATTGGGGAGCGCCTGAACTCCATTCGGGTCTGGGAGCCATATACATAAATTCTTAAAGCTGAGGCTCCCAGACCCGAATGGCGTTCGGGAGCTCCCCAATGTGATTTGGAAATTCGGATCCCTAATGCCATTCGAGGTCCGGGAGCCTCAGCTTTAGCATTATATGTATATACTAGGGATGCACCGATACCGATACTAGTATCGGTACCGGTGCCGATATCGAGTATTTGGGTGAGTACTCGTCCAAATGCTCCGATACCTAGCACGAGTACTTCCTGTATCAGGAAACTGGGCAGTGCATCATTACACGCTGCCCGGTTTCCTGATTGGCCAGGGAACAGCTCCATGCTCTCTCGTCACTTGTGATGAGAGAGCATGGAGCCGACTTCCCGGCCAATCAGGAAGCCGGGTAGCGTGCAATGACGAGCTGCCTGGCTTCCCGATTGGTCAGGAAGCTAGCAAATTCCGAACCTGGGCGCCGTGTAATGACGCAGCGCCCGGCATTCTGATTGGCCGGGAAGCCGGCGTCATGCTCCCTCGTCATCTCATGAATCATAATATTAAGAAAGTGACCTTAAAGCATTCGTTTGTATTGCTTTAGAAAAAATTTGACCTGTCCCTTTAAGAAAAAGTATCGGTAATTGGTTTCTGCGAGTACTTGATCAAAAGTATCGGTACTCGTACTCGGTCTTAAAAAAGCGGTATCGGTGCATCCCTAGTATATACTGTATATGGCTCCCATGTTGCCGTAATGAAAAGTCATGCTCAGACCCATTCGGATGCATTAAACTGAAAAACACATCCGATTGGCCAGAAAAGTCACATGTCCGATTTTCAGCTTAGTTTTTGGACGGGATCCGAAATTCGGAACAGGAAATTCGGAATCGCACATCCGCATTTTGGAAAATTTGTAAGAATTTTGATTCGGAACGAAACGAATCGCACGTGTCTACCAGTGTGTGGCCAGCTTACAATTCCCTAAGGAGGGGACACCGACAGTAATAGGAAGTCTAAAAAAAAGAGCACCAGACCAAAGATCAAAGAGTCCAAAATCTTTTAATATTGATGGTAATTCTTACAGAGTACTGGGCCCTGATTGGCTTAAGTCTTGCACCTTAGCTGGGGTCAGGTGCAAGGCTTTAGCCAATAAGGGCTCACAAGGCACAGTGGCTTGCGGGGAGCTCTGCGGGTGAACGGTTCGCCGAACACATAAACTGCTGGAGTTCGAGTCGAAGTCACGTTGATGTTCAATCTTCAATCTTCGTATGTATAGTCAATCTTCGTATGTATAGTGGTAAACGCGTATCGATGTGAAAGCTTCCTCAGGAGGAAGGTATTCTTAAGAACTGATGGACATAGATAAAAGGAGGTAAGTATATATACGTATATACAACACTTTAAACTTAACGCATATTGTCCCGTACCATTGAGGAGTCTGATGTGATGAGGGTGGCCTCTCTTACAACTATGGTCCCGGAGCACCTCGATTGAGTACAGGGGCAGAGGGGCACGAGTGCCGGATGATGATGACTCTGCCGGGCAACAGTCCTTGTGATGCAGATAGACCCTTGGCCAGGTTCTGGTTCTGAAGAGAGCCCACACAGCCCACCACATGAGACCCTGCACAGCCCACCATAGACTCACATAGCCCACCACAGGAGAACCTGCACAGCCCACCACAAGAGACCCTGCACAGCCCACCATAGACTCACATAGCCCACCACTGGAGACCCTGCACAGCCCACCATGACCCTGCACAGCCCACCACCTGAGACCCTGCACAGCCCACCACCTGAGACCCTGCACAGCCCACCACCTGAGACCCTGCACAGCCCACCA
>NW_017306607.1:901941-926386 GCF_000935625.1 Nanorana parkeri
GCCCCGCCCACCACCAGACCCCCTGCCCAGCCCACCACAGACCCTGCACAGCCCACCACCTGAGACCCTGCACAGCCCACCACCTGAGACCCTGCACAGCCCACCACTGGGGCTCGCACGAAAATCGCTGGAAATCCTGCAATCGTACGATAATCGCAAAGTGTATGGCAGGCGTGCGACCGTTTTTACCCCCTCAGCGGGGCGGGCTTGCGATGATCGCAAGTACGACCTGCCTGTCCAAGATGGGCAGATCGTACGTTTTTTAAATTACTTTACAACCATCGCAAGACTAAGGTCTTGCGATGGTTGTAAAGTGTATGGCCACCTTTAAACAGGATGGGGCGGGGCAAATTTAGATTAGGGCGTGCCCGAGTGTAGTGTTGCCTAGGGCAGCACAAAAACAAAATACCCCACAGCGTTTAACTATTTATCTCGGCTAAATTACTTTTGCTTCATCTGTTCTTTGGCGTTACGTGAACATGTGCCAAAAGCGCGTCTTCCAGTGCCATTACTTGTTAATGGAACCCCAAATGCAGCAGGTAAAACTGAAGCATTACCGTAGTATCGGATGGTGTTGACCTTTCATCAGTATAAAAAAAACAATGACCAGGGTTTTAGCCATTGCCTACTCTTTCCAAAATGAAAAAAAAAAAAATGGAATGAGAAATACTTGAAACCTAAATGTGAGACAGTTATGGAGGCCAAAGGGATTTGATACCAAAAGAGAGAATTCTATACCAAAACCGAGTACTCTGGGAATTGTGTGAAGAACTCTCATGTTACCTCTCAGTCACACATGTGTTACTTGTAAGTCCAGATGCAGCCACTGGGTGGTGGTATTTCTCCATGGCAGAAACCGGCGCCCTGGGCTGCGCTGCAATACTAACATTTTTTGTGTCTGCCATTTACTCTGCATAGATTGGGGGGAAAATAGTAACATAGGTTGAAGAAAGACACGGGTCCATCATGTTCAACCTAAGTGAGCTTATGTATGTGAGTACCTGTACCCCTGTGTACTTTGTTCTCTTAATGACAGATAGCTAAAGAGATAAGTTGTATGTATATATATATTAGGGATGCTCCGATACCAATACTAGTATCGGTAATGCTGCCGATGCCGAGTATTTACGAGTAGTACGAGTACTCGCCCCAATGCTCCGCTGCCTAGCCCTATACTTCCGGTATGAGGAAGCCGCACAGCGTGTCATTACACGCTGCCCGGATTCCTGATTGGCCGGGAAGCCAGCTCCATGCTCTCTCGTCACTTGCTCTGTCCAATTAGGAAGCCAGGCACCGTATAATGACGCAATGCCCAGCTTTCTGATTGGTCAGGAAGCCAGCTTCATGCTCCCTCGTCACCTCATGACGAGGGAGCATGGAGCCGGCTTCCTGGCCAATCAGGAAGCCGGGTGCCACGTCATTACACAGCGCCAGGCTTTCTGATTGGCCAGAAAGCCAGCTCCATGCTTTCTTGTCACCTATTTGGGCGAGTACTCGCACTCGCCCAAATGCTCTGATTCTTATCCTGATACCGGAACTTCCGGTCAGAGGGAGATTTCCTCTGACCGGAAGTGCCACAAGGGAAGATGGAGTCGGGCTTCCCGGCCAATCAGGAAGCTGGGCCACGAGTAATGACTCACGGCCCGGCTTCCTGATTGGCTGAGAAGCCAGCTCCCTGCTGTTTGGCAGGCTCGATGCTGATTGGCCTGGAAGCCGGCTTCCCAGTCAATCAGTATGGAGCTGGCCAAACAGCATGGAACTTGCTTCCTGGGCAATCAAGAAGCTGGGCAGCGGGTATTGACATGCTGCACGGATTCCTGATTCCCCGGAAAGCCGGCTCCATGCTATCAGAAGTACCTGTATCGGTACTCAGTATCAGCGAGTACTGAAATCTAAATATCGGTACTGGGTTCTTGATACAGAAAAAACTTTATCGCTGCATCCTTAGTTAAAACGCACGCCATTATGCGGAGTCGATTATTTAGGAATGGCGCCCGAAGGTGCAGTACAGGAGCACCCAATGCACAGTAAAAAATTACCGAAATCTAATTTTGGGGTAAATGAGATCTCTAAATTTCTCACATACTTGAAGGTGTATTTATAAACTGCTTGAACAGCCAACAGGTCCGCGAACATCTGAGTTTTAGATTTACACCAAGTTATGGCCACTAGATGGAGCTGGAAGTACAGAAATGTCCTATGCTCCTCGGCTCCATCTAGTGGCCATAATAAGGCATGACTCAAAAAACTGTGGCGTTTGCAGAGCTGTTCGCTGTGCAAATGTTTTATCATTGAACTCCCTTTGTGTCCAGCCTTATCTGTGCAAGATGATAGATGTATGTCTCGGAGAGCGGAAGGGGCATGGCCTTTGCCTAAACCTTTTTGGTGTTAAAAACTGGCGCTCCCTCACTTCTGAACGTTGTGAGGTAGGAGCCCCACCGAATGCAGGTGATGGGGAATTTGAGGAAGAGGAACCTGTCACATCAACGCTGCCGGTGTCAGTTACAATATGTTCTTTCACATAATTGCTGTACATTCCTCCTTTAAGAATGTTCCTAATAATAGTATAATCATTCACAGGCAAGAAATTCTTATGTAGCAGGACGTCTCTTCGGGGAAATTAACACAGAGTCACGGGGGCCAAATGCTGAGACCCGCAGATAGGTCTGTGAGCTTCATCTATTATTGCCACACCGCGTGGACCTGTCATATGTGCAGGTAGATGTGTCAGTGTGATGGATTCGCCAGACATGGATACAAACCAACGGGGAGGCGGCAATGCAAAACTCTGTGTAACCCTGAAATGTCTCACCTTCATCTTTAACCAGTTCAGCCCTACCCCCTGTACACCGCCGATGGCTCGTACACCTCTGCTACGGGCCTGTTTATTCAGCAATAACGTTGTCATTATTTAACATAAAGTAATACAGTGGGGAAAATAATGATTTGATCCCCGGCAGATTTTGTAAGTTTGCCCACTTACAATGAAATGAAAGGTCTATAATTTTTTTAATCATAGGTGTATTTTAAATGATAGAGACAGAATATCAAAGGCTTTTCCCCATAGTTCTCCTTAGGGTAACGGGAGGACACAAACTAGCGTCCTCCCGTCACCCTAGGCTCAGTATACCGCAAGCTGCTGCTCGCGGTATACTGAGGCACCGCAGCGGATCCCAACAATTGTGCTGGGATCCGCCCAGCTGCATGACTGACACTTGGCTCTGCCTATCTAGAGGCAGAGCCAGCTGTACCCACCCCCTCCCCCGTCCGTACCGCCGGTATGTGTTCGCTCACCTCCCGATCTACTGAGCCGACCTGTGACAGTCTCATTGTCACAGGTCGGCTAGAACTATGAGGTGAGTGAAAATCACTCACCTCATAGTTCTCCTTTAATGTGCTTCTTCTTGAGCCACTGCTTTGTTGCCTTGGCGGTATGTTTTGGGTCATTGTCATGCTGAAAGACCCATCCACGACCCATCTTCAGTGTCCGGCTGAGGGAAGGAGGTTGTCATCCAAGATTTTACAATACGTAGCCCCGTCCATCAGCAAGGCAATTGTAGACGTTGAGGTGGCCTAGTAATCCACACAAACTATTCTTGCCTAAAGAACAGTGACCCCCGGGCCGTATTTCAAGGCTTCATTCTTATTTCTCAAATCTAAATATGGAATTCTTTCCAGTGACAATGAAGCTCATTGGGCAGAACATTTCTCCATGTGGCGGCGGAGTTTTGAACCTGTGTTTCAGTTTAATGGATTTGATGTAGCTGTCTGAAGTTTGGCTGTTGCAGAAAAGTTTGGCAACGTGCCCCGAATTTAAACGTGAGCCTCCATGTATCGAGATCTGGGTTTTAGGTCTTGGCAGCGGCCTCTTCAAACTGATGGAAGGTTTTAAGAAAAGAGGGGGGTGGGGAGGAGAAAAAAAAATACCATTACATCTGAAATTCTGCCAAAACCCATCAAGCTGCCATCTATTATGCTGTGCAATCCTCTTAAGAATTCATATTTCTTAAATTGCAGTGCACCTGCTTGAAAGAACAACTACCTTGTCATGTATTTTTCTAATATCTTTTGCATGAAAGAGCGGGCGGGTTCAGAAAAATGCCAATGTCACTGTGGTGCCTCTGTTACTCAGCATGACACCGGAACGCTGCAGAAGTCAACAAAATGTATCATCTGTTGTTTTAATTCAAGGAAACGGGCGTCATATTTGAGGGTTAGGTAGATGTATCGTGGTTTCACTTATGTCTGTTTATTGCTTATGATTGCTGAGGGTTTATAAAAGAATTACTATACGCTGGCTGGGAAAAGAGAACCTGTTCCTAGCAAGACGAAATATATATTGTAGATTAGAAAAATCATTATAACTGGTTGTTAAATTGCTGCCTGTCCATTCAACAGAGACCAGTGACATCACTGACAATGCAGCCTATCCATTCACTAGAGACCGGTGACATCACTGAGAATGCAGCCTATCCATTCACTAGAGACTGGTGACATCACTGAGAATGTAGCCTATCCATTTACTAGAGACCGGTGACATCACTGGGAATGCAACCTATCCATTCACTAGAGACTGGTGACATCACTGATGGGAGCGGGCCTACCTTTACATCATTGTTCCAGTCTTTTCTGCACTCGGATCGAGTGACTAGCCGGCTTTCCACGTTGAATTTTATGGATTTTATGGAATTTATGTAGCGCTTGTTTGTATTTATGATTTGGACCCATTAAAGTTGAACTTACTACGCCATGAGCGCATCTTTCGTGTTCTTTGTCCGGATGGATACCCAATAGGAGAGACCCAACAGCAAAGATTGTAATCCCTTCACCTTGGAGCAGCAAGCAGGTCTTGTAGCCTGAGGCTTTCACTAAACGGGAGAAGAGGACATACATCTTTGGCCTCCACTGGATAAGAATATAGGCTTTTGATCATCAGGGATCTGGTGAGTGCATTCCCTACAGGGGATCTGCCTGTTTTTTCCTTCTTTCGGTGTTTTTCGTTGGACACTTCACAATACTGAACATTTCTTTTGATTTTGATTATTTTTATTTTCATCATTTTTTGGGGCTTCTTGTTTTGAAGATCTGAGAACTCTAAGAAATTTAAAAACTTTAAGTGCATTTCCAAAAAATTGTTATAAGTTCGTATTTTCGAAAGAAAACAACACAGACTGGTTTATAATGTGATAATTTTATTTTTCACATATATGACACATGTTTTTTGAAGATTTCTATTTATTTATTTATATAATAAGATATATTTATGACACGTTTTTTTATGACACCTGTTGACACAGTTTATAACTTTTTACACAAATATTTATTATATGCAAACACTTTTTCATGATTGCTTGACACGGAGGTGACATCACTCTAATCCTTACCGTCATCGAATTTCCTGAAGGGCATTTAGCGCTGTACACTTCGTTACATCATAATTCTGGAGGCTTTCAGCCTGAGTTCAGCAGCTTTTCCCCTTACCCTTTGGTTTAAGAACTATTATGGAATTTTAGCTCTGTGGTCATATTAATATTAATTTTAAATCGTAATCCTTCTTTACCCACCTTTATTAATTCCATTAGCGCAAGTTAGTTTGGCTCATCACTGAGAATGATGCCTATCCATTCACTAGAGACCGGTGACATGACTGAGCATGCAGCCTATCCATTCACTAGAGACCGGTGACATCACTGAGAATGCAGCCTATCCCTTCACTAGAGACCGGCGACATCACTGAGAATGCAGCCTATCCATTCAATAGAAGCCGGTGATATCCCTGAGAATGCAGCCTATCCATTCAATAGAAGCCGGTGATATCACTGAGAATGCAACCTACCCATTCACTAGAGACCGGTGACATCACTGGGAATGCAACCTATCCATTCACTCGAGACCGGTGACATCACTGAGAATGCAGCCTATCCCTTCACTAGAGACTGGTGACATCACTGAGAATGCAGCCTATCCCTTCACTAGAGACTGGTGACATCACTGAGCATGATGCCTATCCATTCAGTAGAGTAGTGGTGTATTTTGGTTTTGTGTTGCCCTAGGCAAGACTACACACACTGTATCCAGCTTCTGACAGGTTGCGTTATTAGCGTAGCAGGGATCTGGGGTCTCAGCATGGCTGTGCAGGATCTATGGTGGGCTGTGTGGGGCCTGTGGTGAGCTCTGCAGGGTCTCAGGTGGGCTGTGAAGGATTTCGGGTCGACTCTTCAGTGTTTGAGACCCTGCAGAGCCTACCATAGTTGCCTAGAACCAGAGGTCTTGCTGCACTCCTTACCGGAAGGAACCCGTATCGATGGGTGCTTGTAGTGACCACGGACGGCACCGTGTATACCATAAATGAAGAAATAATGTCACCAGCATACCATAGTAGTAAAGCAATAGTCCATTTAATGACACATTGCCATTCGATGCAAGCGCTTTCGGGGCCTCAGGGGGTCCCCTTCATCAGGCTCAGTTGCCACATAGCCCACCTGAGACCCTATAGAACCCACCACAGACCCTGCACATCCCACCATAGATCCTATACAGCCCACCTTAGACTCTCAGGTGGGCTGTGTAAGTTCTCAGGTGGGCTGTGCAGGGTCTCAGGTGGGCTGTGCAGGGTCTCAGGTGGGCTGTGCAGGGTCACAGGTGGGCAGTGCAGGGTCCTTTTCCCTGTGCACATTTGCTGCTCCTCATACCTGCAGCACTCCACAGCCTGCCTCCAGGATGCACATACATCTTTGGCCTCCACTTTGGCCTCCACTGGTATGACCAGCTCCGAGCCACCCACTGCTTCTCCTCCACCTCTGCCGGCGACACCACATCTCACTGGGCCCCAGCCGGTGACTTCACAGAGAATGCAGCCTATCCATTCACTAGAGACCAATGATTATCCATTCCCTAGAGGTCAGCACTGTGAGCCAAACAGTCTCTCACTGTCCCATCTCAGGCTGGTTGCTGACCAATCTATATTTTTTTAACTGCAGCAGAGAAGAGTGAGGTCACCCATCTGGATAAATGGCAGTATCTGGGTCACATGACCAATGTAACACAATTACAAATTGTTTGACAAGTAAGATACACCCTCATGTATTGTGAATGTAACTTTGCCTAAGAATTCAGTTTGAGAAGATGTCCGCATGTGCTGCAGCGGGGTGCCGGACTTTACATTTGCCAATGTCCAATTGCTAGAAGAGATGAAAGCGTTACATGTTTAAATTTTACGATTCCAGTGATTCTTCAGTTGCTCCGGAGTTCTTTGTTATCAGCCACGCCAATTTCCTCACCACTTCAAAAAACATATTTTTTATATTTGACATTTTTACGGTCAGTCTGCCTTGTGTCATCTTTTTGGCCGTCAAAGCAGAACCAGCTTTATAAATATTCACGAACGTAACCCAGCAGAGCCGGGGTCCCCTGCGAGGGACTCTTTGACTGATGAAATCATAATGCGTGTTGACCAATGGCGGGCGCGGCGTTGGGGCCAACTGTCACTAAGGCCTGAAGCGTGTCGGCCGTCGTCAACACAATGCAGTCATATCCACCGAGCATTGGCACATCCAACACAAACACCATATACAGGAGAGGTGTGGAGGTCTTTACGCGCCCTGGGGGCTCTTTAAAGTTCACAGAGCGCCGTTACAGCGAGCCGCTTTATGAAGAATTCCTCTTGAACAGCGTGAATAAAATGATGTAACCCCCGGCTACTTTTCACCAGCTGGATACATAACGAGATTGGATTTTTGTTTTTCTTTAAAGGAGTACTATGAGGGGAGTGCTTTTCACTCACCTCATAGTTCTAGCCAACCTGTGACAATGAGACTGTCACAGGTCGGCTCAGTAGATCGGGAGGTGAGCGAACACATACCGGCGTTCGCTCACCTCTCGATCCTGTCACGGCTCTCTGCCGTGACAGGGGAGGGGCTGGATTCCCCCCTCCCCGCGCCGATCTGCCAGCGCTGACTGGCGGAACGGACGGGGGAGGGGGCGGGTACAGCTGGCTCTGCCTCTAGATAGGCAGAGCCAGCTGTCAGTCACGCAGCTGGGCGGATCCCAGCAAAATTGTCGGGATCTGCTTCAGCTGCGGCGTCTCAGTTTACCGTGAGCAGGGAGGACGCTAGTTTGTGTTCTCCCGTTACCCTAAGGAGAACTATGGGGAAAAGCCTTAACCCCATAGTTCTCCTTTAAGTCCGGATCGGGTTTGCACATAAGCAAAGGGGCGGGGTGCAGCGACCTTATATGGCTGCATGGCTATATATTAGGCGAATTACATTTACACAATATGTCCATATAAGGTAAATGACGTTCGCAGAAGCCTTTTTTAAGTGCAGCTGCGGGCTGGGGCGCCCCAACATGCAGCTGATTGGGCGGGAAGCTCATGGCACTTCTATATTGGGATGAGCTCAAGTTCGGACTGAGTTTGGTCCAAACCAGAGCTCATCCCTGCCTATTAATAGCGGGTTATTATAAAGAGGGAGAGGTCCCGGGCAATGCATTTTATTGCAAGGACCACTTTAAAGTTTCCCCACAGATTTACTAATAACATTCTCATATGTAGCTACAACAACTGTTACAAGAGTACGCATTTATTTTCCCTTTAGACACGAGAAAAAAGAATTATACTTACAGACTGATAAAAGGATCCTTTCAACAGATTATTTTGTATTTATAATCAGGACATTCCTATAATCCATCTGGATAACAATGTAATAAGTAATCCCGTTATGTATGCAAGAATGCCCCCCCCCCCCCTCAGTTTTTACATAGATGGTGCATTCCTCCCTTTCATTGTTTAATAATAGGCTAATAAGTAATTCTGGCTGCTTCCTCCCTAGCCGTAAATCTTTTTTTATGTCCTCGTTACTCTTCTATGAACATTATTATTATCATCATTAACAATTGTGTCCCATCTGCCCGGTTAGAAAATATCTTTCTGTCAACAATCGCCTTGACAATGCAGGTTTAATATTAACAAAAGTATGTAAATTGAATTCCCCCCGCGCAGCTTTTAGTTGCAAATTGACGGTATAAATCTTTTTTTTTTTTTTTCCGAATGCGGCGCCCAACCTCACGGCTACATCAAATCCACTGTAAGGGGGTCATAAAGCGCATGGTGACAAGTAAAAAAAAAAGCAGATTTAGTGCAACATTAACGTAAGCAACCCGTATTTAATATTTACAGTGGCGTGTCGCGGTAATGGAATTTTCGCACGGACACTTTTTTTTTTATACTGTACAGCTGGCATGGGCATTTGGCCAGGAATAATCACCCGGCTGGTGTTTTACAAGCATGATGTCAAGTGGTTAGCTTGCCAGGGGAGCGTGGAATACTAGAATGACGCCTATAGGGCTTTGAATGAAGGTAGCTTAGTGTATCCCAACTTTCCCTTTAGGGTTTAGGCCTTGTGACCGTAGGAAGGCTGGTGAAGTTGGTTAGGCAAAAGGTTTTTTTTGCTAGACTCAGGGGCATTGCTTAGATTGTAGAAGACCTGGGGCACCTCCAGGCACCCTAGGAAGAGTAATAATTTAACCATCTGACATGACAGAGCCAAGTAGGAGATAGGGAAGCTTTCATCATCTCTGCACTAGCCTCAATAGCAAAGCAGGAACACATACCGGCTGCTACACTGGTGGGTGGTAGCCAAGCCAACTATCCAAGCCATGGCACATATGCTACATGTCTTGGGTGCCACTTGAAATGGGGGGCTCCGCTCCGTGAAAGTTTGCTGACCAATGGAGACAGCTGACTTTTTTCTCTAACCACCCCTCTCCCATACACTTCTCTCCCGCTCTTAGCAACAAGGAACGCTCTGGCCAGTGTCTCACCCAGCTCCTGGCAACCAGTGATATCACTGGTTGCCAGAAGTTGGGTGGTATGCCAGTAGTGTTGCCACCAGTCCAGGTTTTGAATGCTTTGTCCGGGTTTCATAGCAGTTGAAATCCGGACACACGATGTCAGCCAGACAGAGGCAACCAAAGTTAAGATAGGGGCTACTGGCAAACAACTACAAATAGTCTGTGATATTTACATATGAATAAGCCTTGACTCATTCTCCCAAAATATCTTCCGTGAGTCGCTAGAGTGTTCGGGTTTCGCTGAAAGAAATGGTGGCAACCCTAGACGACAGGGGTGCATTTTTTGTAGCTAAGCCTCTGCTGGTTGTGGCGTTGGGACCTAGGGCACCCAGTAGGAGATGCTGGGCATGTGTCCGGGATACCTGGGGCTAGAGACACCATTTGCAAGGGCAAATGGTATTTGGCCATGCTTGTTGAAGGGTTGAGTGAATCAAGCTCCCTCTGAGTAGAGAAAGATGCCACCCAACTTGCGGAACTGGCGCCTGCACTATGGGCTGTCATTAACTTTAGCCATTGCCGCCCCTGTTTCTTGTATGGGTGTCATGAGGCAGGAAGTGAAGGAAAATATCTTACCGTTGTGTCTCTGGTACAGTAAGTGCTCAGAAATCTCTTCACTGGGACAAAGTCACAAAATAAACTTGAAGGAGTTTTAACTATTTTTTTATCTATCCAAGAACAAAATGAAAGAAAGTTTTGATATATTTTAAATGGACCTTGCACCTCGGTGACTCGGTCCATTTATTCAAGGTACCCCTCTTCCTGAAAAGAATGCATGAAATTGCAAAAGAAAATAAAGCTGCAGGGAAGAAACCAGTTAAATATTATAAATAATATATTTACCTTTCACCCTAGGTGGCGACACCTATGGTGACGTCATCCTCCTTCAGACCATGTCTCGGAGAATGTTAAGTAGCCCAAATTTCACGAGACGGTGACCCTGCAATGAACTCAGCATTCCCCATCTTGTTGGCAGGTGTATGAAGTCAGCCCTTGCACTACAGAAGTTGGGGAAAACTGAATATATTATTAATTATTCCTTGCAGAGTTCTTTTTTGCACTTGTGTGCAGCATTTAAAGAATGGGGAAGGGGGCCATATTGGATAAGCGGACCTTGCTTGAAGTGCAAAGTCTGCTTTTGGTTTAAACTTCATTGTAGCATTTCCTCTGATATTTTGCTTTCATTTTTCTTTTTTTTTCTCCTTTCCCGGAAATCCCTTAATGTGGTCCATTACACTCATTAATAGCATTAGCTCTGATGAAAGTATTAGCCTGTTATTTGTTTATTTTGACGATTGCCCGTAACCGTTCACAAAGGAAGTGAGGGCATTCACCTCCTCTTAGACCTGTCAGCACTTATCTGCCGCTTAAGCGAGCTACACAATGGCCATCTTGATGGGGAACCGCTCCGGGTCACTGGACACTTTCTTTACAGCACTGCCGATAGAAGGATGCACAAATCTGTGGTTAAACATGGGATTTAAAGGCCCCATTAGAGTGAGCAAAAGATAAAGACAAAACAAATATAAAAAAATAAAGCTTCAAACATCGGCTTGTTCAGTAAAGACTTTTAATGAAGCCAAATCCTGCTTAAGTCAATATACCTTTTTATCCTTTTGTAGAACTGTATCTAATCCTGCAAATAAAAGGTCTAGGATTATAATCAAAGGCCCAATGGAAGGAGACAACGGCTTGCTAAAAGAGATTTGTGCATTTGTGCTCGTCAGCGAGGAGAGGCCACATAAAAGCGTGGACAACGTTTTTTTTAAGGTTCAAACACATGAACGAACCTCAAAGTACATCTCCAGCCAAAAGCTTTCTTTATACTTTGTATTCTTCTTGGGAAGTTTTTGTTGAGGTCGGTGTTATTTCTACTTATTTCCTGTCCCAATAACATCCTCCTGCAAGTTATATTTTCTTTCTGTCATTGCATCTCTAGTTGATACACTAAATGGCAAAAAGGTTGTAGAGACTTGAGTATCACACCAACCTACTTGTCCAAAATTATGTGGGCACCCTTCCAAATGATTGAGTTCAGTTTTCAGTGAAGGGTCCTGTTAATGCTATAGCATACAAAGACATTTTAGACAGTTGTGAGCCTCCAATTTTTTTTGAAGGCTCTCTTTAGCTCCAGCATGACTGTGAACAAAGCCATCTCCATAAAGATAGGGTTTGACCAGTTTGGTGTAGTAAAACCTTCCAATTGGGATGAATTAGAACACCAACTGGGTTGTAAGGAAAAGATGGTGGCCACGCATGCGCAAAAACCTACATTCCGAATGACTGGAAAACATGCTTTTGGTGCATATGCAAGCGCAAACGTCCGACACACAGGAAGTGACATCTCATCTTAATGTATTGCCCTATATAAACAAGCCTGCCTTTTGCTACAGTGCTGATGGTCTTCAGCTAGTACCCTGAACCTGTTAACCTGTGGATTGCCTATTGCCCTGTTCTTGACCCAGATTGTTTGACTCTCTCTCTGCCTGCTGCCTGCCCTTTGACCTCGGCCTGTTTCTTGGATTTCCTCTTGCCTGTTGTTTTTTTGCCTCGTAGCCCGGCTGGTTCTGACCTTGGCTTCCTCGACCATGCTCCTGCCTTACGATTCTCCCATCACGCTGCTCGCCCGGTTTGACCTTGGCCATGCTGACTACTCTGCTTCTGGACATCTGCAGCACGGTGCCCGGTCTCCTTATTGGCGCTTGTGCATCTCGTTGTCCTTCCACACTCTGTCACCACCCCCAGGGGGTACAGGATATGAGATGCAAGAGAGGCCTTAATCTTCCACCGGTCTCCTACCAGGTATGTGACATGGGTCTTCCCTTTCAACAGTACCTGACCTCACGGATTTCCACAGACAGCACTCCAAAATCTTGTGGAAAGCCTTCCCAGAAGAGTGGAGGCTGTTATAACTGCAGAGGAGATGGATTCCATATTAAGGACCATGGCTTTGGAATTGGATATCCGACAAACTCATATTGGTGTGATGGTCAGATGTCCATGATGTTTGTCCATATTGTACCCTGCGTTGAAAGGCAGTAAGTTCTGTTATGCAAATAATTACATGGCTTCCTCAAGCTGGAGCTGAGGCCATCCCCAACAATTAGAGATCGAGAGTGGAACACAGAAAGTAGGAGGTGGTGGGCCAAGCTCTGACGTTCTTAAGGTTGCTATATGCAGTGCTCCTGGTTTTAGGGTTGCTGGAGCTAAGAGCAAGGTATGTTGCAGGCTCCTTAGGTAACTAAACTTTATTCATAGTAGCAGTTTAGACGCTTGTGTAGCCATTTATGGGCTAGTATGTCCTCAATGGCAAAGACACATCTGAACATACAGTATAAGTATGACTAACACAAGTCTGAGACTGCGCTATGTCTATTGGAGCATCGCTCGCTTTTATTACTCCATCATCTGAACAGATCAATGTCATCTATCACTAATTATTTATATTGTAACTGTTGGTGGTAAGTTGTCTTCCTCAAAAACAGGTTGAAATACCCGTAACATTGCAGTGTGCATAGGACTATGGACATCAGTGGCGTAACAATTGCCATAGCGACCCAGGCGGCCGCTATGGGGCCCGAAGCACAGGGGGGCCTGGATAGGACATCGCTGCTGACGTGCGGGCCGCCTGGGTCGCTATGGCATCTCATGCTGCTGGCTGTCACTGGCGGCTGTGAAGAGGAATGCGCCGCTGTTCAGATCACTGACGCGTTCCTCTCCACAGCCGCTGCTGAGTCAGTGAGAGCCAGCAGTGGTAGTGGAGGAGGCTGAACCAGGCAGTGGAGGAGCAAGCGGGGCCAGCAGCAGAGAAGGAGGCGGGGCCCGGTGACGGAGGAGGATGCGGGCCCGTCGACGGAGGAGAAGGCAGGGCCCATCAGAGACTGTGGAGGAAGAGGAGGCAGACAAGTAAGTTGTGGGATCAGCCCACCAGAGACCCTGCAGAGTCCACCATAGAGAGTCTATGGTGGCTCTGCAGGGTCACTCTCAGGTGGGCTGTTTGGGATCTCAGGTGGGCTCTGCAAGGGGTGTAACTAGAAATCACGGGGCCCCATACAAAATTTTGCTATGGGGCCCCTGTGATTTCTAGTTACACCCCTGATGGACAGGATCACTTTTAGCTGATTAACAGAAGGTTAGCCACTCTCCTGTAAGTAATCCGGTGTCTCCGCTAAGCTACCAAGGCAGAACCACCAGCAGCTGCGAGTCCATTGCAGAACAAGTCTTGCCTTTATTTATCCCCTGATGAATTTCATTTAGTGTAAGTGTGACCGAGTGCGGCTGCTGATGTCAGATTTATTTAATTAATACATTCTCAATCCGTTAGATCAGCCTTAATTAGCACCAGGAGAACATAATTAGATCTGTCCTGACATCTGGATGGAATTCGCTGTTCCTAAGACCATTAGACTCATAAAGTATAACATTCTTTCCTGATCGGGGTGTCTGTTGACTGAAAGTTGTAAATGTAACCTTGTTACCACTTTGCTCTTTTTATCCTATTAAAGGGCAACTAGTGCATTTCCATAATTCCATATGATGACGAGTATTTGCTTAAAATGGTTTTGGCCTTGGATTCAAAGGGAAATTATAATGTGTTTGAGTCTATTTTCTTTTATCTTTGTTTATATCTTTTTATATTGTATCTTTTTTTTAACCGTGTCTATACACTATATGGCCAAGTGTTTGTGGACACCTGACCAACACACCTGCATGAGCGTGCTGGAGATCCAATTACAAACCATGGAACCATGGGCATTATTATAGATTTGTCTCTCCTTTGTGGTTATAACAGCTGGTCAGGGAAATCCAGCCAGTGTGCATAGGACACAAGGTAGCGTGCACAATACACAATGATTCAGAGAAAGGTGCTGGTGATGTGAGGTCTCTGTAATACACTGTAAGTACAAGGTGCTGTGATGACACTCCCTCATGGGATGGGTCCATGACACCCTCCACTCACAACGTGTCCTCAGTCTTGTGTTGAATGATGCCTTAGTCCAGGGGTAGCCAAACTCCGGCCCTCCAGCTGTGGTGAAACTACAAATCCCATGAGGCATTGCAAGATTCTCACAGCCACAGACATGACTCCCGGAGAGAGATGCATCATGGGATTTGTAGTTTCACCACAGCTGGAGGGCCGGAGTTTGGCTACCCCTGCCTTAGTCAATCAACCCAGAAGACCGAGGACATCTAATGGTGTAAAAGAGTAACTGCAGGGACCACCAGTATTAAGGAGGCCAGTTTTGCAACTAGAACTGTTTTTTATTCTAAAACACAGTAGGGGGGACTGTATAAAAATGTATAATAGTTTGGCATTAAATCTGAACCGTACAAAAAACACTTTCATTTTAATATATTCCTCAATAGCCACACAATATAAATCCTTTTTGTGTGCACCAAATGCCTTTGCAGACATAGGTATTAACATGCAAATGTAGCAGTGACATCATCACTGTGATGTACATAGCTGGTGCAGAGAGCAGAGCTGTGGGAGGGACCCAGCAGGCTCCACCCACTACAGGCTGCCTGCAGAAAAAATGCAGGAGGGGCAGAGACAAGAACAGTCACCCTGCAGAAGAAGAGAGAGAAGTAGCGAGCAGTTTTTATTACAGCAGGGGGCGGAGACAAGAACAGTCACCCTGCAGAAGAAGAGAGAGCAGCAGTGAGCGGTCTTTATTACAGGACAGGGCGGAGACAAGACCAGTCACCATGCAGAAGAAGAGAGAGCAGCAGTGAGTGGTCTTTATTACAGAAGGGTGGCGGAGATTAGACCAGTCACCATGCAGAAGAAGAGAGAGCAGCAGTGAGCAGTCTTTATTACAGGAGCGGTGGAGACAAAACCAGTCACCCTGCAGAAGAAGAGAGAGCAGCAGTGACTGGTCTTTATTACAGGAGGGGGCAGAGACAAGACCAGTCACCCTGCAGAAGAAAATAGAGCAGCAGTGAGCGGGCTTTATTACAGGAGGGGGCAGAGACAAGACCAGTCACCCTGCACCAGGAGAGAGAGCAGCAGTGAGCGGTCTTTATTACAGGAAGCAACAAGTCTCACGCAGGAATACTGCACAGATCTGGAAGAAATACACAAAGCTCACCAAGATTCAGGGAAGAATACACTTGTATTTAGACAATATTTGAGTTCAGCTTTCCGAAGAGCGCTAGGGACCACATAGAGCAAGCCCACCGACCACAACTGGAGAAAACTGCTGTGGAGGTTTCCTTGTTCACGTGAAGCCATACAACTGTTACAATGTATCCGCTTCTTTCCAAACTATTTTCCAGCATTCTTACATAGGACTGGGCTTCTCTCCTGCTCTAATCCAATCCACATTTACACTCTGCCTCCGAGCAGCACACATGTTATCTGTTATCGTGTTTCTTTTCCATTTGCGTTTTTTAAATGTGTTTTGAGATTTAATTTGCGTTCTTTATCCCCCTCAAAAGCTGGCAAGTGGCGTTTTTAACTTGTCATCGGGTGATCGTTAAATTTGCTCATGGTCCACGTTTGCCATATATTAAATGAATATATGCGAATATACTGTGTGTGTATAGAGGGGGAGAGAGAAAGGAGGAGAGAGAGAGATATAGCGTTAGATAGAGAGAGAGAGAGAGAGAGAGCGAGATAGCGATAGAGAGCGAGATAGCGATAGATAGAGAGAGCGAGATAGCAATAGAGAGAGAGCGAGATAGCGATAGATAGAGAGAGTGAGATAGCAATAGAGAGAGAGCGAGATAGCGATAGAGAGCGAGATAGCGATAGAGAGAGAGAGCGAGATAGCGATAGAGAGTGAGATAGAGTGAGAGCGAGATAGCAATAGATAGAGAGAGCGAGATAGCGATAGAGAGAGAGCGAGATAGCGATAGAGAGCGAGATAGCTATAGAGAGAGAGCGAGATAGAGATAGAGAGAGAGCGAGATAGCGATAGAGAGAGATAGCGATAGAGAGAGATAGCGAGATAGCGATAGATAGAGAGAGCGAGATAGCGATAGATAGAGAGAGCGAGATAGCGATAGAGAGAGAGAGCGAGATAGCGATAGATAGAGAGCGAGATAGCGATAGATAGAGAGAGCGAGATAACGATAGATAGAGATGAGAGAGAATATATATCTATGTATGTATCAATTTGCTCTCTATCTCTCCTCTCTCTCTTCTCTCTCCATCACTATCTCGCTCTCTCTCTCTTCTCTCTCCATCGCTCTCTCTCTCTCTCTCTCTCTTATCTATCTATCTATCTATCTATCTATCTATCTATCTATCTATCTATCTATCTATCTATCTATCTATCTATCGCTATCACGCTATCTCTCTCCCCTCTCTCTCATATTCTGTCTAATATATATATATATGTATATACTGTATACATCCTCTCACTTATATTATTGAACGCACGCAGTCTCTGGGAGAGCATATGGGAGTTATCATTCTGCGCTGAAGACATTTCTAAGGGGCTCCTAATGATCAGCGTTTCAGAGCTGTCATTGAACTCGCCCGGACCGGCTGGAGAATCTTGTTGTTTTAGGTTCGAATATTATACAATCTTTCATTTTCCCCAAACACATTACGCCGGGACTGTATTATTAACAGGTGGAGAGACATTCTTCATTTTAATGGTCTCTGGATGATCTGAAGAAGATTTCAGCGATGTCCCGCGGATGGAGCTGCGACCTTTTGTCCCGAGCGAGGTCAGGAAGATAATAAAATATTTGAGAATTCACTTTAAAGCCAGACTCCAGCTGAACTCCGGCATGAGGTGTGAGTGTTCCTTCTGGTTGAGCTGTGTGTATTTCTTCCAGACCTGTTCTGTAATACGGTGTGAGACTTGGAGCTTCCGGTAATAAAGACCGGTCACTGCTGCTCTCTCTCCTTGTGCAGGGTGACTTGTCTTGTCTCCGCCCCCTCCTACAGTTTTCTGTAGTGGGTGGGACCTGCTGGGCCCCTCCCACGGTTTTGCTCTCTGTACATCCTATGTACAGCACAATTATGATGTCACTGCTACATTTAAAGGGTACTATCTGGGAGTGCAATAGCATTTGGAGCAAACAAAGTTGATTTATATAATTTTTGTCTATCAAGGAATACATTTAAATGAAAGTTTTTATGCCCGGAGTTTGACTGTAAAGAGGACCTAATATCTTCCTCCTGCCCGAAGCAGACTGATCACTGGGGAATGAGAGACTAAGCAAATGATTCCTCCTGCCCGCAGCAGACTTATCACTGGGGGAGGGAACACTGAGGAAATGCTTCCTCCTGCCTGCAGCGGACTGATCACTGGGGGAGGGGAGACTGAGAAAATGCTTCCTCCTGCCTTCAGCAGACTTATCACTGTGGAAGGGAAGGCTGAGGAAATGCTTCCACCTGCCTGCAGCAGACTGATCACTAGGGGAGGGGACACTGAGGAAATGCTTCCTCCTGCCTGCAGCGGACTGATCACTGTGGAAGGGAAGACTGAGGAAATGCTTCCCCCTGCCTGCAGCAGACTGATTACTGGGGTAGGGGACACTGAGGAAATGCTTCCTCCTGCCTGCAGTGGACTGATGACTCGGAGAGGGGAGACTGAGGAAATGCTTCCCCCTGCCTGCAGCAGACTGATCACTGTGGAAGGGAAGACTGAGGAAATGCTTCCCGCTGCCTGCAGCGGACTGATCACTGGGGGAGGGGAGATTCTCCCTATTGGTCAGTGAGCATCTTAGTGGTCAGCAGTTCTGCCTCGCAGCACTGGGGGCCCCGGTTCGAATCTTGGTCAGGGCACGGAGACATCTCCCTGTGCTTGGTGGGTTTCCTCCGGGTGCTCAAGTTTCCTCCCGCAGTTCAGAGACATGCAAGTTGATTAATTGGCTCCTGTGTAAAACTGGCCCCTAGTATGGACGATGGGGACCGTAGATTGTAAGCTCCTCAGGGGCAGGGACTCATGTTAATGAATAGTATGTAAAATATATAAAGAGGCAACCTGTCACACTGATGGACCAATCAGGAGACGGAGGTGTGGCCAAGCTTGACTTCAGCTGCCTCCATCACAGGCTCTACAGATCAGTGAAGGTCTCCTCTGCTTAGCCATCTACAGAGTTCTCCTTTAAGCCCCATCTGGCCCACAGAGGGCCGGCTACCCCATGAGGGTGCCATGCAAAACAAATAATAAAAAGAAAATCCCGCCCTCGGAATCTTCTCTCCCTCTCACAGGTGGTCTGAATTTGCGTCCAGCGGGAAGATTTAATATTTCATAAGCCGAGCTCGGTCCTCGGCCTCCCTTATTGACTCCACATGGAGGGCCAGGAAATTGACTCTTTCTGGGAACAGTTTGCAGAAATATGCAGCCCGTCTGCTGCTTTCTCGCGGGGTGCATTAACGGGCGGCCGCGCCATTCCCAGTAATGAACCTTCTCCAGATGTTCGTAGCGGGGCCACATCCAGCGTGTAGCGGAAAGGTGGATGTGACAGGGCGGATTAGCGCTCCCAGAGAGGGGCCGATCGGGTTGCAGAGGGTGACAGTTCCGCTTCTCCTGATAAGAACGACGCTTTCGCGCTGCCTCTTGGCCCCCTCGGAGACGCACACAGCTCCTGGAGGCATTCACAAGTGCGTTAACCTGGACGGCATGACTGCCAAAATGGGTCTGATCCTTATAAGAGAACCTGTCACCTCACAGCAGTGGTCGGGCAACCTCGGCCCCCCAGCTGTGTTGAAACTATAAATCCCAGAAAGTCATAGCTGTGGCCAGGCGGCGTCACAAGGGGGGTGCGGCCTGTACCCGGGTGACACCATTGGAGGGGTGACACCACAGTGATTGACAGTCATTTTGGTGTCACCCCCTCTGAAAAGTCGGGCACTCGGTCATTGACAGAGAGCCTGACAGTTGCAGGAGAGAGGAGGGGACCCGGCGGCATACCTCATCCCGCCGGGTGAACGTCCCCTCCCCCGTCACCAAGATGGCCGTGCATGCGCAATAACGTCACGGCGGGGTGTCACTCGGTGTCCGCTCCGGGTGACACCCGGCCTCAGGACGCCCCTGCCTGTGGCTGTCAGAGCCTTGCAATGACTCATGGGACTTGTAGTTCCACAACAGCTGCAGGGTAATACTTGCCCACCCCTGTCTATCGTTTTTTGGGAAGGGAAACTATAAGTTCAACCAAAGGGTTAAAGGTTGGTGACCTTATAGGGGAGATTACCTCTCATTTCCTGTCTTGGTGACAACACTGGTATCAGGACATAAACTTAGAGATGATCTCCGAGCAATAAAAACCCGTGGGAATCTATCTATCTATCTATCGCTATCACGCTATCTCTCTCCCCTCTCTCTCATATTCTGTCTAATATATATATATATGTATATACTGTATACATCCTCTCACTTATATTATTGAACGCACGCAGTCTCTGGGAGAGCATATGGGAGTTATCATTCTGCGCTGAAGACATTTCTAAGGGGCTCCTAATGATCAGCGTTTCAGAGCTGTCATTGAACTCGCCCGGACCGGCTGGAGAATCTTGTTGTTTTAGGTTCGAATATTATACAATCTTTCATTTTCCCCAAACACATTACGCCGGGACTGTATTATTAACAGGTGGAGAGACATTCTTCATTTTAATGGTCTCTGGATGATCTGAAGAAGATTTCAGCGATGTCCCGCGGATGGAGCTGCGACCTTTTGTCCCGAGCGAGGTCAGGAAGATAATAAAATATTTGAGAATTCACTTTAAAGCCAGACTCCAGCTGAACTCCGGCATGAGGTGTGAGTGTTCCTTCTGGTTGAGCTGTGTGTATTTCTTCCAGACCTGTTCTGTAATACGGTGTGAGACTTGGAGCTTCCGGTAATAAAGACCGGTCACTGCTGCTCTCTCTCCTTGTGCAGGGTGACTTGTCTTGTCTCCGCCCCCTCCTACAGTTTTCTGTAGTGGGTGGGACCTGCTGGGCCCCTCCCACGGTTTTGCTCTCTGTACATCCTATGTACAGCACAATTATGATGTCACTGCTACATTTAAAGGGTACTATCTGGGAGTGCAATAGCATTTGGAGCAAACAAAGTTGATTTATATAATTTTTGTCTATCAAGGAATACATTTAAATGAAAGTTTTTATGCCCGGAGTTTGACTGTAAAGAGGACCTAATATCTTCCTCCTGCCCGAAGCAGACTGATCACTGGGGAATGAGAGACTAAGCAAATGATTCCTCCTGCCCGCAGCAGACTTATCACTGGGGGAGGGAACACTGAGGAAATGCTTCCTCCTGCCTGCAGCGGACTGATCACTGGGGGAGGGGAGACTGAGAAAATGCTTCCTCCTGCCTTCAGCAGACTTATCACTGTGGAAGGGAAGGCTGAGGAAATGCTTCCACCTGCCTGCAGCAGACTGATCACTAGGGGAGGGGACACTGAGGAAATGCTTCCTCCTGCCTGCAGCGGACTGATCACTGTGGAAGGGAAGACTGAGGAAATGCTTCCCCCTGCCTGCAGCAGACTGATTACTGGGGTAGGGGACACTGAGGAAATGCTTCCTCCTGCCTGCAGTGGACTGATGACTCGGAGAGGGGAGACTGAGGAAATGCTTCCCCCTGCCTGCAGCAGACTGATCACTGTGGAAGGGAAGACTGAGGAAATGCTTCCCGCTGCCTGCAGCGGACTGATCACTGGGGGAGGGGAGATTCTCCCTATTGGTCAGTGAGCATCTTAGTGGTCAGCAGTTCTGCCTCGCAGCACTGGGGGCCCCGGTTCGAATCTTGGTCAGGGCACGGAGACATCTCCCTGTGCTTGGTGGGTTTCCTCCGGGTGCTCAAGTTTCCTCCCGCAGTTCAGAGACATGCAAGTTGATTAATTGGCTCCTGTGTAAAACTGGCCCCTAGTATGGACGATGGGGACCGTAGATTGTAAGCTCCTCAGGGGCAGGGACTCATGTTAATGAATAGTATGTAAAATATATAAAGAGGCAACCTGTCACACTGATGGACCAATCAGGAGACGGAGGTGTGGCCAAGCTTGACTTCAGCTGCCTCCATCACAGGCTCTACAGATCAGTGAAGGTCTCCTCTGCTTAGCCATCTACAGAGTTCTCCTTTAAGCCCCATCTGGCCCACAGAGGGCCGGCTACCCCATGAGGGTGCCATGCAAAACAAATAATAAAAAGAAAATCCCGCCCTCGGAATCTTCTCTCCCTCTCACAGGTGGTCTGAATTTGCGTCCAGCGGGAAGATTTAATATTTCATAAGCCGAGCTCGGTCCTCGGCCTCCCTTATTGACTCCACATGGAGGGCCAGGAAATTGACTCTTTCTGGGAACAGTTTGCAGAAATATGCAGCCCGTCTGCTGCTTTCTCGCGGGGTGCATTAACGGGCGGCCGCGCCATTCCCAGTAATGAACCTTCTCCAGATGTTCGTAGCGGGGCCACATCCAGCGTGTAGCGGAAAGGTGGATGTGACAGGGCGGATTAGCGCTCCCAGAGAGGGGCCGATCGGGTTGCAGAGGGTGACAGTTCCGCTTCTCCTGATAAGAACGACGCTTTCGCGCTGCCTCTTGGCCCCCTCGGAGACGCACACAGCTCCTGGAGGCATTCACAAGTGCGTTAACCTGGACGGCATGACTGCCAAAATGGGTCTGATCCTTATAAGAGAACCTGTCACCTCACAGCAGTGGTCGGGCAACCTCGGCCCCCCAGCTGTGTTGAAACTATAAATCCCAGAAAGTCATAGCTGTGGCCAGGCGGCGTCACAAGGGGGGTGCGGCCTGTACCCGGGTGACACCATTGGAGGGGTGACACCACAGTGATTGACAGTCATTTTGGTGTCACCCCCTCTGAAAAGTCGGGCACTCGGTCATTGACAGAGAGCCTGACAGTTGCAGGAGAGAGGAGGGGACCCGGCGGCATACCTCATCCCGCCGGGTGAACGTCCCCTCCCCCGTCACCAAGATGGCCGTGCATGCGCAATAACGTCACGGCGGGGTGTCACTCGGTGTCCGCTCCGGGTGACACCCGGCCTCAGGACGCCCCTGCCTGTGGCTGTCAGAGCCTTGCAATGACTCATGGGACTTGTAGTTCCACAACAGCTGCAGGGTAATACTTGCCCACCCCTGTCTATCGTTTTTTGGGAAGGGAAACTATAAGTTCAACCAAAGGGTTAAAGGTTGGTGACCTTATAGGGGAGATTACCTCTCATTTCCTGTCTTGGTGACAACACTGGTATCAGGACATAAACTTAGAGATGATCTCCGAGCAATAAAAACCCGTGGGGGCTCTAGCCTACCCATACACTACGACAAGGGCACTCCAGCTGTTGTGGAACTACAAGTCCCATGAGGCATTTCCTGAGTGGAGGAAGTCCAGCATCATCTAGCGCTTTTCTCCCCAGCCTGACTGCCCCTGGCCCCACCCCTTTCATTCATCGGATTTCAGTTCTTTCAATCATGGAAGCTCGGCATCATATGTGGGCATTACCTAGCGTGGTCTGCATGCAAATACAGCCTGCTTAAGTACATTTGCATAACTCCTCCCAGGAGCCGGCCCACTGCTTGCATCAAGACTGAGGGCTCTTGAGAGTAGTCATGAGGCAGGGTGCTGTGATGTTTTCAGGAAGCTATATACAGCACCCCACCTGCCATGATCTGACTGCATTGCACAGATAAGCATAGGGACCCAGTGACGTTATCATAGGAAACCAGTAATATTATCACTGGGTCCAGGGGCGTATCTGCCGCAAGGCCAAAAAGGCGCTTGCCTTGGGCGTCAGATTTCAGGGGGGGCGGCAAAAATGCAGGCAGCCGGGCGGAGGAGGCGGCAGCGCCAAAGGACGGAGTCCGCAAGGAGGCAGAGAAAAGCGGCGAGGAGGCGGTGGTGGAGGAGGTGGAAGAGGCAGAGGAGACAGAAGCAGCAGGAGGGGGCGAGGTGAAGCAGCAAGAGGGGGTGGGGCGAGGCCGGGACGACGTCGGATCAGGAAGGGGCAGGGCCAGGGCGCCGTCGCGCCGTAGGAAGCTGGTGCATGCTTGCCAGGAACACCGGGTCACCGAAGAGCCATCGGTCTGCGGAGGAGGCCAGGTCCTGCAGCACCAGTCCAGCGGTGGAGGAGGCCTGGGACCAAGCAGCAGATAAGATGATCACACTGCTGCTAAAGGGACCCCGCAGAGCCCAGCATGGATTCTGCACAGAGTCTCGAGTGCACAGTTCAGGACCTGTGGTGGGCTCTGTGGGGTCTATGGTGGGCAGAGCCCACCACACATCCTGCACCAGTCTGCAGGGTCTCAGAGGGGGTGTGTGCATGATCTGTGGTGGGCTCTGCAGGGTCTCGGGGGCTTTGCAGGATCTGTGGGGGGGGCTGTGTTGGGGAGAGCCCAAACTGACTGGGTCCCAGTGCTTCTCTAAGCAGGGCAGAGAGTAGAATAAGGTGTGTGATGGAAATGGAAAGGAGTGATTTGATGAGGGAGGAGCCAGGGAAGGTAAAACGTAAGCAGATGACGCGTCAGTGAGTTGCGGATCTGCCTATAGAAACAATGTATCCATGATTGTATCCTGACTTCCTGTGACTGCCGATATACAGGACGCACAATGGCGAACCCGATGAGCCCCTTTCTCTGCCCCGGGGGGCGCGGTTTCAGCCGGCGCAGGCTGGGGGCCCTAGAAAAGCA
>NW_017306607.1:926454-954398 GCF_000935625.1 Nanorana parkeri
CGGGGAGGAAATCGAGTCGGCTCCCCGCAGAGCCCTCATCCCATTAGCAGCTCCCATATAAAACGAGGGAGAGGCGCTTTAAACGGGGGCCGCAGCCCCTCTGATTGTGATCCGCGAGGTCATAAAAAAACGCACTTCTGGCTGCGGTCGCACATCCCACACCTATATTAAATCAGAACAAAAGCTTTTTCCTGACCGCAGCGCCATTTCATGCCAAAAAAAAACAAAACATGGAGAAAAAAAAAAGTGTTGGTATAAGCGCAGCGTGAAATATGCCCGGAGTGGGTATCGCGAGCGGTTTGAGATTGCCGCGTTCCGGAACGCAGCTGCACAAACATTTGCTGACATCGGTCTTAAATCAGACGCCGCGCTTTCCAGATTTAAAGAGGAACTCCGGGTAAAAGGTTAAATGTACAGAGGAGATATGAGGGAGCATTTTCATTTCTGTCCATCCAGTTCTGAGATTTACACAGCTCTGCCACACAGCACAGCCCTGTCTGCTTTTTGTCTGCTGCAGTCAGGGCCCATTCAAACCCATACTGCCAGCTGCATGCTAGGTCGGCTGCATTTCTATTGCTCAATGGCAGCCCAATGCACCACGCAATGCAATAACATGCATTATATCTTTTCCATTCTTTGTTATATTTTGGTGCTGCTGATCTCCTGCATCCTCTCTGCAGGCACTTCCTGTATGCATGAACCCTAGCAATGGCTGCCTGGCATTTCTCAGGAAGAGTTATCTGGTTAGGGATGAGCTTTGGGTTTGGGTTGACCATACGTCGGACCTGAACCCAAGCTGTTCACAGTTCACCAAACTATCGATTTGGCCTTCCTAGTAACCAGCAATACTGTTCAGTCCGCACAGCATCATTGGTTTATTGATGGCTAAGCTGCACAGGGTCATTGGTTGCTGGAAGCACATGGGCACACCATAGCAACCATTGATGATGTGGGCTCCAGCATCTTAGCAACCAATGATGATGTTTGGCTCATGAAGTGTAATTGGTTCTTAGGACACTGGTGGCCCCGCAGCATTGGTTGTTATGGTGCACAACCAATGCTGCTTTGCGGCTCAGCCACTAGTGTCCAAGCAGCCAATGATGCGGTGTGGTCCAGCTGCTAGTGTCCAAGCAACCAATGATGCTGTGCGGCCCAGCTGCTAGTGTCCAAGCAACCAATAATGATGTGCGGCCCAGCTGCTAGTATCCTAGCAACCAATGATGCTGTGCAGCCAGGCTGCTAGTGTCCAAGCAACCAATGATGCTGTAATGCCCGGCTGCTGGTGTCCAAGCAACCAATGATGCTGTAATGCCTGGCTGCTAGTGTCCTAGCAACCAATGATGCTGTGCTGCCCAGCTCTTAGCGTCCTAGCAACCAAACATGTTGTGCTGCCCGGCTGCTAGTGTCCTGGCGACCAAAGATGCTGTGTGGCCCTGCTGTTAGCGTCCTAACAACCAATCATGCTGTGCTGCTAGTGTACTAGCGACCAAAGATGCTGTGTGGCCCAACTCTTAGTGTCCTATCAACCAAAGATGCTGTGTAGCCCTGCTGTTCGCACCCTACCAACCAATGATGCTAGTTGCTAGGACACAAGTGCCAGATTTCTCTCTGGGTTTGGCAAACATCCAAGCCCACCAAACCCAGGCCAGTTCACTCATCACTAATCCCAATATCACCAACAGTGGACCTTCCCTATGCAATGTATGTCAGCACAGCCATTTGTAGTCTTCACTGGGAGAGTGTGCAAAAAGGGTGACAAATCAGGAGCACAATTGGGAGACAGGGACAGAGCGTTGTCACCCAATAACAGGAGGTGTCCGAACAAGGCAGGATCACCAGGGACTATTTTAATGACGGCGGAAGATTTTAAATGACAGAAAAGGGACATTGACATGCTAAAACAGGAGCAGGCAACCAAGGTACTCCGGCTGTGGTGAACCTACAAATGGTATCATGCATCTGCCTCTGGAAGTCATGGCTGCATGTGCCAGAGTCTTGCAATGCCTCATAGGACTTGTAGTTCTACAGCAGCTTGAGTCTTGAGGTTGCCTACCCCTGAGATTTTAGTGATTGGGGTTGGGTTGGGATAGCAGGACGACCAGCCAATCATTTTTTCACATACATAGTTTAGCTCTTGCAGCCGCCATATTCCTCCCAGCACGGGTTTCCTTTAATGGATCTCTGTGTGCGCCGCGGCCAGGTTGTAATTGATGTTTTCTGCGCCGGCTCGGGGTCCTGGCCCATGTCATGCCTCTGTTTTATAATTTGTGGTCGGCCTTTCCTGCATCACTTTCCCGAGTGCAGTTGCACCGTGAAATCCATATTTCTTGGAAACGCATCTTCTTGGGTTACATATACTCTTCCTTCCGACAAACACTGGAATAATCATAAACTTCGAAAAACACAGGACCTCTGTTCCAAAACAAACTCTCACCGCGCAGAACTCTGGCTGTGCGACCGCTCGGCTATTGAAAACAGGTTGGTCTCGTTTATGGAAACCCAAGCCGACGAAAGTGGAGGCGCCACCGGCAGCCACCAATCAGATTTCAGTTGTCACTTTCTCTGGACCGGGCTGGGAAAGACAAGAGCGAGCATCTGATTGGGTGACTTGCAGCCACCTGTCCCATGTTCAACATGATTTCCACTGATCTACAGCCTGTGATGTACACTATATTGCCAAAAGTATTGGGACACCCCTCCAAATCATTGGATTCAAGCAGAATAAACTGTCATTTTGCAGCAGCCGGAAGCTGGAGAGGAACCAGCCATGCTTTTTCCAGTCTTTGGCTACTTGAAACCCTTCCAGCTGCTGGAGACTGATTTATAAAGACTGGTGCAAAGGTAAGGGGGTACCCAGGGTTGGCAACTAACTAGATGTTAAAGCAGGGGTAGGCAACCTCGGCACTCCAGCTACAAATGTTAGCCTACTTCTGCCTCTGGGAGTCAAGCCTGTGGCTGTCAGAGTCATGCAATGACTCATGGGACTTGTAGTTCCACAACAGCTGGAGTGCCAAGGTTGCCAACCCCTGTGCTAAAACCCTGACAATCGGTGTCTCTTATATGCTCTCTTTTGGTCTCTTAAAGTAATATTAAACTCAATAATGAATCCAGATCAAACAAACACTTACAGCAGGTACAGTCATCATATCTCTGAACAGCTCCAACTCTCTCAACTCAGCATCCCTGAGCTTCCTGCCCAGTACAAAATGGGGCAGAGCAGTCGCCCATGTACTAGCCTGGAGAAAGGAGGAGGGAAATGGCTTGCCTTGCTGTGCCGATATGTTTGTATAGACACGCACAGCTTACTAGCATACACAAGGGTAGCTCCATATGGCCCTGCAAGGGAAGGAGCCAGCCTGCACTGCTATGGGGCCCAGAGTTGTCAGGTTCCATAGGCTTGTTTCATGCTTGGACATGCTTGTTTCCTTGAGGTTGAAGGACCATATAGTGTGTAGCTTTTCAGGAGAGAAACTCAGGGATGTCCTGTAGGAGCATAAAGCTCATGAACATCATGGCTGTTGATGGACATTATGGCTGCCACTGCTGTTTTCCATTATTCCCAGTAACTAAATATAGACCACTTCTAATATGGAGCTCTCTGCTTTCTCTGTGTTTATATAGACCACTTCTAATATGGAGCTCTCTGCTTTCTCTGTGTTTATATAGACCACTTCTAATATGGAGCTCTCTGCTTTCTCTGTGTTTATATAGACCACTTCTAATATAGAGCTCCCTGCTTTCTCTGTGTTACTGAGAGTCAGAAATCCCCATTGGTCAGCAAGGGTAGAACTTGACCAGCTATGGAATCATGTTTGAGTTTTGACTTTATTTATGTAACTTCCTGTGCAGTAATAAGAATTTAAAGATAGTGACTGAGTGTCTTTAATTCTATGGAATAGGGAGTACCTATACCTGGGGAGTAAAGACATGAGATTGGCTTTGTCGGCACCTGGGTGGTGGCCTGGTGAAGGCAGAAAGGACAACATAGCGGCAGTGAGATGGCTTTCCTGGTGAGACCATGTGTCTTGAAACCCAAGTTCCTAGTGACTTTTGGGTCTGGGTGTTCAGCGGGATTCCCAATGGCCTAGACCCGGAACCAGTGGAATCTGAGTGGCCCTTCACAGACAGGTGAATGTGTGTTTCCATACCTGGCACAAAAGCTGTAGAGTGAAGAACTGGAGCAATGGTGCCAGGGGCTTGGACCATCTATCACTGGGAACAATGCCGTAGGTCTAGGAGAACCCTGAGGCTTAGACTAGTCACTGCAAGGGGGCACTACAAGGTAACCTAATGCCAAGAGCCGCAAAGGATGCTGATGCTGGAAGATGTGAAAAGGTGCGTCACAATAAACCATATCTTTGTAGAACATCCACCTTGTCTTCCAAGAACTGTGGTACCATGCCACACTAAGCCCACAGAGAACTGTCCTACTCCCTACCATAAAAGCGGCACTTACTCGTTGTTGCCCCCTAGGCCAAAGGTTTCCGGTCCTCTCCCTGCCACATGAAAACTTCTCTTTCTTCATTTTGGAGGCAACGTTTGGCTTGAGAATGATGTGTTCACAAACCGTAGAGTGGCCCTCAAGGGCCTTCACTGTTTTCTGAAATTAACATTTGGCTCATGTTTCAGTGGCAGAATTTCTACATCACCAAACCCAGCAGGATATCTGTCAGAGACCAAGCATCCTGTCCTGCAATCCCTTAATCTCTCCGGTTCACACCTGGATCCCTGGACAACAGACAGCCCTGCGGCCAACCAGATGACAGAACCATTAGTGGCGTTCCCTCTCTTGCACCTTGAATCTTCACAGGAAGTCTTGGAGTTCTGTCCCTTTGAACTTCTAACTTTTGAACCAGACCGAGCGGTGTGGGGATCCGGGGTCTGTGAAATTCATTCCGGACAGAGCAAAACAAGACAGTATCAAAAAAAGACAACTCGGCAGCTGTTTAAAGGGACAGAGGAACATGACATGTGACAGAGGGGACACAGCCTGACAGCGTTCCTCTTATGTGCCTGATAACCCCGCTAGTTAAAGTGGTTGTAACCTAATCACTAATATCAAATATAATCTATAATATGTCAATGTCCTTTCAAAGGTCATTTTCAATCTTTTAAAATCTAAGCTGAAGTTTAATTACGCTAATATTTTGCATTTTTTGGTTCCTTATATGCCCCCCTCATCAACATGCTAATTACATTTTTGAATAGAACCTTTATGTTTTCATTACATACCTAATTTTAGACCCAGTGATGTCATCACTGGGTCTTTATGCTTCTCTATACAATGCAGGCAGATCATGGATAGTGGAAGGGGCCTGCAGGGTGCTGTACACAGTCTGGGGAGGAAAAAGCTAGATGATGCTGGAAATGTCCATTGCTGACAGCAATGAAAGATGGGTTAGCAGACCCAAGAGCATGGCATGATACTAGGCAAGTAAGTGACCTATTGTGGTTTCTTATCTTCATCCTGGAAATTGTGGCTTTGCTACATTGTTACAACAGTTTCTCAATTTCTGAACTTTATATCTGCATTGATATGCACCGGTATCATGAAGACTGGCATAAGGTATTCATCTCTTTAGATTGATGTATAGTCTTTGATATCAAAAATATGTACCAACAAAAGCATTATACTAAGCCTCCCATCCAACCTTAAATATGGGTTTCTCCACCTTTTTTCAGCCAATGGAGCCCTTTAAAATTATGCAAAATTTCGAGGCAACCCAGTCTAAAATTCAAAAACCATGAATGCAAAAATAAAACGATGTGCGGTCCCTCCAAATTCCATACCGACCCTTATCCAAGATAGAGATCTGGTATTGATTTTAAGGGGGACCCCACAAAAAAAAATGGGATTCTCCCCTTCACTTCATCATTCTCATCAGGATCTTGCTTTCACATCAGAATCCCCCTTCACATAAGGAGCTCCACTTTACATCAATGGCATGAAGCTGTATGAAAAATTTTGAGGCACCTCTAAAGATGCCAGAAGGCCCCCCAGGGTGCCCCACTGTAAAGGTTAATTTTTATTCTGCCTTGCGCTTACCCCATTCCATGGAATACCCAGCCAATGTTATTTAAATGTACCTAGGGTAACAGATAGACTTGCGCAAAGCAGCAAACTTTTCTCTTCTCTCTCTCTATTATCTTGCTCCATTCCCACTGGTCTGTCCTGCCTGCGCCGGCATTTTTAGAAAAAGTGTGGCTGGCTCCTCCTTCCTGGTTCTGTGTGCCGGCCCACAAAGGACATTTGCACCACGACTTGCAGTTGTGCTGTATGAGATCTGGCACGGTTTGTTAATGGGTACACCTTGCCACCAAAAAAGCTTTCCCAAAGATTTAGCAAAATCTCAAGAGATCTCACAGTTCTGAAACAAGATCTCCTTAGAGAGCACTGGTGACAAGGCCGGGGCTACTTCACCAGCTGAAACGAATCTGTAGTAGGCTGAGTCCGAAGTAGATCTTAGGCTGAGGATAAGGCGAAGACGAGGTCAGGCAGGCAGGGTCCGCAACAGTCTGGCAGCGAGTTAAAAAGTCGGGTTCCAGGAGAGTAGTCAGGAGCTGAGGTCTTGACACGATCGGGCAGCAAGGTACAAAATCAGCAGGCAGAAGAATGGTCAGGAAATAGGTAAGAGTCACGGTGTCAATCCAGCATATAACTCAGAGGCAGCTCACACAGGAACTAACCCAAATCAACAGGCTCTGAGCACAGGAAGTGTCCGGTATTTAAAGCCTGACATAATTGCAGATCTTCTACAGCTGGTTGGCAGGTGGAGCCAAAGTGTCCATAAGGAGAGTTGCTCAGTACACAGAACCTGCAGCAGAAACCTTTTCTTTCCAGTGGCTGAATGGCTGGGTCTGTGCACTTCTGCGCCATAGACCCGGGTTCAAACCCCAAACAGGGGCTGTTCAGACAGGTATGTGACACCAGTGCTTTAGGAAACAAGGAAGTGGAATTTCATGAACATTCAATACAAAGATACATCTTTTAATGAAGTTAGGACTTTGTGATGTTTTCCTATCACTTTGCAGAGCTGCATGCACCAGGGCATTTTGTGTTGGGAGGGGGGGTCCACTTTAATTCTTTGTGGTTTGTATAAATGGGGACATGGCAGGGGTGTGTCTTTCACCTACATACTTTATTCTAAATGGTGTCACTCTTTCTCATTTCAGAAAGTTGGGAGGTATGCTGTTGTTGGCTCTCCCTATAACTGAAAATGCAACAATACTTGAACCCTTCATCATTTTCTCTGCCTTGGACGATCAATGTGGTCATGGTGAAAAGTTTTGTTTCCTTTTCTAAAGAGAAAGTTACAAATTGTATCTTTCCTCATCGCCTCGGAATATCAGTTTATCAGATAAGGAAGAAATCGATAGAATTGTAACCAATCATCATAGTATCGAACTCATTTTTCAAGTGGCTTATTAATTGACTCATGAGTGAATAGTGACATCTAGTGTTCACCGGACGGAAGATAATCTTACAATGTGTATTATGATATTGTTACACAGCTGTATTATTGTAGCTTGTTGGCCTTTGTTTATTGCAGGAAGCTCAGCGTTTAAGTGATATCTGTTATTGGCTAACCTAAAGCGACACTAAACTCAGGAGGTACAAAATGTATCTTATTTGTGTGTCACTCAGCTGTAGATCCTCCAATCATCTCTGAATTGGTGCTGACACTGTCCTTCCTTCTGGAGGGGGGCTACTTTTGTTCCTCATGGTCCCTGTGTGTGTTGTAAAGTAGTCACCGCTCCAAGCTTGCTCCCGTGATGGACTAAAATCTCATTACAAAATAGTAGGGATGCACAGATACTAGTGTCGGCATCGGTGCCGATACCGAATCTTTGGGCAAGTACTCCTCTGAGATTTCCTTTGACCGACAGTGCCGCGAGGGAACATAAAGCCAGCTTCCCGGCCAATCAGGAAGCCGGGCAGTGGGTGCTGATTGGCCCGGGAAGCCGCGTCCATGCTGTGTGGTTGAAATTGTAGAAATGTCACCTGCACACCAGTCCTTTTAAGATAGCAAAAGCTTCATTTATTGAAGTTTTTTTGTCATATGACCAAACAAGCGCTTTCGGGACTGCGCAGGGTCCCTTCATCAGGCTTTAGCATTGGCTGTGGTCGGCTCGATGCTGATTGGCTGGGAAACCAGCCAAACAGCATAGAGCTGGCTTCCCGGCCAATCAAGAAGCCAGGCTCCTGCTGTAGCCTCCTGCTACAGCCAAATATTTCACATTTTGACTCATCATTCCAGAACACCTGCAGCCATTTTTCTGCAGCCTTGCAGCCAAAAAGCCATACCTCCGATGTGGAAACAAGGCTAAGTGACTCAACTTTGCACAAAAACATAGCAACTGGGGTGCAGAAAAATGGCAGCAGGTGCTCTGGACTGATGAGTTCAAATATGAAATATTTGGCTGTAGCAGGAGGCAGTTTGTTCGGTGAAGGGCTGGAGAACGGTACAATGATGAGTGTCTGCAGCAACAGTGAAGCATGGTGAAGGTTCCTTGCAAGTCTGGGGCTGCATTTCTGCCAATGGAGTTGGAGATTTGGTCGGGATCAATGGTGCCCTCAATGCTGAGAAATACAAGCAGATACTTATCCATCATGCCATACCATCAGGGAGGCATGTGAATTTCTCTTCTGATTATTTTGTTTCCATTTAGTTAATTGATAAAAACAAAAATAACACTTTTATTTCTGAAACCTTTCTTACTTTACAGCATTACAGCACACCTCCCTAAAACTTTTGCACGGTACTGTACAGGGGCGTAACTAGAAATCCCTGGGCCCCATAGCAAAATTTTGTATGGGGCCCTGTGATTTCTAGTTATGCCCCTTGCAGAGCCCACCTGATATCCCAAACAGCCCACCTGAGAGAGACCCTGCAGAGCCCGCCATAGGCTCTCTATGGTGGGCTCTGCCAGATCTCAGGTGGGCTGTACACCTCTTACATGTCGGCCCCGATCCGCTGTCCGCCTCCATGGTCGCGGGCAGGCCCCACCTCCTCCGTCGCCGGGCCCCAACTTCCGCTTCCTTCGCCGGGCCCCGCCCCTTTCCATCATCAGGCCCGCCTCCTCCTCCGCTTCTGACACTGGGCCCGGCCTTCCTCCTCCACAGCTGCTGGCTGTCACTGACTCAGCAGCGATATATGACATATTTTTATCTTAAAGAAATTACTACCAATTTCAAGTAAATAAAAAAAAAAGAGAGAAAAGAAATAGAAATTAAATAAAGAGGAATAGGAATTCCCCTCTAATCTCTGCCATGCAAAACTTTTCCTAGAGTTGGAGCCTTTCCCTTGAAGATCATACGGGAATAATTCACAGAATGCAGAACTGACACAGAAAAATTGTAACATTGAGATCTGTTTACTGTTATTAACAAAACACACATGCTCTCTGCTGAGACCCACTGCGGACTTGTTTTCTTTCCAAAGGCATATTTTATAACAAGCGTTCCCCGGTTGCGTGTTTTAATAAACAAGAGTGTAAACATCGATATTTATAAATGATAAATATTAGCAGGATCCTGTTTACGTAGGGCAGGAAAGCATTCCCTTGAAGGACTATATCATTTCCGGAAATAGAGAATGTAATAAGAGGGGTTGGCGGTGGAGGAGGGGGGAGTCTATGAAACTAGATGGAAATGGTGTCATTTTCAGGAGCAATTATTTTTGAAGTGTTCTTAAAGGGATATTAAAGTAAAAATAATTTTAATCTATTTCCAATGCTGATGAAATCACTTACAATGGACGCGGCTCCTTGTTGTTTAAAAGTTTTAGCTTCCTGCAGAATCAGCCGGTCCCCTGAGCACTTTTGTGTGGCAGTTGCTCCTTATGGATGTAAGCTCACTCCTTCAACGTCTGGTCAGGAAGGACAGGGAGCATGCACTGTAGCGGTCACATGACCATGTCAGCAGTGGTTTGTCTCTTTGATAGCACTGCGCAATCCGCCGCTGTATTCTTCCTTGCTCAGGAGATATTGCAACCAGCTGATCTTTAGCTCCCAGTTTCCCCAGTCACTGGTCGAGACTGAGTGTAGGATGAAACAAATTCTGATTTATTGAGAAACTGTGCAACCTTTTATACACAAAGTGATCAGATCAGATTATAATCCCATCACATCCACCCTGCCCTCCCTGGACATTCTGACTGCACAACCCAGCAGGGGTCCAGCTGCTGAAGAGCCCCAGACAGCCATAGCAGGAGTGTGGCCAGACGCAGGAGTATGTCATTGTACTGGGCTCCTTGGAGTACAAAGGGAGCTAACGAGGGGAGGTGCTGACATTCTTTTGATAAACAGGTTACACAGTATTACATAATTAAATATAACCCAACACCAATACGCATATAACCCATAAACTGATGACCATGTCATCACATGCCCTTCCCGGGTTAAAGAGCGCATGCCGTAGTTACATCACATGACCACCATCACCCCATCAAATAATGACCATCAGACCTATGCTGTGGCCTAAAGTATGTGGACATCCCTCCAAATGATTAAATTCAAACATTTCCAGCGACGGATACTGGTAACTTTACAGCACACAAAGACGTTGTAGACAATAATGCTCTTCCAGCCCTGTGGTAACAGTTGGGGAAGACCGTTTTCTATTCCAGCATGACTGCCCCCCTGTGTACAAAGCCAGTTCCATAAAGACATGGTTTGATGAGTTTGATGTGGAAAACCTTGAGTGGCCTTCACAGAGTTCTGACCTCAACCCTACTGAACACCTTATCTTGCAATATCAATACCTGACCTCACAAATTCTTTTTTGGCTGAATGGCCTCATATTCCCAAAGACACCCTCCAAAATCTTGAGGAAAACCTTCCTAGAAGAACAAAGGCTGTTATAGCAGCAAAGGGAGGGCAACTCCATATTAATGGCCATGGATTTTGGAATGGGATTCCCAAAAAGCTCATATACTGTAGGTGTACTGGTCATATTTCCACAAACTGGCCATATAGTCTACAAAACGTAACCAATCCGCTCCTGGAGACAGTCCCATAGAAGTCTTTAGGAAATGACTAAGCAAATGAGTGCTGGGGGAAGACAGGGCATCTAAAGATTTTTGTGTAGGTGTGGCTTGCCCATTCATGTGAGCATACATCTGGGGAGGGAGGTGTTATTTTAGTTTTGGTATGATGGGGGCTTTGCTGGAATAGAAAGTGAGAAGAAATGGGAGCACCAGTTGTGGAGAGGAGGGGACTTTCAGGAAATCTCCTTTCACTCCCTGTTGTGCACAGGAAGTGGGGGGGAAATCTCCGCAACAGGACAAAGACAGCGAAAATGAAAAAAAATCAAAACTACACATCCGTAACCGTTTCCTTTTTAAACCATTTAAAAAAAAAAAGCTTTGGCTTTAGATATATTTCAACTAAATTGGAGTTTCACTTTAACAAATGGCCTCCCAGACAATTACTCCAGTGTTAACGATTCATATTTATGTATTTCATGAAACGAGTCATTAAAGGACCATTTGTTACAAGCTTAACACATTCCACTACTTCACAAAATTTATACTCGTAGCAAAACTCTGTCTCCCAGTGATCCAGGGTGAAGTGAACGTGACACCCTCTATTTATCATGATGGCAGTTCTTCTGCTCCGAGGGGGGAAATGATTTAGTAGCGAGGGTATAAACCTATGAGACGTTTTGCTCTATTTCTTCTCATACTACAGAGAAACTGATAAATGAATCCCCTATAGGACCCCCGCATATGGTTTAAATCACCAAAAGAAAAGGGAGAATTTTTTTTGGGAAACAGAATCTTGTGCCAAAGAGGTAGGCCAATAAACACGTACTACCTTCCACCATCATTGCGGGAAAGTCGACAATGGATTGTAGCAACCTGCTACAAAATGCATCCCATTACATAAAGATAAAGCAAACTTGTGGCTGGTATTTGGGAGCCAAATAACTCCTTTGTATCAGAGATGTCTTCATTTTCATTAAAGTGTACCTGTAATGTCATAAGGTGTGTGTGTGTGTGTGTGTGTGTGGGGGGTTATAATTGAGGATGAGCGAGCTGATCCGCTTGAAGCTCAAGTCTGCAGTGTATAGGGTTCTTTAATAATACATTTTTTTCTTTTTTGAGGGTAGAACCCTTCATCTTCTGACCGAACCTTCCCAGCCTTAGCCCTGGCCATTCCACAGACTCACATCCAGGATTTTCTTTTCATGGATTCATCAAATGTAATACCATCATCTTCTCCTGTATACAAAAACTAGCCAAAAACAAAAAAACTAGCCACTAGCCAAAAAACTGCAGAGACATCCTCCCCCTCACCATAAGTATGCATTTTACTTGACATGCAAGTCAAGTTCTTCAATTGATATAATAAATACATGATGATGAATCAAGGCCAACCGGTCACAACTGTTCCTCTGATCCATCACATCGACTTCATGACCTGTGTTGGGTGCAAAGCCATAATCCCCTTTGTCCATTACCGACTCCTGCAAGATCCTACGTTATATGGACAAGTAGTATGTTGACTCATCTTGAAATAGTGAGGGGTATTATTAGTAGCTACAACATACAAAGAATATTTAAGCATTTATGAACTTTCAACCTTGTGGCAACTTTCTGGGGAAGGCCCCTTCTGTTTCAGCATAACTGTGCCCCTCAGCACAAAGCTAGCTCCATGAAGACAGAGTTTGATGAGTTTGGTGTGGAGGAACTTGGCCTGCATCTCAATCCTATCAAACACTTTTGGAATAAATAGGAATGCTGATTTAAGCCAGGTCTTCTCATCCAAAATCAGTGCCTGACCACAAATGCTATTTTGGCTGAATAGGCACAAATTCCCACAGACACCCTCCAAAATCTTGTGGAAAGCCTTCTCAGAAGAAGGCTTTTAAAGCTGGGAGGGAGCAACCCCATATTAATGCCCAGCTGTTCGGAATGGTAAGTTCAACAGGCTCATATAGGCATGATGGTCAGGATTCCACAAACCTTTAGCCATGTGGTGTACTATTCTCAGTCCTCCATGAAGGAATGTCTAGGCACTGACGCGCATCCGTGTATCTGCCAACTGAATCATCATGTAGCCACTCTATAAGTCAGTAGATTCTAACTCCCCCTGCCAGATCATGGACTGCTCTTTTCTTCCCTGCACTGCTAAACCACCTCCCCAACTTATGAGACTTCTCACTACTTGCCTGGGTCCATGTTCTTGCTGACGTGCTGCATTAGCCATGAGGCAGCACATGTGTTTTAAGTAGAACTTAAGCCAAAACGTTTTTTACAAGCTTTGGATTGGTTGTGGAATGGTTGAAAACCATGCAAAGGTTTTCTTGCTTTATGTGTCCATTGAGGAGTTTTACCTTTACTTTGTGGGTCCAGTAAACAAAAATCTTCCACAATTGTGACTTTTGTTCCTCAGTCTGTCCTCACAGTCTGTCCCCAGTCTGTCCCCCAATCTGTCCCCCAGTCTGTCCCCCAGTCTGTCCCCCAATCTGCCCCCCAGTCTGTCTCCCAGTCTATCCTCAGTCTGTCCTCAGTCTAAACCTTTGACTGTTGTCACTGGAACAAATATCCCCATTAGGGAATTGTCCCTCTACTCATCTTTTGGTGATAACCCTAAATTCACTTGTCCTTAAACTGAAAAAGTAATACATCTTCAGGAAGCAAAAAGCTACTAGCGAAAACCTACAAACTGGCCAATAACTTATATGTTTCATTGCTAATGTTATAGCTCAGGGCAAAGTGAAAGGTTCTCTTTTAAGAACAACCCCTCACCCACTCATACTTCGGTTTGGATTTGGAGCAAGTTCCATGGCCCATCATTATCCTCAACACACTATGGACTGATGGAAAATCTATTCAGCGGGGACACAGCAATAAAAACCTGACAAGGTTCTAACCCTTCCCCACTTTCATGGTTCACAATGAACTAGAATGTACCTTTAAGCAGATCTGACTGTTTTATGGCAGAGTAGATAAAACTGCCTGGTGCAGATGTCTTTTTTTTTTATCCCATTTATGAGTACTACTTTGTGATGCGTTTGAGTTCAGAGTGTTCTTATTTCATCTAAACGCTTAAATATGTCCAGCTGCCGGGAGAGGACTAATCGGTGACATGCAAGCCTGCCGTTGGATTTTAGAGCAGGGGCTCTAACGTTTCTTGCAGCGATGGAGAACGGCGGGGTGTGGCATGCAGGTCTTAAAACATATTTTTAGCCTGGAACGCTGATCCCATTTTGTGTCCCGATGTCTTTGAAAGTCGACATTTCCCAACGTGCTTCCAGTGGGAAAATCTCACAGAGAGTTTTACTGAACCTTGTGATGCAGAAAGGTTGTAAACCCCAAACGTGTGGGGATTTGGTCCACGTCCAAAGGACACGTCATGGTTCAGACCTCGGTGGAAATGATAGAGTTCTGCCTTAAAGAAACATCACATTGGAGATCCCACATTCATGAAACTATATGATACACGCCGGATTTCAGAAGAGCGTCTCTCAATCCTTATTCTAGATAGGGGTCTGGTGTGGATTTTAAGGAGGAACCAAATGCAAAAAACAAAAAGGATGTCGGATTCTCCCTTCACATCAAAGTCCCCCTCTTCACATTAGACCCCCCCCCCCCCTTCATATCAGGAGCACCTCTTCCCATCAATGTCCCCCCCTTAAGATCAGAGGCTCACCTTCACATCAGGAGCCCCCTTCACATCAGAGTCCACAAAAGAGATGTAGGGTTCCCCCTTTACTTCAGGAGCCCTCTTTCACATCAGGAACCCCCTTCACATCATAGCCCCCTTCTTATCAGGAGTCCCCTTCACATCGGAGTCCGCCCCTTCATATCAGGAGCCCCCTTCACATCGGAGTCCGCCCCTTCTTATAAGGAGCCCCCTTCACACCAGAGTCCCCCTTCCTCATCAGAGTCCTCCCTTCACATCAGAATTCAAAGCACATAAAAGCCCATCACACTGCTGACCGGTGAAAAACCCAGACAATTTTTGTGGGTGCTAAAATGACAGCGGACGCCTCCGCAAATAAATCGAGGTAAAGAAAAGTCACCAGCACTCCAGCGTATATGCAAGTCAATATTTATTGACTACTAAGTGTCACATCATTACAGGCGACATTTCGGAACTGCATGGTTCCTTCCTCAGGCAAAACAGAGAGTGCTCTCTGTTTTGCCTGAGGACAGCACCACTGTGATGATGTGACACATAGAGGGTTATTCACAAAGCTGCCGAAGGCAGCCCGAGTGAACAACCCAGCCGAAGTAAGAGTGAGCGGAACGCAGTTCGGCAATTCGGTTCTGGCTTGTACGGCTGATTTCATGCCATATATTGGCTGAAATTAGCCGTACATTTGGTCAGTCGAAGTGCAGAGGGATTTCGACGCAGCCAATCCAACATCTGGATCAGCTGAGCCGAAGCTACGGCAGCTCACTCGCTGCTGTTCGCCCCTATTCGGCAGTGAGTGAATAGCCGAAAGCCGCCAAGCTACATGCCGACTCAAACATGCACATCCTTGCAGGTATGGGTGCCCACACGTGGACTCAGACTGTCCAAGTGCAGAGCCCCAGACCTGCACAAATGTACAGGTGCAGGCCGGCGTGTAGCCATGTGCAGCAGTGTCCTCCCATAGGGATGTACACACAGCACCTAGAAGAAGATATGTTGTCGCCACACCATTCTGTCATCGACTTGTTCCAGTACCCATTGGATTTTGGGGTACAGGGCTGGATTTCCTACGAGGTCAACCGAGGCCCGGCCTTGGGGCAGCAGGGAGTAGAGGGGCAGCAGGGGTGTGGAATTCCTATCTCCCAATGCCCGGGACATGCAGTTCCGGGTGCCGGGCGGGTAGTTGTTCTCTACATTTAGCCCAGCTTTGGGCAAGCAGGGCTAAATGTATAGAGCGGGAAGCCCCTGCTTGTTTTGTACAAGTGATCTCGGCGATGTCACCGAGATCACTTGTCTGCAGCCTGCATACAGGGGGGCGCGTTGAGGAACCTGGCATTGGGGCAGCAGAGAGAGTAAATCAAGCCCTGGGCGTACATGCCATACGGATGAGCATGCCCGTGGGAATGAACCCTAAAGGTTCCGGACGGGGGACATCTTGTTGTTTTGAAGGATTTCCCAGCATGCGCTGCACAGCAGCAACTTGGCCATCTTTCCGCAGAACCCGAACACAACCTTACCAGAACTCCAGTTCAAGGAAAAAAGATTCATCAGCGTTCCATCTAAAGATTACAAAACTGGAACACAAAAAGCAACAAGCCAAAGAGGAAAAAAAAGAAGATAACTGAAAATGGAAAATATTTGTCATATCGCCCCGTTCCCGGGCCTTCTTGTTTCATGTTTCACACCTGTGCTCGGATCCATCCAACTTCGTATAAATCCTTTAACCATCTGTCAGATCGACATGAAATAAGTGACAGCGGCTTAAGCCGCGTTGACGTTTCCACCTAAATCCAAACGTCTCAAGGTCGTTTGCCAAAATCGAGAAAGAAAACGTAACCCTCCCCCGCCCTCCGTTCCAAATAAACAACAAAAACACGCTCAGAAAAAAAAACTTAGTTGCGTTTTGGCCAAAACTGCGGCTTTTATAACGTTCACCTATCAGCTTCCATCCAGATCCAACATTGACAAGGTCGTGATCTAAAAAAACAAAAAAACAACCCGTCGTCTTGGCATATGAAGGAAGAAAAAAAAAAATGATATCCTTCATATCGGATTTCACTGTCAAGAACATGTTACTCATTTGCACGTTATTACTGGAGAATTATTTTGCACTAGATGCGTGGCCGGGAGCCAAACACCCTGAAGGTACCGAGCGAGTAAAATGGAGAGGGAATGGAGAGGGAAAAAAAACCCCCCACAAGAAATAATAATAATACTAAAAGGCAAACAAGAGGCATATATATCATATACTGTATATATTCAGAGGGTGGAGATTCCAATGTAGACACTTGTTCTTGTAGGAGGGGATGCACCTTACCTTGGAGAGATCACCCCTCTCTTCCTGTTGTGTCTATACCAGGGGTAGACAAACTCCGGCCCTCCAGCTGCGGTGCAACTACAGATCCCATGAGGCATTGTAAGACTCTGACAGCCACAGGCATGACTCCCAGAGAGAGATGCAATCATGGGATTTGTGTTTTTTTTTTAACAGCTGGAGGGCCGAGGTTGCCAACCTTTGGTTTAGCGCAGCGGAATCCCATGAGGCATTGCAAAATTCTGACAGCAACTTGCTGGACTCGGAGAGGCAGATGCATGATGGGATTTGTGGTTGCACCAAAGCTGGAAGGCCGAGGTTGCCTGCCTTTGGTTTAGCGCAGGGAAGGGCAAACTCTGGCCCTCCAGCTGTGGTGCAACTACAAATTCCATCATACATTGCAAGATTCTGACAGCCACAGGCATGACTCCCAGAGACAGAGGCATCATGGGATTTCGTAGTTTCACCACAGCTGGAGGGCCGGAGGTTCCTCACCCCTGGACTAAGCCTACTCAGTACACATTGCACACATATGCAGCAGTCCTTGAACCCACAATACACTTCTTAAAGCCCATCTCTGGGCAAACAAAAAAATGTCCTCTTGCAGTGGGGGTATCCCCGCACTGGAAGGGTACGCCTGCACTGGAAGGGTACCCCCGCACTGGAAGGGTACGCCTGCACTGGAAGGGTACCCCCGCACTGGAAGGGTACCCCCGCACTGGAAGGGTACCCCCGCTCTGCAAGGGTTCATTTTTGCCTAGGTCTGGAGTAAAGCAGATTTACTTACCTGATCCCCGCTCCCCTGGTGTCGTCTTTCTGGCCTATGCTCCCCCTTTACTCTTGCTGGTGGAGGGTCCTTTGGAGTCCTCAAGTCTTAGGTAGGTCTATAAATATAAATTTAGATTTGTTTAGAAAAAAAATTATGTTAAGTACTGAACATATTATATTATTTATATTTGTTTAGAAACAAATGTTAAATATTATCTTTTAGCACTGAACTTAATAAGTAAATTAAAAAAAATAGAGGGTTTTAGTAATTTCTTATTCTATCTCAAGATAAAGGAAAACGTTTTGGCTTTTGGATATAAACTTATATTTGATTAGGAAAAAATATATATATATTATGTTTAGTACTAAAAATAATAAGTAAAAAAAAAAAAAAAGCAAAACGTTTGCCAAAATCGAGAAAGAAAACGTAACCCTCCCCCGCCCTCCGTTCCAAATAAACAACAAAAACACGCTCAGAAAAAAAAACTTAGTTGCGTTTTGGCCAAAACTGCGGCTTTTATAACGTTCACCTATCAGCTTCCATCCAGATCCAACATTGACAAGGTCGTGATCTAAAAAAACAAAAAAACAACCCGTCGTCTTGGCATATGAAGGAAGAAAAAAAAAAATGATATCCTTCATATCGGATTTCACTGTCAAGAACATGTTACTCATTTGCACGTTATTACTGGAGAATTATTTTGCACTAGATGCGTGGCCGGGAGCCAAACACCCTGAAGGTACCGAGCGAGTAAAATGGAGAGGGAATGGAGAGGGAAAAAAAACCCCCCACAAGAAATAATAATAATACTAAAAGGCAAACAAGAGGCATATATATCATATACTGTATATATTCAGAGGGTGGAGATTCCAATGTAGACACTTGTTCTTGTAGGAGGGGATGCACCTTACCTTGGAGAGATCACCCCTCTCTTCCTGTTGTGTCTATACCAGGGGTAGACAAACTCCGGCCCTCCAGCTGCGGTGCAACTACAGATCCCATGAGGCATTGTAAGACTCTGACAGCCACAGGCATGACTCCCAGAGAGAGATGCAATCATGGGATTTGTGTTTTTTTTTTAACAGCTGGAGGGCCGAGGTTGCCAACCTTTGGTTTAGCGCAGCGGAATCCCATGAGGCATTGCAAAATTCTGACAGCAACTTGCTGGACTCGGAGAGGCAGATGCATGATGGGATTTGTGGTTGCACCAAAGCTGGAAGGCCGAGGTTGCCTGCCTTTGGTTTAGCGCAGGGAAGGGCAAACTCTGGCCCTCCAGCTGTGGTGCAACTACAAATTCCATCATACATTGCAAGATTCTGACAGCCACAGGCATGACTCCCAGAGACAGAGGCATCATGGGATTTCGTAGTTTCACCACAGCTGGAGGGCCGGAGGTTCCTCACCCCTGGACTAAGCCTACTCAGTACACATTGCACACATATGCAGCAGTCCTTGAACCCACAATACACTTCTTAAAGCCCATCTCTGGGCAAACAAAAAAATGTCCTCTTGCAGTGGGGGTATCCCCGCACTGGAAGGGTACGCCTGCACTGGAAGGGTACCCCCGCACTGGAAGGGTACGCCTGCACTGGAAGGGTACCCCCGCACTGGAAGGGTACCCCCGCACTGGAAGGGTACCCCCGCTCTGCAAGGGTTCATTTTTGCCTAGGTCTGGAGTAAAGCAGATTTACTTACCTGATCCCCGCTCCCCTGGTGTCGTCTTTCTGGCCTATGCTCCCCCTTTACTCTTGCTGGTGGAGGGTCCTTTGGAGTCCTCAAGTCTTAGGTAGGTCTATAAATATAAATTTAGATTTGTTTAGAAAAAAAATTATGTTAAGTACTGAACATATTATATTATTTATATTTGTTTAGAAACAAATGTTAAATATTATCTTTTAGCACTGAACTTAATAAGTAAATTAAAAAAAATAGAGGGTTTTAGTAATTTCTTATTCTATCTCAAGATAAAGGAAAACGTTTTGGCTTTTGGATATAAACTTATATTTGATTAGGAAAAAATATATATATATTATGTTTAGTACTAAAAATAATAAGTAAAAAAAAAAAAAAAGCAAAATAAAAATAAAAATGTAGGGTTTCACCAATTCCCTATTCTAGCTCAAGCGAAAAAGTTTGGGCTTTGGATATTATTTTATATTTGTTTAGACTCAAATGTTAAATATTATCTTTTTTGCAGTGAACTTAATAAGTAAATACAAAATAAAAAAGCAAAAACAAAAAAAAAGGGTTTTAGCAAGTTTTTATTCTGTCTAAAGATAAAGGAAAAAGTTTGGCTTTGGATACAAATTTATATTTGTTTAGAAAAAAAAAATATTATCTTTAGTACTAAACATAGTAAATAAAAAAAAATTATGCTGGGCTTCACCAATTCCCTATTCTAGCTCAAGCGAAAAAAATGTTAAATATTATCTTTAGCACTGAACTTAATAAGTAAATATAAATAAAAAAGCAAAAAATAGTGTTTTAGCAATTTCTTATTCTATCTCAAGATAAAGGAAAAAGATTTGGCTTTAGATATAAATTTATATTTGTTTAGAAAAAATAAATAAATAAAATATTATCTTTAGTACTGAACATAATAAGTAAATAAAAAAAGTAAAAAAACAAATTGCACAGTTTTAGCAATTCTCTATTCTAAAATGTTTTACATTCGTTAAAACAAGAAAAGAAAAGTTTTGGCTTTGGAAATAAACAACCAAATGTGAAATATTATCTTTAGTACTGAACATAATAAAAATAAAGAAAATATAAAAAATAGATTATCTTTCAACCACTATAAAGTAGATGTTTGGTTTTGGACGCACAGTCAGCAGTCGTTGGTCTACAGATTATTATTATTATTTTCGTGCATGCTTCTTCCTTATTGCAGCCATGTGCACAGGCAATACTTTGAGGTTTCAGTGGACAGGGAGCACTTTTGTTGTGCCAGGTGGTGCACTTGGCTGATGATCGCGGCCTCAGAGCAGAAGAAAAAAAAATCATATTGTTTGAGGACATTTTAATTAAAGGAGAGCTATGAGGTGAGGGCTTTTCACTCACCTCATAGCTCTAGCCGACCTGTGACAATGAGACTGTCACAGGTCGGCTCAGTAGATCGGGAGGTGAGCGAACACATACCGGCGTTCGCTCACCTCTCGATCCTGTCACGGCTCTCTGCCGTGACAGGGGAGGGGCTGGATTCCCCCCGCTCCGATCCGCCAGCGCTGACTGGTGTAACGGACGGGGGAGGGGGCGGGTACAGCTGGCTCTGCCTCTAGATAGGCAGAGCCAGCTGTCACTCACGTCACGCAGCTGGGCGGATCCAGACATAATTGTCGGGATCCGCTTCAGCTGCCGCGTCTCAGTATACCGCAAGCTGTAGCTAGCGGTATACTGAGCTTAGGGTGACGGGAGGACGCTAGTTTGTGTCCTCCCGTCACCCTTAGGAGAACTATGGGGAAAAGCCCTGACCTGATAGTTCTCCTTTAAAACATACGTATGCCGCTTGTGTACAAAGACAAGAGTAAGGGCAAAGCTTCTACTGAAAAAGGTTTTTTTAAGATTTTTTTTTTTAGGTTTTTGGTTCAAAATGAGTACTCGCCCAAATACTCGGTATCAGCACCGATACTAGTATCGGTATCAGAGCATCCCTACCTGACACCATTTGCACTTCCTAATGTCACCACTCTCACAGAGCCTGCCTTCTGAACTACAACTCAACCTCTGAACAATGTAACATTATCATTGCTTGCTGGAAGCAATGCATGATGGGTTATGTAGTCCTGAGAAATAGAGATTGCATCACATCAAGCAGCAGGGAAAGAGACGCAAAGCACGCTGGGCATCCAGGAAGTTGTTGGAAGTGATGGGCAGACGGAAGGCGGTGCTCAGTATATAAAAGGGATTTTTGATTGCATCATCAGAAACAACTCCAGTATGTGTTCCTATTACAATGCTGATGTCATAACAGGAGTGGAGATGCTGGGACTTTACAAGTCCTATAATGTACTCTGAATAGGAAAAGTGACAGGTTTCCCTTTGATATCACTCACAGTACCCTGAAACTTTCATAATAACACAAACATATAAAACTCTTACTTTCCCGAACATTCCTCACGTGAATCTCATATGGCCGCCTGCCTTGGACCCTGCAACACCAGCATGGAAGTGTGAACATTGGCGCCCATGGTAAAGGTAGTAGAGCCAAGTGTAAACCATGACACCATCATCTGCACAAAACTGAAATATCGATATACGAATGTGTGGAGTCTTTGCCGGTCAGTCTGTGTGGCATTTTCCGCACTCCCCTCGATGTCGGCATGGCTTCCACGGCTCGGAGCGCCGGTCTGCAAGCCTACGTGAGATACAACCACGGCTTTGGAGTCTGGAATTCAGTCTTATCGCGAAAGATTAATCGCACGTTCTAAAAATACCTCCAAATGTTTTATTGCTCCGAGAACCTCTTGGAGAGCCGCAATGGAGAATTTCATGGTTAGACATGTTAGATTTAAAGTGGAACTATGGGCCATGGAAAAACAATGACATTGAAGTGTTAATGCCACCAGCAATAATATTTGTCTGTGTCCCCCTCCATAACATGTTGATCCTGACAGTGGAGACATTATTTTTTCACTTCCTGGAGTAGGGTGACAATGCTGTTCTTTCTGCAGCGTTGTCACCATATAGACAGGGTAGTCTTAGATGGGCATGTAGTTGTAGATAGACTTTAAGGGGTGTGTTTATAAAAAAATATATTCAGCCTGCAAAACTCCATGTATGTTCTTTGTGTGCACATGGAGGCAAAAACCAACATTATTAGTATATTTTGTTCCAAGTTGAATGATATATCGAGAAAATACCACAATATGGCCACTAGATGGAGCTGATGAGCATAGGAAATAAGTATTGCTGTTATCCTCGGCTCCCTCTAGTGGCCATCATTTTCCTGATATTACATTCTGCTGGGAATGAAACAGTTTAATCTGCTTGTATTTTTCTTTCTCTGGTTCTTCCCTCCCCCCCCCCCCCATCAACATTCTAACGACATTTTGTAAAGGAAATCTTTCCATTTTTATTACTTATCTTAGACCCACTGACATCATCACAGGGTTTCTGTGCTTCTCCATGAATGCAGGCAGATCATGGCTGGTGGAAGGGGCTGGCAGAGTGCTGTACACTGCCTCAATACTCCTCTCAAGAGCCCTCAGCCCTGATGCAAGCAGTGGGCTGGCTCTTGGGCGGAGTTATGCAAATATAAGAATGCCTTGGTTGGTATGTGTCAGTCTAAAGGACTGGGCGTTCCTAGGCTAGGCAACACCCACATGTGATGCTGAGCTTCCAAGATTGATAGAACTGAAATCCAATGAATGAAAGGGGTGGGACAGGAACCGTCAAGCTAGATGATGCTTGGTGTCCTCCAGCCAGGAAATGAGCAGGTTCTAACTTCTAATACACATGGTGAGAAGCTTGCAGTGTGCGGTGAAATCAGAGGAAGCCATTTCAGTCCAGGCGAGAAGCCGGTACAACAACACTGAAGGTAAGATCTGATGATTTGCCTAATGAGGGCATCATCTTGGCACCATGCCATGCGCTCCAGGATTACAAGGACCACCATACCATGGCTGGATCCCAACGGAATGTTCATTCATTTAAATAAATATTTTGGTCCTATATGACCTTCAATTGTGCGTTCAGCTGTTTGGTCGGAGTTGCCCCTTTATTTCCAGGGGCGCACTTTAAATCGCAGCCAGTAACATCCTCGCCGACCGGCGCTCCGCAGCATCTTCATTCAGTGTGGTCCAAGCCGACTTCACGAGACCTTCATGAGAAGATAAATACAAGTGATGAGCTGAGACAGAGCAGACAGCCCCCGTTATGGATGAGGAAAGCCAAAGATAAATGAAGTGAGCTCCAAAAAGCTGACCCGGGGTGTTTATAAGACAGGGACGGAGGCCATTCATCTCAATAAAAGGGTATTAAATAGAAATATCTGGCTACTTAACTCACTGGATCGGCCATGTTAACATCACATTCTTGGTATGGATTGAATTTTAGGCCTGGTGGAATGCGCAGCATCAAATAAATGTATCAGGAACGGGAGGTGAGGAGATTAGCCGTGATTCATGGACAACCGCTTTGATTTATGAGCATTTAATGGCAATATTTTTTTACTGTAGATATACGTGGACACTCAACTGTTCCATATTTATTAATGTCGCAATTAACAGCGGCGCTATCGTTCTGCATAAAAAGCTCCACCTTTTTTCTTTAAAAATCAGTCCTTAAAAGAGAACTATGGGGTTAAGGCTTTTCCCCATAGTTCTCCTTAGGGTAACGGGAGGACACAAACTAGCGTCCTCCTGTCACCCTAGGCTCAGTATACCGCGAGCTACAGCTCGCGGTATACTGAGACGCTGCAGCTGAAGCGGATCCCGACAATTATGTCTGGATCCGCCCAGCTGTGTGACTGACAGCTGGCTCTCCCTATCTAGAGGCAGAGCCAGCTGTACCCGCCCCCTCCCCCGCCCGTCCCGCCAGTCAGCGCTGGCGGATCGGAGCGGGGAGGGGGGAATCCAGCCCCTCCCCTGTCATGGCAGAGAGCCGTGACAGGATCGAGAGGTGAGCGAACGCCAATATGTGTTCGCTCACCTCTCGATCTACTGAGCCGACCTGTGACAGTCTCATTGTCACAGGTCGGCTAGAACTATGAGGGGAGTGAAAAGCACTCCCCTCATAGTACTCCTTTAAGGGCTAGTTCACACCAGCACCAGTGCGTTCCGGCCCGATTTGCACGCATTGGATAGCATCCCGGCCGGCTCACTGCATTCTAGGGTGGGGGGCGTGGCTGTGCATTGAAGTCAATGGCACCGCAGCCACGCCCCCCCGGCTGCAGTGCAATCTCCTGCACCGCAACACGTTGCACAGCAATGCCTGCTTTCCAGGCCCGTGCGGGAGATCGCACTGCGGCCAGGGGGCATGGCTGCGGTGCCATTAACCGCTAAGTCCCCTCCCAGCCCAGAACGCAGTGAGCCGGCCGGAATGGGATCAAGTGGGTTCCGGCATTAAATCGAGCCGGAACGCACTGGGGCTGGTGTGAACTAGGGATCTGGTAGCACTGATGGGGAACCAAGAGTATTTTCTCGTTCAGCAGACGGGGGTTAATTAGAAAAAGTCACAGTGTATAGCTAAGTTTAACCGGGGGGCCCCGTCAAAATTTTGCAATGGGGCCAGTTGATTATTACACCCCTGAGTACTAGCCTTTCCATCTTGTTGGAAATCATACTCTGCTGTTGAAACAATACACATAATCCTTTAGTATTCAAGGATTTATTCCTTCACTTATAATCCCTCCAATAAAGAACGTTCATTTTCATGGCGGCGAATGTCCTCCCGTAGAGCGTGAATTCTATCAGCGGCTAACCCGTTGGAAGTCACTTTTCCATTTTCAGCATAGTGGCTCTTTAAAGTGAGAAGGAACATGGAAGGTCAGTACCAGACCGCACCAGGGTACTGCTGGGAAAACACAACCTCTAATTAATATCGGTATGCTAATGACTCCATTAATTGAGGTTAAACCAACAAGGCTTCACCTCCAGGGACCTAAGTGAAATAGTAACCAATGCAATGTGTTGGATTGTTCCTTAATACTCTCTCTTGAGAATATTTATGTGCATTATAAGTCAGTGCCCTGTTCATGATAATAAGTGGTCTCTGGGGGTTTGGGGGGGAGGAGGGGGTGATACAACTACACAAAACAGAAGCTGCTTAATTCCATTATCTGCGTGCATTGAGACGGCATGGCTTGCTCGGTGTTCTGCACGGTTATGGTTCAGTTGCGGTTATGTAATCCCGCCATGGGAAGATGCAAAGGGCTGATTTATTTTTTCATAACTGGAGACAAATTATTCTTTAAAAAATGGAATTCGTGTTTAATAATCCTCCTGTTTTAATCACAGCTTCACAAGTCATGGGATCCGGCTGACCCCTGTGGCTAAATTATTTAAAGCTAGCCTTGGGGCAAATGTTCAGCACCCCCCATTCACAACATTACAAAAATACACTTCTAAAGCCCTTTTAACTCACCTAGGACCGCCATCATATGCCCCACTCTGCTGCACCTCTTCTAGGAGTGTAGACCCTTGCAACACACTTGCAAGGGGGTCCATCGGTGGGACCATCACAGTGTCCCAAAAGATATGAGTGGCAGAGTGATGACATCACAATGAGGGGGGGAACAGAGCAGGTCGGCAGCGGGGCCACCAGTGGATCACTAATAGTGGTCCCACTGCCGACCTGCTTTGTTCCTCAGGGCCAGATTTCCCACAAGGCCAACCAAGGCCCGGCCTTGGGGCAGCAGAGAGTAGAGGGGCAGCAGGGGTGTGGATTTCTTATTTCCGGATGCCCGGGACATGCAGTTCCGGGCGCCGGGCAGGTGGTTGTTTACCACATTTAGCCCTGCTTTGGGCAAGCAGAGCTAAATGTACAGCAGGGAAGCCGCCACTTGTTTTGTACAAGTGATTCCGGCGATGTTGCTGAGGTCACTTGTATGCGGCCTGCAGGTCTGCCATTCTCCATAGGTGGGGTGTTTGGCGGGTAGGGGTGCGCATTGAGGAACCTGGCCTTGGGGCAGCAGAGAGAGTATATCCTGCCCTGTTGTTCCCCCCTGCATTGTGATGTCATCATGCTTCCACTGAAGTGTTTTGGGACACTGTGAGGGTCCCACCGATGGACCCCCTTGCAAATGTCCGTGTCACCAGGCAGCACCATGAGCTCCCAAAGAGGATCCTTTCCGCTTTGCAGTGTAAAGGAAGAAAGACGCCTGGTGTGTCACATGACCGTAGATTCTGGTATTTGGCCCATTAAGTTGAATTTTTTAATCTACTGCAACATTGTAACTTTATAGCTAATGTCAAGATGAGAGGTAGCAGCAAGGGATGATATGTGTCAGACATTTGTAAACACAGACGAGAACAGCAAAGACACCATAATTGAGCCGGTATCTCAGTCCTGGAAGTTGATGCCTGAACAAGGATCGGCACCAGCCTTCTGGAGAGAAAAGCAGATGAAGGCATTGTCAGGGTGTTTACAGTGGTCTCTGTGAGAGGTAATAAATATACATGGATACAGGGATATACACAGATATATTACTTACCATGCATGAACCTAACATGAAGAAATACAGTATATCTGATGCTAGCTCTACTTTAAGCTTCAGATGATGGTTGGATGTGCGGGCATGATCCAAACACCGGGAAACAGCTGGGAAAAACTGGGATTGGACTTTAAATAAACCCCAGAGATGCTGGAAGTTGCCTTCCCTTTAACAGAGCTCTAGTTACAGTTTCAAACTTATGTAAACTCCATTGAGGATGCCAAAACCTTATCAGCTTTGAACTGAGTAATAAGAATTCAGCGGGTTCTATCTGGAGGACCGATCACACAACCCACATGGCGAAGGTTAGGAATCTAATAAAGGTATCATTTTCCCTTTGCAATCAGCTGTACTCCGGTTCCTGGTATCTGCCCACCGCTGGTGTGTTTTTCCTGTGCACTTTACACCCCCAGCGGAACTCGGAGAGATAAGGAATTCTTCGGAAAATTGACAGTAGATAGGAGAGAGGCCGGAGATAGAAATCACTGTACCCACAGGCTGCCATAATATACCAAAGAGCATGGGAGAACGAGAGAGAGCTTGTGTGTGATCATGCAGACCATTGTTTCACTGTATATATATATATACACTGAGTGGCCAGATTATTATGACCACCCCATCAGTACTTCGTTGGGCCACGAGATAACTCCACGAGATGACTACGTTGGGCCGCCTCGTGACTCCACGAGATGATGAAAGGTGATGCGAGGAATCTGACACGGCACTGTTGCCCTTCTGTTGTCTTGTACCAGTCTTGCCCCTCCCCCGTTCTGCACTAACATTGACTAGTCGCTGATGGCCACAATTCGCACATTCAGACCCAGATTTTCGGCTGACAGTCCGGTCTTTAAACACTTTAACAACAGCTGCTCTTGAACATTTAACAAATTCTGCTGTTTTGCTGATACTCGCTCCGTGGCTCCGAGCGCAAACAATCATCCACGTTCAAAGGCTGTTAAATCGCGTTGTTTCCCCGTATCTTCAGAAACAAATCACTTCTACTGTCGTGGTAAACAACCCGCTTCCCTATTTATAATGGTCTGGCCCTCTAGCAACTTCAGCGC
>NW_017306607.1:954456-971985 GCF_000935625.1 Nanorana parkeri
TAATCTAATAGCCAGAGTCACAGTACCACCCCCTTTTCCATAACTAGGGATAAGGAATTGGTTTGTTGCCACCATGGGTTTACAGCACATGCCCTAGATTGGCAAACATTGCATATCACAACTTTAGCCTGAAGACTTTGCCGCCAGAAATAAGGAGCAACCTAAAATGCGGTGCGTAGCCATTGCTACTAGTCAGCTTAGTAACAAGAGGTTAGCATGTCGGCCATGGGGTCCACGGTTAAAATCCCATCCAGGACACTTCGAGTTTACATGTTCTCCCTGTGCTTGCCTGGGGCTTCCTCTGGGTACTCTAGTTTTCTCCAACAATCCAAGGACATGCTGGTGGGTTGATTGGTTCCTATCTAAATTGGCCCTATTATGTATGTGAGATAAAGACTTTAGATTGTAAGCTCCTTAAGGGCAGGGGCTGCTTGTATAGGTTTCCCCTGGGTACTTTGCTTTCCTCCCATTCTCCAAAGAAATGCTGGTAGGTTAATTGGCTCCGGTCTAAATTGGCCCTATCATATGCATGTGTGTTAGGGACCTTAGATTGGAAGGTTCCTTGAGGGCAGGGACTGATGTGCAGTATATGAAGCGCTGCACAAATTGTCGAAGCTATAAAAATGCCTATAAAATAATTGGATGTAAAAGATAACCCTGCCCTTTACTATAAAAGGTGGGCTTGCAGCAGCCATATTGTCAGTGTATGTTGGAGCTGTTTGGAAGAGCTGACAATTCTGTTTAGGGAGAGATAGTGTTTTTTTTCCAGTTTTTGATACATGACCCCCATGGCAGTGTTGGAAATGCAACAGCATATACTAACGTACTGATATGTTTTTTGAGCTGTAGGTGGCAGTGTAGTACAATGCTAATCTTTATGTGCATGCTTATCTATGATACACAGGAAGTTGTTTTTTCTCTCCCTGTTTTCTGCACAATGCTGTTATACAAAATACAGCAAGCAAAACGTAATTCAGCGTTTCCTCAAGATCTCACTGCTTCACCTGAACACCTAACCAACAAGCAGTACCCAGCTGCCCATTCCTTTTGTTTGACTTTAGTTTGATTATTAGCCCTACAAATGGCCACAATTGATTAATAAGATTTCTTGCAACCCATTGACTTCAATAGGGTCCGTTGCAAAATTTCAAACAAGATTCGCAAAACTGTTCGCAAACCAAACCTGGATAGATTTGCTAGAATCATAATCCCAATGATTGAAGGATCCTAGAAACAGCAGCTGAAAACGTCTGAGCTTGGTCAGATGTGTAAGCATTAGCTGCCGCTGTCTCCTAAGCTGGTGGGCCCATAAACGCAAAGGCTCATTAGGCTCACATTTAGGAATATTGGGGATAAATGACGGGTCAGTTCAAATCGGCGGTATCCACAGAGGATCTTGGGCTTGCTGGATGGATTCCAGCAGCTACTTTATTAGAAACATGAATGAATTAAAGTGACATTAAAGGCAATTTTTTTCCCCCCTCACCACAACGTTAATCAAAGCACTTACCTTAAATGATGTCTTTTAATCCGATTATCTTCTTCTTTCCTGTAGTTTTTAGCCTTCCCTCCAGCGCTGTGGCGAATCTCCGATCCAGTGCTGACTCCTCTGAGCTTGCTGGCACGTACTCTCCCATTGTGTCTGCATGCGGGTGCACGCGTCCATAGACTTACCTTGTGTTTTTCCTCACGTCCCGGCCGAAAATGTGTACCCCAAGATGCTTTGCGGCCGCCCGTGCAGCTTCACATTTTCGGACGGAAGCGCGCAGGGAACACACAGGTAAGTTTAAACCGCAGTTAAAGCGGGTTTTTTTGTCTTTTTTACTTTTTGCCTATATCTACTGCTTGCTAGCAGTAGATATATGCAAAAAAAAGCTGAGGGTTTAGAAACCCTTTAATGTTCAAACAATGGAACATGGATTCAAATAAATAATTCAATCCTGTTTACCTTACAGTGCTCTACTAACTCAAGATACATTTGTTAGACTTTGATTCTTCTTTAATAGTTTCTGGTTCCTTTTCCTTGAAAGTCTCTGGTGGTTTTCAAAAGTACCACTGGTGTCACCTTGGCCAACATGAGGGGCCTACTGGATGGCACCTTGCATCTCGTTAGGATGATGGCTGGTGCCCCCTAGCTTCATTAAAGGCAGCATATGCAAGCCATCTAGGTCAAGGTTTACCTTTTTTAACAAAGAAATTGGCAGATGACGTAGTTGCTAGGTCAAGGCCAACTTACTCCATGTACTTTCTCGGTGAGCAAGGTGAAGGTCAAGGCCATGCTGGGCTGTATGTGGAGGATAGCTGTTGTTGCCAGTAGAGAGAATTGGGTGGTCTCACATATGTGGGACACAAGTTGTGCCAGCTTGTAGTGGAGTGGTCTTTCCTGCCAATGCCCTCCCTGGTACCTGAACCAGACAAACTTGAGTGCCAACTTGTACTGAAGTGGCCTTCCATGCCAATACCCACTCGGACAGTGGAAACAGTTGTGCCAACTTGTAGTTTAAAGGCCTTTCCTGCCCACACCTACTCAGGCAACAGAACCAGACCAACTGTGGTGCCAACTTGTAGTGAAGTGGCCTTTCCTGCCAATACCCACTTGAATATTGGAACTAGACCAACTGTTGTTCAAGCTTGTAGTGCAGTGGCCTTTCCCGCCAATACCCACTCTGGCACTAGAACTAGACCATCTGTTGTGCAAGCTTGTAGTGCAGTGGCCTTTCCCGCCAATACCCACTCAGGTACCAGAACCAAACCATTCACATTATTGATTTTTAAAAGTTTTTTGAATTTTTTGTATTATTGAACTATTGAAAAGTTATCCTTTCTGCTATTCTGATTTGAGCTGAGAACAAAGTGTCCTCATGGTGGAGTTGTCACCTTTCTGTGTGGAGTATGTGTTTGAAGGTACCTGTACACTAGACAGGTGTACATAATAAACTGACCACAGTTTAGACATCTCTTTGTTGTCCAACACTTACTCCAAGCTAGCCTGCGATTGAGTTGCAAAGATGTCCTCTCATGGGTGGAAGGAAATGCGCCTGCCCTGTCTAGCGCACACAAGGCTTAAATCACTTTTGGTGATGGAAGAGTGACTTGTCTGCATGTAACAGCCCCCATTTCCACCTTTCTCCCAACAGTCAGGAATGTTAATGAATCTTAAAGCAGAATGTTAACGACCAGTTCACACTCATGTTTCAAGTGCTTCTGCTGATGTATGTCCGCTACAAACTGAGCCGGGAAGGAGGGAGGGACCGTGGTGAGGACACGGCCAGGTTAATGGTAATAAAGACATGTGGTATCGTTTTTGTATTATGTGGAACATACAGATCTAAATTAATAACAGCTCTTACAAGACCCTCGGGGGTTTGTGCAAAGGAATTTTGATCTCCCCATTGAAAAGCTCCCCATTGCTTAGGAGGGGTGGCTGGGAGGAGGTGGTGGGGTGGGGGGAGGTTGCACTTGACTTTTAACCTCTTTTCAAAGGCACCTGTGCAAGCTTTTAAAATCTACTACTACCAATTATCCACTTTCAACCTAAAGTGTTTAAACTCAGGACCACATTAACTGAGCTTAGCACATAGCCCTGTCAGCCGAGACTTCCTGCAGCCAGGAGATGTCTTGACATGGTTAAAAGGGAGTTTAGGGATGGGGCCAGGGATTAATCAGCTTCTCCTCCTGACAGCTTCAAACAAAGAAACCTTTCAGCCACCTGGTTCACGTCTCCCACACCTGCATTAAGATTGCGGGCCCGAGCTTTGTTCTCTTGGCCTGATCCTGTTATTTGCAGGTACATGTCCCTGGCCCCAGTGCCGTACTTAATGTGCCTTTAAGATGGGAGAATTTGGAACCTATTGGGGCTTCTGTCTGTGTGAGCCGGAGCATTCAAATATTGAGGAAAAGGTGGAGGGAGAATCGCAAGCCATTGAAGAACAGCGAGTAACATGTATCTGTCAGCTCAGGGAAAATTTGAGTGTAAAGTGACTCAACCTCCGCTCAGCTTGAGCTCGGTATAGTTGATTCAGTTGGCTTTTCACCATGCTTTTCAGCCAGGCTGGAACCATTTACCACCTGATTCTGTGCCGTGCAATCTTTCTCTCAGAAACAAGGAGTACGACCAATTTTTGCCAAATTAATGGTTGTTCAAGAAAACAAAGATACTTGCCAGTATCTTTGTTTTCTTCAACAACAGGGATTCAGTGAGATGGACAGGCAGCAGCCAGAGATGAAAGCCCGGATAAGTTAACGGCTGAACCAGAATATCTTTATAGGTCATGGTCATAGCTTTTGGCTCTGCTTTGACTTTCGGTGGTTTCATATGTGCTCCAGGCCATGACCTACTAAGAACTAGACATGTGCGATTCGTTTCGTTACGAATCGAAATTCGTACGAATTTTCCTGAAATTCGTAAATTCGGAAGCATCCGAAATCCGAATTGCAGTTTCCGAATTATATCCGAAATACGAAATTCCTAATTTCTTTGAAACGGGAACTAATATTACCCCTGTAAATGAGGTTGAACAACATGACAAGATTTTTTTTTAAATCCGAAATACGGATCCGCTGCTGCTGAGGGTTGCATTACAATACACAGGCAGGAAATACGAAATTCCGTTAACGGAATTTCGTTCCGTTACGAACGTTCGTTATATTGAAGTTAAAAAGCAAAAATACCTTTGTTAATATATTGGAGTTGATTGATGGTAGTTTTTTTTTTTAATCCGAAATACAAAATTCGGATCCAGAATCCGATAACGGAATTCGTATTTCGGATTAAAAAAAACAACTACCACATCGACTCCAATATTAACAAAGGTATTTTTGCTTTTTAACTTCTTCATAACGAATGTTCATGTTGACATACTTCAGAAGATGGTGAGAGACTACACATATGGTTCAGGAGATGGTCAGAGACTGAGGACATACTTCAGAAGATGGTCAGAGACCACAGACATGGTACAGGAGATGGTCAGAGACTGGGGACATACTTCAGAAAATGGTCAGAGACTACAGACAGGGAATAGAAGATGGTCAGAGACTTGGATATACTTCAGAAGAAGGTCAGAGACTACAGACATGGTACAGACATTGTGCAAAGACAGCACATCAGCGTGCTTGTGGGAACCTTTCATTATACACAGAAGTGTGTTAGTGACCTGATTTCAGCTTACTAATATCAGATGTGATTTCATGACTGCTAGAGGCATCAACAGGTAAACTAAATGGTGTTCACATATTTACTTGGAGTTCTAATTTCCTAACATTCCTCTTCTTAATCTTGGTGAACAAAATAAAGACTCGTCAGCGTACAAAGGACCTTCAGCAGTTTACGTACACAAGGTAAAATTGAAGTAACATCAATATAACTTCTGCCCGATCGGCAGATACCGGTTTAGTAAACACGGCTTTTCACGTTCTGTTCCATCTTGCAGGATCCACATTGTTAAAATAGTTTTGTCTGTTTAAAGGTTGTGAACGGTGCAAATAGTGGCATGAAATGCTGGAAATATGAACCAATGCCTATCCGTCAATTATTTGAATCCAAAATGTCCTGAATGGCCCTCCTGTGCCCCTGCAGCTCCTGCTCGCACTTGTGCACTTTCCAGCGGTACTATCACTAAGCATCTCTCTACTACGAGGGTCTACAAAGGCAAGTTCCATTCATTTGATCACTTCTAATCACACAAGTGTTAAAGCAGAACTATGAGGGGGGGGGGGGGATTGTCGGGATCCGCTTTAGCTGCGGCGTCTCAGTATACCGCGAGCAGCAGCTCATGGTATACTGAGCCTAGGGTGACGGAAAAGCCTTAACCCCATAGTTCTCCTTTAAAGCTAGGGTTGCCACCTTTTCTTCAAGCGAAACCCGAACACACTCTAGCGCCGCGCGGACATTTTTTTTTTTGGAGACTGAGTCGTGGCTTATTCATATGTAAATATCACAGTTGAGACTATAAGTAAAAAATAATAAGATAAAAAAATAATTAAGTAAAAAATAATAAGATAAGAAAATTATAAAAAAATGTAAAACATGATTAGATAAATCAAATAAAAAAATAAAGAAAACATTAAATCTGGTTGCCATTCTCCATTGAGGGGGTTGGCAGGGAGGGAGGCACATTGACGAACCTGGCCTTGGCGCGGCAGAGAGAGTAAATACAATGCAATACCACAAACCATAAGGGCCCTTAAAAGTACACTGCAGTCACCAGAAATTGTTCTGTGTAGAAGTGATCCTAGCAGATGTGTGTTGTTTTTGGACACCAAATTTGTGTGCCTATAGGCTCCAGTAATAAAACTCTGGCACTATAGTCACCAATAGTACAGGGATGAAACCATCCCAGATTCAGGTATTTCCACTGCTCGCCTTTAACAAATTAGATTTAAAAATGTCTTAAAGTGACATTAAAGCCAAATTTTTTTCCCCTCCCCCCCATGTAAATGTTAGCACTTACCTCAAATGATGTCTCTTATTCTGATCTTCCTCTTCTTTCCCCATGTTTTCATGTGTCCCTCCAGCGGTGCGACGTCACTCCGATCCAACGCTGACTGCTCTGTCTCTCCGATCCAGCGGTGTCTGCAGGCGGGTGCACGCGTTCATAGACTTACCTTGCGTCTCTGCTCGTCTCCTGGCCGAGAATCGGAACTGCGCATGCGCCCGCCCCAAGATCCTTTGCGGCCGTACGACCACTTCCTGATTCTCGGCGCGGGAGCGAGCAGCGATAACGAGGTAAGTTTAAAACCAGTTCAAGCGTTTTTGTTTTTTTTTAAACTTCTTGCCTATATCTACTGCTTGCTAGCAGTAGATATAGGCAAAAAAAACCGGAGGGTTTAGAACCCCTTTAATAATAACCGGTCTGCATTCATTTGTGCCTTTTATAGCTGCCCACAGTCCTACTTTAAGATCAGTGATTGATGTAGCTTGTTATTGTGAAAAGCATGCAAACTGACCTTGGCCTTGACTTCCTGACCCCAGGAACCTATTCAGAGGCAACCAGGTACTTATGAGGGTATGGTGGAGGTGTGCCTTAGTTCCACAGGGAATGTAGGTATTTGAATCCTGCATACCCCAAGGGTTCAGGGGCCACCACAGAGTACTGGAAGCACACACTTTTGGTGAGGACTAACAATTCCTGCCATTTTTTCTATTGCCTTGCAAAGTCAATGTTTGGACTTCAAGTGTGTGGCTTCAAAAAGGCCTCCAGGTGATTCTGCTCTCTGTTTGTGAATTGCTGTACATGTCCCATAGCTGGGATCTCAGAATTCTTATAATTAGGCACCGCAGAGGGGCCCCGATGCCTCAGTGTGGCTTCCACGTGTTATTGCAAATATATGTTAACAAAAACCTTTTATGAAAAGATTAGTTTGATGTTTTTGCTGGCTTGCTGGAACCCATCCTGGGGATATCCTTTGTAGATTTTTAGTGCCACGTGCCCGTTGGAGAGATTCACCCTCTTTCTGTCTGTTCTAGTGACCATTGTCATTGAGACTAAAAGTGAAGAAAAATCCAAAATTTGAAGCTGCCCAAATGCTCTAATACCTTCCCCGATACCGGAACTTACGATCAGAGGGAGATTTCCTCTGACAAGCAGTGCCGCAGGGGAACATGGATCCGGTTTCCTGGCCAATCAGGTAATGACTCGCCTCCTGGCTTCCTGATTGACTGGGATGCCGGCTTCATGCTGTTTGACCGACTCGATGCTGATTGACCAGGAAGCTGTCTCCATGCTGATTGGCCGGGAAACCGGCCTTTCAGCCAATCAGCATCGAGCCGGCCAAACAGCATGGAGCAGGCTTCCCAACTAATCAGGAAACTTTCTCATTGACCAGGAAGCCGGCTCCATACTGATTGGCTGGGAAGTCGGCTTACCAGCCAATCAGCATCAATCTGGTCAAACAGCATGGAGCTGGCTTCCCGGCCAATCAGGAAGTGGGGCAGTGGGTAATGACCCGCCTCCCTGCTTCCTGATTGGCCTAGATTCCGGTTTGATGCTGATTGGCTGGCATCCCATCCAATCAGCATCGACCTGGCTAAACAGCATGGAGCCGGCTTTCCAGGCAATCAAGAAGCTGGGTGGTGGGTAATGACAGGCCGCCCAGCTTCCTGATTGCCTAGAAAGCTTGTTCCATGCTAGCGGAAGTACCGGTATCGGTATTGGGAAACCAGTATCGGTGCATCCCTAGTGTTAACCATTCTCCACTATATCCAAAATCATATTAAAAAGTTTTCTCTTTATATATACTTTAAAACACACCTGTCCTAACATGAACAGGGCTATTCACAAAAGGGTGAAGAGTTTGGAGAAGGCAGATTTTGAAAAATTCTCCAATTCAGCTCACTTTCCAGTTCAGCTATGTTGTCCTAGGCGGAGACAAGACCAGTTACCCTACACAAGGAGAGAGAGCAGCAGTGAGAGGTCTTTATTACATAAAGTTAAGTCTCACACTGGATTACTGCACAGATCTGGAAGAAATACACAAAGCTCACCAAAGTTCATGGAAGAATATCCATGAATCTTGTGTTTATACAATAATAGTTCAGCTTTAACTAATCATCCCTGCTCCTATCTGCTGCCCCAATTACCTCCACAGCCCCCTTTTAGTTCTGCATATGCAATAGGTTTGCAGTGCTGCAATGGGTGCCAAAATGGCCAGTCACCAGGACTGTGCGCTGGCACTCGGGGGTGGGAGGCAGGTGTAGCAATTGACTTTCAGGACAAGTAGATTTTTGTTTGCATGTTACACCAGCAATTTCTGAAGTGGATGGTAAAGTGGTAAGACAAGGGACTGGAAGCTGCCTACATGGTTATTGCAGGGGCGGGCAACTCCAGCTGTCGTGGAACTACAAATCCCATAAGGCATTGCAAGACTGACAGCTACAAGCATGACCTCCGGAGGCAAATGCATGATGGGAATTGTAGGTAAAGCACAGCTGGAGGCTGGAGTTGCCCACCCCTGGACTAGTGGATATGGCGGTGTTGTAAGGACAGGTGTGCTTTATCCAATTTTCTCCAACTTCTTTCTATCCCTGTTCATGATATTGTCAGTGCCGGCCGCTAGAGGGAGCTGTAGGTTGCTCTATTTTAGTGATATAAGTTCAGGTGAATGCAACTGATTACAATAAAAAAAGTTACAAAGTATCAAGGTGTCCAAAAAATCAGTTATTTTAAGGTGGAACTTTATCTTTAAAGGAGAACTATGAGATGAGTGCTTTTCACTCACTTCATAGTTCTAGCCGACCTGTGACAATGAGACTGTCACAGGTCGGCTCAGTAGATCGGGAAGTGAGCGAACACATACCGGCGTTCGCTCACCTCTCGATCCTGTCACGGCTCTCTGTCGTGACAGGGGAGGGGCTGGATTCCCCCCTCCCCGCTCCGATCCGCCAGCGCTGACTGGTGGAACGGACGGGGGAGGGGGCGGGTACAGCTGGCTCTGCCTCTAGTTAGGCAGAGCCAGCTGTCAGTCACGCAGCTGGGCGGATCCAGACATAATTGTCGCTACAGCTCGCGGTATACTGAGCTTAGGGTGACGGGAGGACGCTAGTTTGTGTCCTCCCGTTACCCTAAGGAGAACTATGGGGAAAAGCCTTAACCCCATAGTTCTCCTTTAAATGCCACATTTGCGAGCAGGGGGCTTTTTTGTTGCAGGAGGGATACACCATAAACTTCTTACCTGCCTGCTGGCAAACATATTCAGAATGTGCACATGCATGCACAACTGCATGCGTGTACATTCTCGGCATGTGCAGGAGATATGTTGTCCCGGGTATTCCAATCAATATGGATGAAAATGTTGATCCTGGAACAAAACTGGGTAAGGATATCGACACCGGTGAGGAAGATTGCAAGATTGCGAACTTCGCTGCACAGGAGGGTAGGTGAGTATAATGGGCACTTCAGTTTCACTTTAGGATCCATAAGCTCTGATGTAATTTATAGATTCAAAAATGCCATACATAATTGTTGTTTTCACTCCTCATACGATTCCCTATAACATGCAGTTTAGGTGATGCAGCAGATCTCAATCAGAAATGAAGTAACAATTGCCCATAATGTCTTGTTGGTCTTCTCTTGGCCAGAGATCCTCTTTAACCTTCGGTGAGCTCTCTGTGATCCAGCACTAAGTCTGTGCCTGTGCCTGGGAATCACAGCCGAAGAACATGATCAGTGCGCACACCAACATTGCCAGTGGAAAGTCTCCAGCTAATAAACTGTTTGACTTCAAATATTTCTGCTGTAACTGAGTGTTTAAAGTGAATGTTTTACAGGAATCGGGCATGTAAAGTGCAATAGTAATTCCATTAAATCATCATACAAGCAGGAGCGATTATAACAATGAACAGATGCATCTGAGAGAGAGCTAGAGAGAGAGAGAGAACAAGACAGAATTAGAGAGAGAGACAATGAGAGAGAGAGAAAGAAGGAACAAAGGAGGGGTTTGAGAGGGAGCGGAGAGGGGGAGAGAGAGAGCGCACAAGAATAAGGGAGAGAAAATGAGAGAAAACGACAATGAGAAAGATAATATGAGAGAGAGAGAAAGAGTGATAGAATGGGAGAGAGGGAGAAGGAACGAGACAAGGGAGGGAGAATGAGAGAGAGAGAGAGAGGGAGAGAGAGAGAGAGAGAGAATGGGGGGAGAGAGAACATGAGAGAGAGAAAGAAGGAACAAGGCGGGGGGGGGGGGGGGAGGAGGGGGAGGAAGGAAGAAGGGAAGGCGGAGGGGAGGGGGGGGGGGGAGAGAGAGTGAGAATGAGAGCGAGGGAGAGAGAGAGAGAAGGAACATGGGAGGGAGAATGAGAGGAGAGGGAGCGAGAAGGAACAAGGGAGGGAGAATGAGAGGAGAGGGAGGGAGAGAGAATGAAAAAGAAGGAGAGAGAACAAGAATAAGGGAGAGCGAGAATGAGAAAGAGAATATGAGCAAGAGAGAGAGAGAGAGAGAGTGATAGAACGGGAGAGAGAGAAGGAACGAGGGAGGGAGAATGAGAGGAGAGGGAGGGAGAGAAAATGAAAAAGAGGGAGAGAGAACAAGAATAAGGGAGAGCGAGAATGAGAAAGAGAATATGAGCAAGAGAGAGAGAGAGAGAGAGTGATAGAACGGGAGAGAGAGAAGGAACGAGGGAGGGAGAATGCAAGAGAGAGGGAGAGAGAGAATGAAAAAGAGTGAGAGTGAACAAGAATAAGAGAGAAAGTGAGAAAGCGAGAATGAGAGAGATCGAAGGAAAGAGAGAGCGAAAAATAGGGAGAGAGAACGAGAGAAAATGGGAGAGACAAAAAGAGAGAGAAAGAGAGAATGAGAAAGGGGATGCAAGAGTGAACCAGAGAGAAAACAAGAGAGAGAAGGAAGGGAGGTGGAAAGAGGGGGAATGAATAAGACATAATGAGCGAGAGAGACATACAGGAAGATAAAAGAGAGAGAAGAAGAGGAGGGATAAAGTTGGAAGAAGAGAGAGCTGTACCACTTCAAGTGTCTTTTTGACAGTGTCCTCATCCCAACCCTCCTTTATGGCAGTGAAGTATGGGGCCCTGTCATCTACCCAGACCAACCCAGATGGGTCTGCAGTCCAACAGAAATATTCCATCTGGAACTCTGCAAAAACCTCCTCCAAGTCCATTGGGGAACCTCCAGCAATGCTTGCCGGGATGAGCTGGGCAGATTCTCTTTACTACTTGCAGCAGAAAAGAGAGCACTGTCATACTGAGACCACCTACAAAAACAGCAGCCCCAACTCATACCACCATAAAGCCAAGGACCAGGACGAGCCGGGCGCCCTGCAACAACTCATCAACATCTTGTCCATCCAAAACTCCCATCAAAACTCCCATCAATGTGGTCGGCCAAAATCTCAAATAAAGGACATAATGAACAATTCCAAAGAGAACTATGTTAGAGAATGTAGAAACTACTTACCTGTCACTACAGAGAGACTACAAACTGGCCCCATACCCAGAGGGCTCTCAGTCCATGACCGAGTGGCCGACTTTTCATCGGGGGTGACACCAAAATGACTGTCAGTTATTCTGGTGTCACCCCTCCAATGATGCCACCGGGTGACGCCACTGATTATAGCCACTAGATGGAGCAGTGGAGCATAGGAAAAAGATGATTCCGGGGATCCCAGGAAAGCTGAGGATCTCAGTTTAAGAAAATTCTCTTGTACAGTGCTTGAGCTCATTCTTGAAATTAGCTCAGCCCAGCTTTCCCAGGATCCGGTGAGAATATAACCTTCAGGTAAACTGTCAGGACAATTTGTTTTCGAAGCCCTAGCAATTTTTTTGGGGGTGGGGGTCATTATATAGCTCTTAGAACCTGTGGACTGCAAGGTCCACTTTAAGTTAAATCTAGGTACCTCTAATATGAGCACAGCTGCAGTCAGTGGTGAGTGGCCCCGCATAGAATAGCAGTGAGCCAAGGCTGCCTGATAATGCAACCCCTAGGGGCAGGTCTATGACAGCCTGGACTTACAGGAAGTGGGTTGAATGATGCTGGATGTCATTCAACCTGGAAGTGGACCAGCAGCCAGAGACAGAAGAGGGCATGGGGGTAGAGCTGGACCATGGAGAAGATAAAAACTGATTTTTGAAACTTTTTTTTACCACTGGGGCCCTAAGGTGGAGTTGGGTTTTATATAATTTGAAAAGTTACTTTCAATAGTTTTAAATCTGCATTTCTCAATAAATAACACATGATGAATCCTTCCATGAAGGTCCTTGTTCATTCACTTCCTGTTATAGGGTGACAATGCTCTGTCCGTGTCTCCCAGTTTTGCTCCTGCACTGACACCCTGTCACTGGCACTTCCAATGTTGACTATCGCAGTCATGGTCCATCAGAAATGCCATGCAGTCATCACTGAAATGCATGTAGACAGGAAGTGGGTGCAGGAGATCAGCAGCAACCAATATTTATTTATTACAGGTATTTATATTGCGCCGACAATTTACGCAGCGCTTTACATAGTTGCACATTCACATCAGTCCCTACCCTCAAGGAGCTTACAATCTAAGGTCCCTATCTCACATGCATACATAAAGGGCCAACTTAGAGAGGAGCCAATTAACCTACTAGCATGTCTTTGAAGTGTGGGAGGAAACCCACGCAAGCACAGGGAGAATATGCAAACTTCTTTGCAGATAGTGACCTGGCTGGGATTCGAACCGGGGACCCCCAATGTGCAAAAAAGGATGATAAAAGGACAAAACAGTACTTTATTTTTTTAAAATAGCAATTGTTTATGGCACGAAGCGCTTTAGCAAACAAAATGTCATTCATTTAGGGTTCATGTCCACTTTAGGGGCGAAACTATGGAACGTGCACGTTTTTGCCAAAGCGATGCAGCGAGCAGCTTTATATACACGTGATAAATTTCTTGCGTTTTTATCTCATCCGCAGAATTCCGCCGTTTTCGCAACATCGGCCCATTAGAATCAACACGTGCTATAAATAGCCCCTGTTTCCTGATGAAAGCCTCTGCAGGCCCCCCGTGGGTGGTAATGAGCAGTTTAGGATTTTCCCCATTGACCATCTCCCAATTATCCATTAAGGAACTGACTTTTATCAGCGGACACTCCGCGCTGCGGCGGCTGCGAGCTCCGTGGGGCTGTTGTGCAAATGTTTGGCAGCGGCGGCGAGTTTCCTTACTTGTAGGCATATCTGCGGCTTTCTCAATCCATAAACAACTGACAGAACCGTGGAAGGGGGAACGTATCTGAAACTGTTTATACCATCGAATTCCATCTGTCATTCTGTTTACAGTTCACATGTGAGGAGCAGGCAAAACCTTTAAACTGGAGGCCATGCAACAACAAAAGAGGGCAAGAAAAAAAAAAAAAGCGGCATGCTAAAAATAATTATTTAAATGAAGACCTATGAAGATCCTTCATGTTTTTTTTAATTGGAGGGAAATAAGAAAAATCAAGGCTAGATCGACATATGCAACCAATCGGGGAAGAACAGATGCGAAAGATTTTTTTTTTTTGCATTAAAAAATAAAAGCAGACAATAGTGGAGATGGGCCAGAAAACGTTTAATATGGAAGGGGGGGGATACGTTATTAGGACCCTAGCTGCGATTGCATGTTTGCTGCCTCTGCCGCGCGGTCGTTCCTTTTTCTCCTGGTCTGGGATTATTGGGCCGTTTGATGTCGGCGCATATTTTATTTTTAACAGTTTGCAGAGGAAGAAGGCTGTTAACGATGCTCAGTGGCTGGTCGGCATCCATTCCCTGTCTGTGTATGACACTCATCCCTCTGATTCTAAACAGCAAGGGGTGCGTGCAATTCATTAAACCGCACAGATGATGATTGGCTCGGCATTAGGCTGAACAATGTGGTGCCCGTTATAGGGGCTGCATAGTAGTTGTGTATATATTTTCTTTATTTGTTTATGGTTGGGACTAAAAAAAAATAATGACATTTTTAATTTGACATTGGGGCTACAAAGTGACACTTTATCACACTGTATCTGATTGGGTTCCTTCATTGGGTTGCAAAAATTATGTTGTTGACAGACCTCAGTAGCTGAAGATTACATTCACATACACAAGTGAATGATGCAGAGCAGTAGCTCCTCAGTCCCTAGGGCTGTGCCTGAGGTTCTGCTGTGCTGTCTCTTTAGATAACACATTGTAGCATGTACTTACTTCTCCTTCTCCAGCGGTGCCTCTCTTCTGGTTCATGGTGGTGCTCACTTACAGGTTTTACCCCAGCTGTGGCTCCTGCAGCCAATCAGGCACACCCCCCAGCTGAATCCCCAAAGGGCCAGTGTACATGTTGAACAGACGCCCATGCAACATTTTTCCACGTAATGCCGAACCCTATCCTAGTGATCCTCGTGCATCCCTATAGTTCCAGAAGCCTCCTAGTCCTGACTTTCTGGTGATCACTGTGCCTATTGTTTTTTTGTTTAATATGTTTTTATTTTCGTTTCACAATAATACATTTACATATGTATATATAAAAGAAAGAACATAGAATTGCATCTTATTACATAAATAATATACATAACTTATTTATTAGCCAAGAGCCATTCCATTCGTTTACTGCCTTCCTATCGATACATAAATACATTGTGAAAAATATCTCTTACTCCATCACTTATTTCATTCACCTCACATTCATTCATACTGCCCATTCTTCCTTGGGTGGGAGGGGGAACGATACTGTGCGAATTTGTGTAAATCTTATTTTGTGCTACTCTTAATCCTTCCTAAAACCCCTCTCTTTCCTTCTATTGTTCCTCACTCTATACTTGTGTTTACAAATTAACCACTTAGTGTCTATAAACTATAACTACTACTTATGTGTACCATTATTTACTTTCCCTTCCTTTCCTCCCTTATGCTTCTATTCAATGATTGTGTCCCCTATCTCTAGTGCATTATTCTTTTTACCTTAATATTGTAACATATTTTGTGTTATAACCCTTCCCCATCTTATCTCTCTAATCTCCCTAAGGTTGTCCCTGCCCCCCAACCTTTCAATATCCTCCATACTTCTATCGATCACACTTTCTTACAGGTCAAATGCTTTAGAATCTATCTTTGTTCCTAAATCCACTATTTATGTACCTCTATGGGAATTGTCTATGTCTTTGCTATTCTAACTGTCTATATGTTTCCCACCTCTCCCATATCTTATCATACTTATCTTTCCTATCTGAGTCCCTTGCGCTTAGTTCTTCCATGTATCGTATCTCATCCATTATGTTCCCCCAACTCTCCATCGAAGGTGGGTCAGCAGATTTCCAACAGCGTGAAATACATACTCTGGCTGCAGCCAGCACAAATCTTAATATATCCTCATTTATCTTTTTTAAAGTACCAGGTATTAATGATAGTAGCGCTATTAATGGGTCTTTTTCAATACTCGAGGCCTCCATATTACGGTATGCCTCAAATACTGATTCCCAGAATGGCTGTATTTTCTCTGTGCCTATTGTGACCCCATGCTCCTCCTGGCTTGTTTGCCCAGCAACCTAGTGCTCCAACCAGAGCCTCAGCAGAAGCTTGACCACCCTGCACAGGTCCTTCACATCTTCCTAGCGAGGTCTGCTAGTTACTGCAGAAAGTGCCCCGGGGAAGGGACGCAGCTGAGCCCAAACTCATAAGCAGGGCCATAAGCAGGTTGGGGTTCAGTTTGCACCAGTGCCCACGGTTGTTATGTACATGGTGTTTTTGAATTCTCTTTTGATGTGTTAAATGTTAACCTTTAAAACAAATGATAGATAGATAGATAGATAAGATAAGATAGATAGATAGATAGATAGATAGATAGATAGATAGATAGATAGATAGATAGATAGATAGATAATGGTGCTGAAAAATGTGAAAAACCTAAAGCAGTGACTCTTCCTACTCTCCCCCTGCCTGGGTTGATGGTACCATCTAGGGATGGACCAATACCGGTTTTTCTGTATCAAGTTTTCTGTATCTGTATCAGGCGCGTAATGACGTGAGGTGACGAGGAAGCATGAAGGTGAAGAGGGAGCATGAAGCCGGCTTCCCGGCCAATCAGAAAGCCGAGCGCCGCGCCATTACACCGAACCCGGCTTCCCGAGGGAGCATAGAGCCGGCTTCCCAGCCAATCAGGAGGCCGGGCAGTGTGTAATGACTCGCTGCCCGGCTTCCTGATACCGGAAGCTTAGGTATCGGGCTAGACATCGGAGCATATTGTACGAGTACTCGCCCAAATACTCGGCATCTGCACCGATACCGATACTAGTATCGGTATCGGTGCATCGGTAGTTCCATCCAAAGTTTCAATCAGGAAAAGAGAGTGCAAACATCTTCTGCTGTGCTCTGGGCATCCAATGTTATGGGTCATCCTTCATTAGCATGACCAAATACATTTTAGCATTGCCAAAGCATATGGGGAGGTTATATGGGATGGGGGGGCGGGGGGGTAGTGGGACATTATTAGGGGTAAAAAATGGTATGGGGGGAGAATAGGTAAGTCCATTGACATTATCAGGGGGTAAGGGATAATATGAAGGGGGATGGGGGTGAGTCCATGTTGGGGATTTTATATAATCTTAAAGAGACACTGTTTCTACTTTATATATTATGCTTCACAGGTTACTCAAACATCATTTGAGAAGGAAATAATATTTTCTTTTTGTTATATATTGCAGGTTGCGACACCCTTAATTCACAGATGAGCCAGGAGGATCAATGGATGGACAGTTGCAATTTTAACATGCAATAAATTTGTGTCCCAATCTGGTGGCAGCACACACACATAAATTATTTTAATTCCAGGGAAAATCTCTAGGTCAGGGGCCAACAGCAAGATGAAATACCTTTTCCATACATCCAAAACTGAACCCATTCCTCGACTCCCCGCAACATCTCCATCCCGCAGTCCGTCAATGTGTGAAATTGTGCCTTTCCTGTATATTTAAACTTTTCTTTCACTGGTAACCTTTCTGTTTATTTGTCCTATAGGGGAGATCATTAATTTTCTGTTTTTGGTTGCGCCCATGATTTATAAATTGAGCCCGCCGTGTTTTCAGAGACACCTCTTTTGGTTGTACTCTTA
>NW_017306607.1:972251-1013406 GCF_000935625.1 Nanorana parkeri
CCTCTTTTGTTGTTTCCTTTACAACCGTTTTTTTTTTTTTTTTGTTTGGCGAATGTTGTGAAGTTCAGATTTGTTTCTGGAGCTGGTGAGTGACGGATTGGGCAACAAATAATTTGGGGTGAAAGGGTGATGCTAAATGGCTTAAACAAAATAAACTGTTTGATCCTGTTTGGATTAAATACTGTCACCTGGAACATTAGGATTAGGAACTGTCCCGCACTCCTCAAATGAAGATTTATATTTGGCTTAAAGGAAAAAACACTAGGGGCCCGCCGCGCGCTGGATAACGATCCGGCGGCCGGCAACTTGCTGGGCCCCTCCAGAGCCTGAGGCCCCGGGCGCCCGCACCGCCTGCACCGGCGGTAGTTCCGCCACTGATCTCATATATTAGTTTCACCTTTTAAGTTGCATTAGTGAAATAAATGAACTTTGCACGATATTCTAATTATTCGAGTTTCACCTGTATATGGCCATGCTGCCACATATATACCAACCTCTTTTGTGCTGGGAGCACACTCAATCGCTCACCCCAGCACTGTGATCGTGATGTTACTAACAGTTAACAGTCGCATTGCAACGATCAGGAGCTCGTAAGACAGGCTCCTAATGACGTGACAGCTGTGACAGCCAATCACAGTGATCCAATGATCAATCCATCAAATATTTTGCAGATAGCAAATGGAATAAAAGTGAAAATGCATTATAGTTAATTTTGGGAGAATGAAAGAAAGACTGACCAATAGAAATTAAATGGATCTGAGATTGAAGTGCCATATCGCCAAAATGCCCCCTTCATTAGGGTTTCGGCAAAGGGTTAATCAGCAGCTGGTTGGTCCAACCCTGATAGAAGGGGCAACCTCTGGCCTCTAAAACGTGTCAGCTCTATTTGATCTTTGGAATAAATTTGTACCTAATTTGCCTCCCAGACCTTCTCAGGTGGATCTGAGACCCATTACAAACCAAGGAAATTGTGGAAACCCTTTGGCCTATAGAAGCAGACAGCCCAGAATCCAGGATCATAGTTCAAACACCACCACAACACCATTAAATAGTAGTGATGAGCAAACCAGCCTGGGTTCAGTTTAATTGGGCATTTGTCAAAGCCAGCCAGAAATCAACTGGTTTAATGAACCTCCAAGCAGACCAGCCGAGGGCTGCCTATGCCCTGGCAACCAAAGATGCTCTGCTGGGTGCACAACATCATTGGTTCCTAGCAGGGATGCACCGATACCAAGTACTGTACTCGGTACAAGTACAGATACTTTTCCAGCTGGAAGACTAGACTAGAGAACAATTCAAAAGTTAAGAGGGAGCTGTCATTTGTAAGGAGCACCCGGAGCTCCTGGGATTTGTACATCTCTGTTTTAATGTATGATTTTGGTTTTAAAAACATATATAAGGGATGCACCGATACCATTTTTGCAAGTACAAGTACTGATACTTGCCCAAGTACTTACAGACACAAGTACTGATACATTTTTGTTTATTGTCATGTGACAGTTTTTCTAAAACAATACAGACTAATGATTTCTGAACAGTGGTGGAGCGCCAGAGCCCGGTCACAGCTGCAACCGCTGCAACCCTGGTAGTACTCGTGAAAATGCCAAGTATCGGCACTGGTATCTGAACTGGTAACGGTACATCCCTAGTTCCTAGGATACAGATGGGGCACCATATTGACCCTTACAGCATCATTGCTTGCTAAGACACTTGTGGCTCCTTAGCATCATAGGTTGTTATAATGCACCTGTCTGCATCTCAGCAACCATGATTCTGTGCGGCTTAGGAACCAGTCACCCAAAGATGCTGTGTGGGTTAGTAACCAGCCAACCAATCACAATTTGTGGCTAAGTATACAGTTAACTAATAGCACTGTGCAGGTTGCCAGGACACAAAGGGAGGTCTGGTGGATGGGCAAACTGGCCAAACCATTTGCCCATTCACTGAACTGTGAACAGCTTGGGTTCAGGTCAAACCCATGGTCAATCCAAACCCATAGCTCATCACAGTTGGATAATGACACCGATAGGATAATCCTGGGGTTCCAGCACTACCTATCTACTTTTGCAAGTCTCTGGGCAATAGAAATTGAGTGAGACAATTCTTCCCCCAGATAAATGCGGTCTGTCCCAAAACTGAAAGACCGTCAATACTGTGTAGCAATCTTTCCCTTCTTCTCTTTAGTTCCTCTGCCCCATACTGTGCAGGAAGACCAGAAAAATATCCCCTCCGTGCATTACATCATCGTCGGTTTCGGCTGCCAAGAACAAAAGGGGGGAAAAAAACTTAAACAAAATAAAAACAAATGCTTACACAGTAATAAGAACTATTTACATTATCCAAGGTTTCAAAGAAAACAACTCTGTCAGGGATATTATTCAAATGAGGTCTTCCTTCATGTAAGAAAAAAATAAAAATAGAAGAAAAAAAGCTTTTGTTACATGATTTCAGTTCCTTTGATTGTCTGTTTTGTTTTCTGGCGATTTATTTCTGCATTTTTAAGAGCCTGGTTCCTTTTCCCCAGGATTTTTATTTTCTGTTTGTGTTAACAATTCCGTGGATGCAAAGTGCCAGAACCCAGCTGCTGTCCAAACCCCCTGAGAAGGGGCCAATGACATCGTCTCCTGCATTAAATCTGCACGAGAAACCGGGCCGTGCCAAGCAATGCATGAGTGATAAGAGGGAGCGACGGCTAATACAGCGTGCAGGATACATGGAAGAGAAACACCTGTGCAGGGGCCTTCTTAGAGAGTTCAGTTTAACATCCACACATCGGAGGAAGACTTGTGATTAGACATTTGCAGCTTACTTGTTCAATAGAGACTAGAAAGCAGCCTATCCATTCACTAGATACCGGTGACATCACTGAGAATGCAGCCTATCCGTTCACTAGAGACTGGTGACATCACTTAGAATGCAGCCTATCCGTTCACTAGAGACCGGTGACATCACTGAGAATGCAGCCTATCCGTTCACTAGAGACCGATGACATCACTGAGAATGCAGCCTATCCATTCACTAAAGACCACTGACATCACTGAGAATGCAGCCTATTCATTCACTAGGGACCGGTGACATCACTGAAAATGCAGCCTATCCATTCACTAGAGACCGGTGACATCACTGAGAATGCAGCCTATCCATTCACTAGAGACCGGTGACATCACTGAGAATGCAGCCTATCCATTCACTAGAGACCAGTGACATCACTGAGAGTGCAGCCTATCCATTCACTAGAGACCGGTGACCTCACTGAGAATGCAGCCTATCCATTCACTAGAGACCAGTGACCTCACTGAGAGTGCAGCCTATCCATTCACTAGAGACCGGTGACATCACTGAGAACTAGAGACCGTGGCAGAAACCGAGTCTGATAGGAACTTTGTTTATATATACGTCATCAATGTATCCAATCGTAATTATTGTATCAGTACACGTTTTAATTTTAAATGAGTAACCAACATTATGTTACAGTGTAGCCGGTCCCTTCTGCGAGCGCTGTGCAATAGATTAACAGACAAGTATTAAAACCGACTATTCACATTCTCCTCGGCCGGCCGAGCCAACAACCTATTAAACGGTATGAAAGATAAAATCACAAGTAAATCCCTTCTAAAAACGACATTCTTTTTCCATGTCGATAAAACCATTAGCATCTCTGAATATTCATTTTTTTTAATGCGAAAAACATCCTTCTTGGAATCGAGGCCGATGGTCTGCTTTGCATGTCTTATTTAAATGCATTGACACCGATTTCCCGGTCTGCGATACAGCTTTACCTCGCTGATTTGTTTCTCAATATCAGATCGCAGTAAGAAAACAGATCTCCCCTCTGCTTAACACAGGTAGTATTACACAGGGGAGCGCTAATGAGTTCAGCACAGATTTTCCACCTACATGCGAGCAACTGATGTCATCCCCATCTGCTGGAGATAATTTTTAAAACTCACATTTTAACAAGTCTTGTCACCTGCAGTTCAGAGGGAGAAAAAAAAAACCTCGCTTCCAAAAATAGCGACGCAAGATTTAAAGGGAAACAATATTGTGTTTGGGGGCGAGCGCTCTCTTTTTGAGGTATGATCGCGGGATTTCCACAGAAGGTGGTTTCATGAGAATCTGTCACAGCAGATCTGAACGTTCAGTGATACTTTGTTATTATTATTACGGATGCACTGATACCCGTTTTTCGGTATTGAGTACCGATATTTTTTTTCCGGTACTCGCCGATACTGAATACCGATACCGGAAGTCCCTTAAGGAAGCCAGGCGGCGTGTAATGACTCGCCACCTGGCTTCCCGATTAGCCGGCAAGCCGTGCGGCGTGTAAAGACTCGCCACACGGCTTCCCGATTAGCAGGGAAGCCGTCCCCATGCTTCTCGTCACTAGATGACGAGAAAGCACGGAGCCGGCTGTCTGGCCAATCAGGAAGCCGTGTGCCGTGTAATGATGCAGTGATGGGAGCATGAGGTGATTAGGGAGCATGAAACAGGCTTCTCGGCCAATCAGAGAGCCGGGTGCCGCGTCATTACATGGCACCAGGCTTCCTGATTGACCAGCTTCCCGACCAATCAGGAAACCGGGCAGTGAGTCATTACACGCTGCCCGGCATCCTGATTGGCCGGGAAGCTGGCTCCATGCTCCCTCGTCAAAGGGACGATGGTGCATCCCTATTAATTATATATGACAACACATATATGAATTGCATTAAACCTACACACCCAACCGGCAAATGCTAGAACCCATCAGCAGTAGACATGAGCTATTCGTTTCGTCCCAAATCTAAATTCGGACGAATCATCCAAAATGCGGACATTGGGACACATCCTAATTTCTGAATCCCAATGCATCCGAATGTGTCCGCATCCGAATTTCGGATCCCGTCCGAATTTCGTTCAAAAACTGAACTAAATTGGACATGTGACTTTTCTGGCCAATCAGATATGTTTTTCGGTTTAATGCATTCGAATGAAAATACGAATTTTCATTATGGCAACATGGGAGCCGTATACAGTATACATATAATACTAAAGCTGAGCCTCCTAGACCTGAATTGCATTGGCATTCAGGATCCGAATTTCCGAATTGCATTTGGGAGCTCCTGAATGCCATTCGGGTCTGGAAACCTCAGCTTTATATTTATATGGCTCTCAGACCCGAACGGCATTCAGGAGCTCCCGAATGCAATCCGGAAATTCGGAACCCGAATGCCATTCAGGTCTAGGATGCCAATGCCAACGCCAACTGATCACTGGGGGAGGGGGAGACTGAGGAAATGCTTCCTCCTGTCTGCAGCAGACTGATCACTGGGGGAGGGAAGACTGGGGAAATGATGACATCATCTAGGCAAGGTCACTCCAGAGAGCAAGGGTCTTTGTCTGCATCATGGCTATTTTTTAAAATAAACTTTAAGGGCCCTTTTCTCACCATACCGCACACAAAAACTCACCGCAATGCATGAAAAGAGCACGCATTTTCATTTGCATGGCATAGATTATGTGTGTTGGCATGCATTTTAATGCCATCAAAGATTTTTTTTTTCCAGAAAGTTCATAATAATTACAATTTTTTCCCCTAGTTGCTGTGCGCTTCGTGTGCACACGCTTATACAGTATATGTTGTGTTAAAACGTGTGCATGCTGAATATTAACGTAACTCACAGCCACGCACATCTACGCAGCATTGTGATGTGAATGAGACACATGGAAGACAATTGTTTTCCATGTGACCTGCGTTGATCCGGTGCAGAAAATGGCGGGTCACATGATGTGAATGAGCCCCAAGGCTTTGCACATGTTTTGCTTTGATGCACTTGGAATGCTTTTGCTGATTTAAAGTTCGGTGTGTGTAAAGGAAGGGGAATCGTTGGGCTCGGATCGTGGATTGTGGTGGGTCCCCATCTGTCACATAACGCAGCGTTATAACTGACCTGCCCTGAGAATGATGAGGAGGAGAACTGCTATCTAGATGAGACGTAATGCTGAAACGTTGTGTGTCTACTCAGAGGTTGGCCGCTCCCATCCCTTACACCTCATTTCTCCATCTCCTCTGATAAGAAAGTGAAAGGCGGGATTTTACTACTTTTACAGTGAATGTCAAGCCTTTTCTTTTTTCGTAGGGATGCACCGATACCAGTTTTTCTGTATCGAGTATGAGTAACGAACTTTGCTTTTGGTATTCACCGATACCGTGTACCGATACCGTGTACCGATATCGGTGCTTCCGCTGGCATGGAGCTGTGGTAATGACATGTTGTTTGGCTGGCTTGATTGTGATTGGACCGGCCAATCAGCATCGAGCCGGCTTCCTGGACTATCAGAAATCTGGGCGGCGAGTAATTATTATTATTATACAGGATTTATATAGCGCCAACAGTTTGCGCAGCGCTGTACAATATAAGGAAGACATTACAATCACAAGACAATTCAAGACAAGATGGTAAGGAGGGGCCTGCCCCTGAGGGCTTACAATCTAAAAGGGAGGTGTGATACATGAGGAGGTAATGAGTAATGACCGCCTCCTGGCTTCCTGATTGGCCGGGAAGCTGGCTCCATGCTGACTGGCTGTTTGGCTGGCTCAATGCTGATTGGCCAAGAAGGCGGCTTTTGTACTTTCCGATATATTACTAATATATAACATTATTGTTTTTGGGTTCAGAGATGCCTTTTAGTGCCTTATATACCCGCCTGGAGTCCAGCTTTAAAATTCGGGTAAAATGCTGCTCCAACACCGTTCTACATATAGCTGTGAAATAAAAGAAACTCACAGCAAATATACCAAAGTGAACGTTACGCTTTAATCCGAACCAAAATCGCCCGGCGAGCCCTGCTTTCTGGAGACTGATAAATCTCCTTCCCAATCTTTCAGGAGCATGCCACAGCTTGGAAGCCCTCCGATAATGACAGCATGTGCTCTCAGTAGGCCGTGATATATGACGTGTGTGACTTCAAAATAAGATTTAATTAACTCTAGCTAGACAATTTATAACAGTTACTCCGTCAACCTGACAAGTTGTTTTATTGTCGCTTAAACAATGGTGGAAGTCTTGTCTTTGAGAGCCCCGGAGAATGACTGAAGATGTTGAAAGGGCCGTCTGTAATGAGGAACATTCTGCTGATTGGAGCCCAGGAGAGTCCACAGAGGGGAAAAAAAAAATGCTCTTGACAGCTTTATTAAGTTCAATTTTCTCTTTGTGTAATTCACGGATAATTAAAGCATGGCAAAAGGGAGTTTTTTTTTTTAAAGTTCCATGGAGGAAACTTGAGGAGGCCATCGTGTAGCACAGTATAACCCCCCCTCAATCCTTCACACGTTTGGGATGACAATGATCAGGCTCTATTATCTGAGCCGCAGCCTACGCAAAGGCTAAAAAGAATTACAACTGGATATTGCAATGATATAATTGGTAGCGTGCAGCTCGACCTAGTCTGAACATTAATTTGGATTACTCCATTGGGTCATCAATCATCGTTAGTGCGCAAGAGACTAGAGCGCGGTTCCCATGTCTTTTGAAGCTTGCACTGCTAACTATATATATATAAAGTATATACGCACATATATCAAAGTGTTTGTGAAGCCAAAACTTTTTTTTTTTTTTAGCTTTGGATTAGCAATAAACTTTTGCACTCATTGAAAAGCTTATGAACAGTTGTGGGAAGCTCTCTGGACACCTATCCTAAAATGGCGACACGAAAGGCGTTGATGATGTTAAACTTACACATATTGGAGCTTCTTCACCAGCCAAAGGACTTGTATTTCTGTCCATCCGGTCCTAAGGTTTATAGAGCTATGCCACACAGTCGGACTATATTTGGCAGGGTAGGTGACCTGATTGTGTACACCTATCCTAAAAGGTGATCAATTCAGTGACTCAAAATGCGTTGATGATGTTTAAATTACACATATTGGAGCTTCTTCACCAGCCAAAGGACTTGTATTTCTGTCCATCCGGTCCTAAGGTTTATAGAGCTATGCCACAATGTCGGACTCTATTTGGCAGGGTAGGTGACCTGATTGTGTACACCTATCCTAAAAGGTGATCAATTTAGTGACACAAAATGCGTTGATGATATTTAAATTACACATATGGGAGCTTCTTCACCAGCCAAAGGTTTTTTATTTCTGTCCATCCGGTCCTAAGGTTTGTAGAGCTATGCCACAGAGCACGGCTCTATTTGGCAGGGTAGGTGACCTGATTGTGTACACCTATCATAAAATGGTAAATCTCCCTAATGGGGACTTTAATTGACTGAATTTCATTTATTTCAGGTAGTGAGGAGCGCTGGATAACTCAATATGTATTTAAAAGGTTTTATGATTACCGTATGTAATTGGACTCTCCCGGCAGCTCTATCTGTCCTACGACTTCCTGTTGATGGTCCATAGAATATGTAGCATATAAAAAAGAAGTGCCACTCTGTGTAAAAGAAGGGCAAAATGATATTATATTTCATATAATAGGCAAAGCCAAGCCAAGCTAACGGGGATTATGAAGACCCCCCTTCTTCGGGCGGAAAAGTATCAAAAGTCTGAGATTTGGCCCAGACAATAGTATCAAAAACATGGGTAATTCTTTTAGATTGTAAGCCCTCAGGGACAGGGCCCTCCCTACCATCTTGTCTTGTATTGTATTGTGATTGTAAAATCTTCCTTATATTGTGAAGCGCTGCGCAAACTGTTGGCGCTCTACACTGAGGGGCCAGTTTATTATGACCACTTGACGTTTGTAGGCAAATTAGCTATAATTTGGCACTGAAGTTGCTAGAGGGCCAGACCATTATAAATAGGGAAGCAGGTTGGTTACCACGACAGTAGAAGTGATTTGTTTCTGAAGATACGGGGAAACAACGCGATTTAACAGCCTTTGAACGTGGGATGATTGTTGGCGCGAGCCATGGAGCGAGTATCAGCAAAACAGCAGAATTAGTTAAATGTTGAAGAGGGGCTCATTGTTAAAGTCTTTAAAGACCGGACTGTCAGCCGAAAATCTGGGTCTGAACGTGCGCATTGTGACCGTCAGCGACTAGTCAATGTTAGGGCAGAACGGGGGAGGGGCAAGACTGGTACAAGACAACAGAAGGACAACAGCGCCGTGTCAGATTCCTTGCATCACCTTTCATCATCTCGTGGAGTCACGAGGCAGCCCAACGAAGTACTGATGGGGTGGTCATAACTCAGTGGTCATAACTCATAATAATAATAATAATTCAGTTTGTTCCGTAGGGAGCCTGATGTCTCACTTCATTTAGGCTGCCATATTCAATTAAGACACGTGGGGGGAATTTATCAACACTGGAGCATCTGTGCCTGGCAACCAATCAGCTTCTCTCTTCAGTTTGTTCAGTTAAGATTTGAAAACAAATGAGAGATGCTGATTGGTTGCCATACACAGGTGCTCCAAATTTTGTCTGCTCCGGTTTTGAAAAATTCCCTTCAAGGTTCCCAACCGGCCTATCAGCATTACACCACCTATACCTTTCACACTATTGTCCAAACCAGATCCCAGACTTTTGATCCTTTTCAGCACTGAAAAAGGAGGACTTTTCGCCACAAACCCGAACAGTCCACCCCCGCCCCCAAAATGTGTTGACTTTTCCTTGGCTTTACTAAATGAATGATCATTCTGGACTTTTATACGCGCAGAGGCGCTTCTATTCCTCATCCTAGCAATAAAAACTGAACAGAGGGTATAACCCTCCCCCCCCCTCTATCCAAAACTTTGCCCAGAGACACACTTTGAGCAGCACGCGGCCATTTTGTTCGGGTCTTGCGGTGCAGGTGCTCCGGCATACTTAACTGATGACTATTTTGTCATTAAACAGGAATAACAGCCAACGGCAAAAGGCCTGTCAATGATATACACCAACATCCCCTTCCCTGGGATTTGTTTACAGCACGTAGCGGGGGCCTGCGACTGTAGCACCGCGTTGTTTCTATTACAGTGCTTTTAATGGAATATAACATTACAGGAGAAGTCGCCGTGTTTATTTTAACGGAGTGGAACCCAACAAGATCAAACTGTGACATGTGATTACCTAAGGACCGTGCTGCATTAGAAGCTGTAATGGCTCTTCAGACTCGATGTGTTTAGAACATTGATAGCTCCCAACCCAGGCCCTTCTTTTTTTTCTCCTTCTGCCTTGTATGGTTAATGGTTTAATGATGGCGGTTAATATTTCAGGGGAAGAAATGTTTTATAATCTTTTCTGAAGTCTGCAACAAAATATGTCAAGTAATACCAGCACAATAACTCGACATCAACACTTTAATAACGGATATATATAAAGGGGTTTTTTTTTTTTTCATGCTAAACGCCTAATGTATAGCAGATGGCCGCGTACTTAGCGGATAATTTTCAGGATATACTAATGATGTGAAAATAATAATAGGGGGGGACGACTGTATTTATTTTTTGTCATTTTGCTTTTTAACCCAAATTAACAGTGTGTGTGTTTACATGGGTGTGTGTATTGTACATTGTGAGTGCGTGTGTGCAGTTAATGTCGTTTTTTCAGTTCATTTTTTATTAGGAATAAATGTAACCGGTTCACATTAAAATAAGCCCCTCAGCCCCCTAAGATACATCTATACTAGATTTAGACCTACACACACACACACACACACACACACACACACACACACACACATACACACACATACAAATAAACACACATACACACACACGTACACACGCACGTACACACACGTACACACACACAAGCACACACATATACACGCACACATACATACATACACACACACACATACATACACACATATACACACACACACATATACACGCACACATACATACATACACACACACACACATACATACACACACATACACACGCACGTACACACACATACACACGCACGTACACACACAAACACACACACGTACACACACATACACACACACACACATACACACACACACACACGTACACACACACACACACACTGGAGATTCATAAAGATCTTTTAAAAATATGTTTTTTTATAAGTCTTTTTCTATTGCTCATTGCATGTATAGTCTCTTCTTCGTTGGCTGGGGTATTTTAATGTCTGAATCTGCCTCGACCCTTCTAATACGGAATTCCAATTAAATACCTCTTTCTTTTTTTGTTCGAGATTCCCTACTGGTAACCCTAACACTAACCCTCTCTCTTACCCCAACACTAATCCTTCCGGTAACCTCACTGTAACTCAAAATCTTGCTGTTACTTTAACTCTAAGCCACCCTGTAACAACAACCCCTTGTGTATTACTAACCCTCCCTGTAAGATAACCTTACTTTTATATCTAACCTAACCCTCCTTGTAACCATAACACTAACCCGAGAGCCCGACAGTGTCAGGAGAGAGGAGGGGACCCGGCGGCATACCTCATCCTGCCGTGTGAACGTCCCCTCCGCTCTCTGCCTGCGTCTATCACCAAGATGGCCACCGGCAGGCGTCAATTAGATAGCCGGGCATGCGCTATAACGTCATCGTGCATGCGCATGGTGACGTCATGGCGGGGTGTCACCCGGTTCCCGCTCCTGGGCGACACCCGGCCTCAGGACTCCCCTGTCCCAACACTAACCATTCCTGCCATCATAACACTAACCCTCTCTTTGACCCTGACACTAACCCTCCTTTAACCCCAACACTAACCCTCCCTTTGACCCTGACACTAACCCTCCCTGTAACCCCAACACTAACCACTTGTCTACATGTCCACCTCTCCTGTGTCAGGATCCAGTGCACCAAAGATCAACGGGCAAAGGTACTTTGGTGCAGGAACCTCCTGCTCACCCCAATGGTGACACAAAAGCAACAAAAGCCCTACAGAGAATTTAAAGTGGGGCTCAACTTAAATAAAAGAAAATTGCAGGCAGGCCGGTACTTCATTGTAAAAGAGTCATGTTGTGTCTCTTCTGCAATAGAACAAACACACCTGCCTGTTCCCAATCTTCTTTAGACACATTTGAGTTCACTCATTCGCCACTGGCCAACCAAGCTGGCTGAAGACCACGCACCCACAGGAAGCCGGGGATAAGATGTCGGCACCAGCGGGGGAACAGGCCTAGGTGAGCTGAGTCCTTCTCTTCCCTACTCTATCCACAATGAAAATTGGCTGGAGTTCCACTTTACACCCATCACTAGAGAACCTTATCTCCGAGTCTATATCAGACTATCGGTCACATCGAGAAACATTAGACATGTGCGATTCGTTTCGAATCAAGATTCCGACTCCCAATGCATTCGAATGTGTCTGAACACAAATTTCTGTTTCCGAATTTCCAAAACGAAACTTAATCGGACATGTGACTTTTTTGGCCAATCAGATGTGTTTTTCTGTTTAATTGCATCCGAATGGGTCTGAACACGAATTTTCGTTACGGCAACATGGGAGCCATATACAGTATATACATATAAGGCCCCATTCACACTGAGCGATTCGCAAATCGCGCGTTCGACGCGTGATTTGCATTTTTTGCGATATCGCGAGGTTTGTCGCGCGATATCGCGTGGTTTGTCGCGCGATATCGAGCAAATGGTTGCATTGAGCAAACTAGAATCACGGCAAAATCCGCTCGAAAGAAGGTCCTGCTGTAGCGACGCACGACCCGCGACAGCGACGGACAGAGCCCCATTGCCATGCATTGGAGAGCGATATCGCGCGGTAAATCGCTCAGTGTGAATGGGGCCTAATACTAAAGCTGAGGCTCCCAGACCAGAATGGCATTCGGGATCCGAATTTCCGAATGGCATTCGAGAGCTCCCGAATGTCTGGGAGCCTCAGCTTTAGTAATATATGTATATGGCTCTCAAACCTGAATTGCAATCGGTATCCGAATTTCCGAATTGCATTCAGAAATTCGGATCCCAAATGCCATTCGGGTCTAAAGCTGAGGCTCCCAGAACCGAATGGCATTCGGGATCCGAATTTCCGAATTGCAATTGGGAGCTCCCGAACGCCATTTGGGTCTGGGAACCTCAGCTTTAGTAATATATGTATATAACTCCCAGACCCGAATAGCATTCAGGAGCTCCCGAATGCAATTCGGAAATTCGGATCCCGAATGCCAGTCCAGGTGATTCAGCTTTAGTATTAATATCTGTATATGGCGTTCACGTGGTATTCGCAACGAATATTCGTCAACTCCTCCGAATCCAAAACCCGAACCGAATTGAATTTCGGATCTGAATACCGAAATAACGAAATATTCAAAGCGAACCAAATTTTTCAGCAGTTTACATGTCTAAGAAACATGGCGCACGGCCAAAGCCGTTCATTCCATTCACAGCATTGATCTGTTCCTCATCCGCATAGGCTGTAAAAAAATGAGATTCAAACTTGCCGGATTACTAAAATTTCCAGCGGATATAATCGGTGGCACGTTGGACCTCAGTTTCCTCAACACCCCTGAGGTAGATTTGGCCTTGTTATCTGTGAGTAAGCGCCCCGCAGATCGTCCTTCCATTATAAAAAGAGGAAGCGTAAATCTCCCTCATAATACGTCTCCTCTCCTTCTACAACAGAAACAGTTAAAGTGTTTTCTTTCACCTTTTGAACTATTGAGAGAACATTTTGTAAATTGGACAAAGTCACAATGTTTATAATAGAAGCTTCTGGTGCACTGAATCTTTTCCATTGAACAAACACTGGGGTTTTGACATGTGTTCCCGCTCCATTACAGAAGGATTTCAGATAAGTGCGATACTGGCATCAAGAACCATACCGAAATCTTTCCTGTAAACCAAATGTTTTCAGCAGTTTACGAAAAAAAAACCACAAAAAAAACGTCCTCAATAATACCAGGAATTACAGCGCACATGATTTGTACCGTTACGGTCGTGTTGAAATAAGATAAAAATATACAATACCTGGGGGGAGGGCAGGATTTAAAGGGGAATGCCTAAAAAAATGAACCCAACAAAAAAAGAAGTAAAGAAAAACAGTTGTTTATTTGAGAATAGGCTGAGATGATGCCATCAGTCTGGTGCAGGTAGGAAGAAGCATTTCCTCAGCTTCCTCTCCCCGAGTGATCAGTCTGCTGCAGGCAGGAAGAAGCATTTCCTCAGCCTCCTCTCCCCGAGTGATCAGTCTGCTGCAGGCAGGACGAAGCATTTCCTCAGTCTTCCCTCCCCCAGTGAGCAGACTGCAACAATGTAACTTTGTAGCAAGTCACAAGGGTAGAGGGTGCAGCAGGGGCTGATCTGTGAACAAAACCAAGGACTGCACAGGCACCACGATTTACAGGGCTGTGTCCTCTCTGAGCCGGCATCTCAGTCCAGGAAGTTGATGGCCACCCTGGATGATGTCTAAACGAAGATGGCACTGTACCTCTGGAGAGAGAAATAGATGAAGGCAGTGACGTCACAAGGGGAGTGTGGTGGGTACGGCCTGCACCCGTGTGACACCATTGGAGGGGTAGAAAATCAGGGATACCGGCAATCCAGTAGTAATGCAAAACAAAGTCTATTTAATGACGTGGTAACATATCACACAAGTGGCAACAAACGTTTTCGGGGTCACACATGCCAGCTTCTTTCATTGGAGTGAGCGGTCAGGAGTGCGATGGGCTCATGGACTTTACCATTGGAGGGGTGACACCAAAATGGCTGACAGTCATTTTGGTGTCACCGCCTCTAAAAAGTCGTGGTTATGGACCGAGAGCCCAACAGTGTCAGGAGAGAGGAGGGGACCCGGCGGCATACCTTATCCCGCCGCATGAACGTCCCCTCCTTTCTCTGCCAGTGTCCATCACTAAGATGGCCGCCGGCAGTCGTCAATTAGATGACCGTGCATGCGCGATGACGTGACTGTGGGGTGTCACCCGGTCTCGGGATGCCCCTGGATGAAGGCATTGTCAGGGGGAGTCCTGTGAGCTCTGTGGCAGGTGATAAATAACGGAAGTGTTACAATGAAGCATTACTTAGCATGCATGGAACATGCAAATATATATACAGGTCCACTGTAGTGTGAGCCACAAGCCTTCCAATTATCTCATGCCACATGTGATGTATTTTGCACCAGTTGTCACGATAAGCATAAATCGGACATTTGTTCAGTTGTTTTGCTCAGATACAGTGACGACGAGACAGTTGCGGTTTCTCTTGTATAATTATTGTATGAGGATGATAAAGAGCCGGGGGGCCAGAAGAAGCATGCTGCCCATCAGACAACTGATCATTGTTTTCTTAGTAGAGATAACCATATTCTAAGGACAGTTCTCCCCTCCCACAGCAAGAGTCATGTGGGGTCATTTACTACAGTGGAAACAATTTCTTTTTATCAGCTGAATGGCCTTTGTGTTTGTTGGCTGTAGGGTTGCCAGCAATCCCTTGTTAGCGGGGACATGCCTTATTTTCAGCAAAAGCATGTCAACGCATTCATCCGTTTTCTAAGATCCGCCACCGCCAAACAGCTGTGCAGGAACCCTACGCAATTTGTTGGTGTTTAAAGGGCAATACCAGGCAATGCGGGGCAGCGAACATTGCACTGGATTTGCAATTTCTGCTCAGTTTCCTTATGAAGAGAACCAGTCGAATTGCCAACTCAGGTGTGCCTGCATGGGCCACCTCAAGAGGTTGAGCTTGGCTGTCCACAAGCTCTCCCAGTCTTCCGGCATCAATGACTCCCAGTGTCAATCAGCCTGAAAGGCCGAGGGCTATGAATGCAGGGCGTCATGGCCCCATCTCCTGAGGGGAGTTACCACAGGGCCCTTCATTCACAGTATACTGGTGCAGATAGCGGTGCTGACATCATCACCTCAGCGCTGCTCTCTGCATCAGTATGGACCGCCCTGGCCGAGAGAGAAGAGACAAAGATGAAGAAGACACAGTGGCTTCAAGTGAGCATCCCAAAGACTTTGCAAAAGGTAAGTATAAAAACAAAATAAAATGAAATAGAGCCAGTGGGCCAACAAGGTGGGCCAGTTAAGTGCAGGAGAACATACAGTAGCTTAGATTTGGGCTTTAAATATATTATTATTATTATACAGGATTTACATAGCGCCAACAGTTTGCGCAGCGCTTTTATAATTGAAGGCTTTTTGTTGTTTCTGTTTGAAAGGAGCCACAGAACCAACCCTCTGCTTGTGAGATGAGAAGAGGGGGAAGTGTTCTGTGGTTTTAAAATACTTCCTGTTCTAAGGTGACAACACAGTTGCTTCATAGATAAAGTAGATATAGTATGGTGAGTGTTGTCACCCTATTTGTGCTTGTTGTGTCCATATTGGTAGCAGAGTGTGAATAGCAGATCATTACTGGTTAGAAGGCCAGTGTTTGATGTTATTGGGTGTGAGTTTTTGATAGTATCATTAATTTTAATAACTGCAATGAAAATGTGTCCTCACTTGGCCTTGAGGGCACCACATTGCCAAAACAACACCTTGGGAACCCATAGAAAACACACTAGATAGCTCTCTTATCTTTACTGACAAGTACCTCTCCTTCTTGTGTTTGGACCACCTCGCTCCTGACTGACCATTTTTGCCCTGAATTGCAAACCTTCTCCTGAAGCTCCACCTCTCCCACGACCCTCAGGTGCCAATTCAGCAAGACCTAGACTCAATTCTTCCTACTTTCTGTAACCTTCTCTTGGCCTACAGAGTCTTTCCATAGTCATGCCATTCATTCATGCAGGTTGCCCATTGGCCTTCGGGCCTTAATGGCTTTGTCTAGTGATGGACTTCAGCTATTACTGGGTGATTCCACAGCATTTTTTAACCCTCTGTCGATAAAGTCAACATAGAACAGTCTTCCTCAACCTTTTTAACATAGAAAAACCCTTCAAACAACTTCACGGCCTCAGGGAACCCCGGTTAAAAGCTACTATATACTATACTATAGCTCACGGTACATTAGTGTGATGATAACTGGGAAGAATGTTATTTACATTTGTGGTCAGCGGTAAGAATTCCCCCTTATAGATAACTAAAAAGATCATAAGTTTTCAGTGGTCACTTATCTGAGAGGCCGAAACTGCTCATTGCTCGGGCAACCTCTGAAGGAACCCTAGGATTTGACAGAACCCTGGCTGACCTAGAAGGTTCCAGATAAGTTTCAGGGCCACCACCCAGTTTGAACTGTGTAGAACAGTGAAGGAGCCATCCAGCAGGCACCAATATAAGATGCCCAAACCAATTAAATTCATGCGTCTTTACAAACCGGAGCATGAGCCGTACTTTGCAATGCCTACACACCACCACACTCCTTTTGCTACCACAGAGAACATCCCAGTAATCCCACAAGACAAGCTCCTTTCCCTCTTAGGCACTCACCACCTCACTTTTTCATTCATTAAGCAAGAAAAAATGCAAAATACAAAACCAAAATGTAGAACCAAACAGCAAGCGTTGACAAAGTGTGTAAGACCAAGCACGACATGCATTGAGTTTGTCCTCCGTGGCATTATTCTCCCCCCCCCCCTTAGTTCCCTGACATGTCTAATTTATTGCACGTATCTCCTTTCCAATTATGACAAGTTCCTGAAGTAAATGTTACAATGTGATCGCTGTTCATTGCCAAGCGATGGAGCTCATTGAGGTTAGCGAAGTGGAGTCATTTTTCCGTTGACATAACAAGCAACGCGCAGATGTTTCAGCTAGCCATCATGTGTGCACAATTAAGGATAAAAGGACGAGGTTGATGATGTAGGAACAATCCCGTTAACTCCAAACCATCACGCAGCCATTAAAGCTTCAGCAGTCCTATAAAAACTCTTAAAACTGTATGAGGTGGAAGCCCTCGGCGATCTCTCAAACATTATCCTGTTCATCCGGAAGGCCGGGAAGGAGTGGGGGGGCATCTGCACGGATATAAATACCATCTCATGAGCTTATATTGGTCCACATGATGTCCTCTTTTGCCTGCCATGTCTTCCTGCCACCAAGTTTCCACGTTGACTTCAGGTTGATTTCTGGTTGACAGTTTGGGTTTTATTCATTTATAGGTGTCCATTCCTACTTTTAATCCTACATTTCAATGCCAGAGCTCCTTAGATCTCTAAATACATTCTATAGTTAGTTTTGTCATTAAAGCTGAGAGGGCTTTTAATATGCAATTTAGCTCACCACACACACCCGGCAACATTTTGTGTCTGTGTCCATTGTATTTTACAATCACTGGTAGTCGGTTTGAGGTGTGTTGTGTCTACTGTATCGTCAGCAGCTATGGTATACAATATAGGTGTGGTTAAACTGGTTTCTTTCTTCATCCCCTAAGTCACTACAGGTCAGGATGCAGTTGTGATATAGGGGGTTGGAGAGAGGAACCATGGTGCGCAACTGTGAACATGCTATCCGACACACTTGGAAGAGGCAGCTATCAATGGTGTCCAGAGCTCTTCACAAGAGCGAAGAGTTAGCAGGATACCCAATGGAAAGAAGTATTACGCTGTTTCAGAGGGTGCTGTATATGTACTTGTTAAAAGTGTATCTGCGGTCAAAAACTGAAAATAAATCTGTATTTCTATATTGATTTTCCATAAGTTCTACCCCCACTCCTAATAACCATATCAGTCTAGAGGTTTACAGTATAACCTTATTTATGGAAGATTCCCATAGGATGAACTTCCTCAATACACGGGCACAATTTCACTGCCTTCTGAACTACAACTCAATGTCTGAACAAAGTAACAATAATATTGTTTGCTGGAAGCAATGCATGATAGGAGATGTAGTCCTGAGAAATGGAGATTGCATCACATCAAGCAGCAGGGAAAGAGATGCAGAGCACACTGGGAATCCAGGAAGTTGTTGGAAGTGATGGGAAGAAGGAAGACAGCGCTCACGACATAAGAGGGATTTTTTCAAGTAAACTTTGATTGTATTATCAGAAACATCTCTACTATGTATTCCTATTACAATGCTGATGTCATAACAGGGTAGTGTATGCTGTGTGATGATAAGTGTATGATGTGACATTAGAACTCCTTTAAAGAACAGCCGTCATAAGAGCGACGTGGAGGCTGCCATGAGGGTAATTCTTCTAAAATCAATAATTGGCTGGCTGTGCCTTCACTAGCACTATGCTGATTGGCCTTCTAATCAGGACACCCACTTACTGCTTGTCTTCCTGTCTGTGACCCATAAACCGAGGTTCCCAGCTTTGAATCCATTAAAATCTGTGACAAGTCACTTAAGCCAGCAAAGCGAATGGCAAATGCCCTCATCAACTCATAGCCAGCTTTCAAGCAAGGTGCACACGGAAGGGCTTCAAAGAGTACAACAGCAAAACGTTTCCCAGCACTCTCACCAGCCAGCATGCAAAAAAAAACTTGTCTAACCTCTAAGGTTAAAAACAGAGGTTTTAGATACACGTCTTCTGCGAAACAGGTGGAAGCCGCCGCACTGCCTCGTCAAGGCCCCTCTTTGTAGTGCAGTCCTAACTTTAACCTATGAGAGTCTCCATCTTGGAGCACATGTAGCAAAAGATAAATTGGGTGCAGGTTCACTGCACCAAATCAAACAAGCAAAACGTATGGCAAATGTACTCATCAACTCATAACCATTGCTGTTGTACTGTATAAAGCCCTTCCATTTGCACCTTGCTTTACAGCTGGTTATGAGTTGATGAGTGTGTTTGCCATTCATTTTGCTTGTTTGATTTGGTGCAGTAACACACTCGGGGTCTCAGCTGCCGTTGTGATGTGCGGGCTTCCTGGCGTGTCACTGTGCCTTTAAGGAGGTTGGGCTGCCTACTGGCGAACCTGCACCCAATTTATCTTTTGCTACATATGCTCCAAGATGGAGACTCTCATAGGTTAGAGTTAGGACCGCACTACACAGAGGGGCCTTGACGAGGCAGTGCTGCTTTCACATATTCTGCAGAAGACGTGTATCTAAAACCTCTGTTTTTTAACCTCAGCGGTTAGACAGGTTTTTTTTGCAGACTGGCTGGTGAGTGTGCTGGGAAACTTTGTGCTGAAGTCACTTAAGCTCTCACGAAGGGGGATCGTTTGAGCCTCGAAAAACATGTTGGACACTTTATGTTATTCTTTTGCCATTTGTGGAATCAATACATTTCTTAGATTTCTCTACTCCCAAAAGGTTAGTTTGAAGCTCAACTACACACACCTTCACTAAAGTCACTGACACAGAACGAGCATGTGCCAGATTAAAGTTACAGCCTCTTCTGCCTTGTTTCAGGTTAATGACTTAGAAAGAACTGAAGACAAATCGTCAACATAATAGATAGTCAACCATGGCATTCTCCATGTATATCTTATCACAGGTGCACTTCAGTTGTGTTTAATTCTCTTACCTTCCCCCAGGTTGACTCTTATTTCATTTTATGTCCTCCTGGCTTCAATGTCATTTTCAAATTGGCCATGGGTGATGTGTACACAAGAGGAAAGCAGAAGGTCACAGCCACATAAATCAATTTATAACTTGTAGAGGGGCCATGTGGCTAAGACGGTTTACAATAAATGAATAATATCTTATATTTAAAAAGCAGAGGATTTTGATGCATACATTTGGAAATATACTGTATGTGAAGCCACACCGCCATGTGAGAAGTAAAAGTGTGCACCTGCTCTAATCTGTGGGAGCATTTTATCCCTATACACATGTCCCAGTTTGGGCAATCCAATAGATCAGAGTAGTGACACACTTTACAGAAGCCTCTTGAGAAGGCCGTGTGGCTTCATGTATATTGCAACTGTATGCAACTGAGACCTTCAGATCTACATGTAACAAATGGTTTATAGTTAGAGATGAGGCAGGGCTTGGATGCAAACCCAGTTTGCCTGGGTTGGCCCAAGCTTACTCAAACCTTTGACCGCCAGGCCTTCTGTCCATGGTGGCAGCTGTGGCAGGGGCATTCCCTGGCCCTTTATGACGGGTGTCTACGGGAAATGCACTTCCCTGCAAGTGATTGGGTTGAGCGGAGGGTGGAAGGTTAATGGTTTGAGCAGGCTTGGGCCAACTTTGGCGTACTGGGTTTGCACCAAGCCAAGCCTCTTCCCTGATAGGTAGTTTATCTGTACTGGCAGCTGGATTGTGCACTAGGTAAATGCTGTATTATTCATGTGTTGTACACATAAGGAATGCTAATTTCTACGCCCTAAATTGGTTGTTGCAATTGCGCCAAGCTTACAGTAACTGGCAGCCATGAACAGTGCAGCTCGCAGCAACCTTGAGAAAGACGCAGTACATGAAGTGACATCCAAATACCAAGTTCTGTTTTCACATAACTCTCAGTCTCAGTCATATAAGAATACATACAGGTATTACAAGGGAACTATATTTGTTTGGATGCTTTATTTTTGGAAGATTTAATAAGCGGTCATGTGACCATATGACCTCTCTGTCCATCACTGAGTGTGTGTGTGTGTGGGGTGTCCAACAGCCTGAGGACGGGTAGGCGAATGACGTGAGGGACAGCAGGGAAAGCCGTCGTGGCAGCAAATATGAGTACAGGCACGACGTGCGCCGGTATGGTGTCCTGCATCTCTGATCAGAAAGCTGATTGACCAGGAAGGATCTGCTTCCGTGCTTGCAATGTTCAGAAAACTACAGGGATTACAAGGGAACTAGCAGGATCACCTAGGATTTATGTAGCTGCATAAGAAGGAACAAGTGTAAGATTCATCATTAAAAACTAAATGAATTACTTGAATATTACTTATACACATCATATCGCTCCTTACCATCCTGTCTTGATTTGTATTGTAACTGTAATGTCCTTCTTATATGGTAAAGCGCTGTGCAAACTGCTGGCGCTATATAAATCCTGTATACAAATAATAATAATAATCATATTGAATATCAATACAGTACATACACTTTAAATGAGTAAGTCTATCCAGTTGTCATTTGTTGACTGAAACTTACATATGATACATAGAATAGTTGCAATGGAACCTGTTACAGCAGAGAAAGTCAAGTGTCTTTGTCTACGGCGATGAGGTCAGGTAAGCATGTGGTCTGAACTGAGGGTGGTCCGTGCATGCTGAAGATCTGAGCGGTTCTGGAGTGCTTTTCTGGACAGGAAACACATCCTTGTTGGTAAATCTGTATTGTATCCCCTGACTGTAGTGAATAGACAGATGAAGACTTCCTCTTCCCGGCCGCCATGCATCTGGTCTAGACTGGAGGGCATACATGTGGCGGCCTAATGCTTTGGAGGATACAAAGAAAAAAGATTAACTCTTCAACTGCGTCACCAATTACATGTGCCCTGATATACATCCCAATCCTTTGTTTTGTTTGATAGGTTAAAGTGACACTATACTCAGAAATTCATTTTTTAAAAATACATTCCAGTACCTTAACTATTGACAACAATGTATCTTATTTGTGTATCACTCGGTTGTAGATCCTCCAATCATCTCTGAATTGGTGCCGACACTGTCCTTCCTTCTGGAGGGGGGCCACGTCTGTTCCCCATGGTCCCTGTGTGGGTTGTAAAGTAGTCACCGCTCCAAGCTCGCTCCCGGGATGGACTACAATCTCATGTTTAGTTTACAAATTTGTAAACAAATTTGTAAACGAAGGACAGTGCCAGCACCAATTCAGAGATGATTGGAGGATCTACAACCGAGTGATACACAAATAAGATACATTGTTGTTCATAGTTAAGGTATTTGAATGCATTTTTTACATTTAACAACTGAGTTTAGAGTCACTTTAAAGGAGTCATTTTATCTTTGTGATAGAAGTTTAAGAAAAACTAACATTTCCTATTCTTTCTCATTCCTGGCTGATTTAAAGCCTTCAATGGCAGGAACCATGAAAGGATAAATTCTGTATAGCCTGTGCCTTAGGTCCATTGTCAGAACGCAAACAAAAACACAGGGGTTGAAAGAAGGAATCCCCAGAGACACCATAGTAGAGAACATCTCATATGACCTCTGGCAGTCTACTAAGAGTAAGTCTGCACATATAAAGGTGTCCTCGGAAATCCTATAGTGCCTCACACAGAGCTTGGAGTCCTGGAAAATTGACAATGAACTTAAAGCCTACCTCCAGATTTAAAAAAAAAAAACCCTTGCAGTGGCTACCCCTGCACTGTAAGGGTGAACTGCTTATATATGTGTAGGCGAGCTTGCCTGGCCCTTCTTTCCCTGGCAGTTGGTGTTCACTTTCTCCCCCCTGCTCTGGCTTGTGGACTGTCCCTTTGGCATCCTCACGTATAATGCATGACTAGGGGTATTAGACATAATGAGGTCAGCCGGCCTCCAGATTTCAGGGGTGCTGGTCTTTGAGCCAGTGGAGGTGGGGATCGGGTAAGTAAAAGTCCTTTACACAGGTCCCTAAAATGAGCAGTTAACCCTAGCAGGGCAGGGATAGACCCACTGCAATGGGAATTGTTTTGGAACTTGAGATATATTTTAAGGCAAACAAAAGGAGATATCGGCTAAAAAGGTCCTTTAATGGCTCCATAGATTGTACAATCGGATTGCAATAAGTGTTGTCAGATTAAATGCCAGGAGAATTCTGATTTACTGAGCTGAGTGTTTCAGTTGTCTTGAAACCCGTCATTTTCTGTTACCTGTTAAATACACTTTAATGTTGATTGCAAGCTTTTGCTCCCTGGTCCTTCCTTATTTGTTCCATTATAATCAGGGATCCTTATCAAACTGTTGCATTAATACCTATATTATTACTGTTTTCCTTCAATATAGAATCTATACATTTGTAACTAAGGGCCTAAATAAAGTCTCCTATACTGATGAATCAATAAGTAATCAACAGTCCAAATTAGGGCACGCAAAATCTGGGAGATTATGCAATGCTTACATTTTGTTAAAAATTTGGAAAATTACAGCTATATTTTGCCATTATTACAAAATGCATTGAAGTAAACTGGGAAGGATAAATTAATGTGGTTTTTGGTGTTGTTTTTATGGGTGCAGTTGGCTTTAAATGGTTCGAGTGGATTAGAGAAGCTCCTTTTAAATGTCCTGGACCTGTTCCTGGACCCAACAATGGACCCTCATTAGTTGGAAATATGACTTTAGGTATTAACAGAGAAACGCTAAACCGAACGCTAACCGTTAACACTAACCCTAATGGTAATCATAAGTCAAACCTTAATGCTAACCCTAACACTAGTCAAGCAAATTTTGCAGTCATCATGGAGACATTGAGGCCACATTTGTTCAAAATGCACTGCTCATCTTTAGTCTCAACCTACATTCAATTTTACAGGACAGTTTACCTAAATCACTGGCTAGAAGGGGACTGTTACAGGCTCTTTTGGGCCGCTGAGTAGTCCACTTCCATATGCTCTCATTTGGATTCACAAAGCCTAAATATGAGCCTAGGAATTTCCAGAAACAGCTATGCATATAATGTGTGGTCACCAAAAGGCCCATTCACTTGGTGATGAGAGAGGGGCACAAGTTGGAGGAAGGACTACAGTATGCTTTGCAACCATAAAGCGAACTGGTAATAGATAGAAAGGACCTCTTTACCAGTTCACCGAGCGTATTCGGTTGCTCCTTGGATCCATTTGACGTTCATTTGTACACATCAGATAGCCGCAGATTTTGGCTTGGTCAACCGGATTCTCTCATCGCCACTAATAACGTTTTCTTCACATCCTTACGAATGCCAGCCAGTCATCTTGATCTAGTTATCAGTCTCGTCATGCTTAGCGATGGCTTCCAGAAGCTGAAAGAAATGGTTCTGTCTGATGATTTTTCCATTCGCTGGGTGAACAAGTGCAGCACAAATGAACCTGCCAAACGTTTAGAAAGAAAAATGCTTTTTTTTTTTCATCCTTCCCCCCCCAGGACCATTTATTTCCCATCATGTTGTTCTGTCCTAGGAGTTTATTAATAGCTTAAGGAGGTCCATTGGAACATATGGCATATTCACATTTATATAATGTATATACCTGTTTGGAGATTTATCGACCTGCTACATTGGGGCTGCCTGCCAATCTAGCAAATTAAGATGCTGCTTAAAGATTTTGCTCCCTTTATAAAGTTCATGGATTTTTTTTTTTTAAAGCTGAACACCATGCGGATATAAAGGGAATAAATGAATGCAGCTCTGTATTCATTAATACATCATTAAGGGAGTGTATCTATAGACAATTTATTTATATGCAATATGCATTTTAAGGTAACGGCAGGGAAATACGGCATTATAGCCACTAGATGGCACTAAGGAGCATAGGAAAGTATTTTTCTCCTTGTCCTTTAGCACTGTTAACCAATATAGAAATGATGATGACTGCATGGTGTTTGCCATGGCAAAATGAAAAAATAAAACATTTACCCTTAAAACATTAACGCCTTTAAACATACTTATTGATCTGCTAGAAATACATTGAGCTCCTAACGGCCTCTCTGAGCTGACAACACATTCCTTTACTGCACTGAAATCCAGACCACTGTTGTCAGCCCTGCCTGCTGGACTACAGAACTCCGCAGATCCCCTCCCCTTTCTGTCATTATTTACATGCATACATTGATTTTTCAAAGAGTAAAACAATACTACTAACCGGTGGCGTCACAATGATGGGGCAGGGGGTGCGGCCCGCACCCGGGTGACACCATTGGAAGGGGTGACACCAAAATGACTGACAGTCATTTTGGTGTCACCCCCTCCAATAAGTCGGGCACTTGGTCATGGACCGAGAGCCCGACAGTGTCAGGAGAGAGGAAGGGACCCGGCGGCATAACTCATCCCGCCGGGTCAACGTCCCCTCCTCTCTCTGCCGGCATCCATCACCAAGATGGCCGCCGGCAGGTGTCACTTAGACGACCACGCATACGCATTGATGTCATCGCGCACGCGCATGGTGACGTCACGTGCGTGCGCGTTGACGTCACGGCGGGGTGCAACCTAGTCTCCGCTCGGGGTGACACCTGGCCTTGGGACACCCTGCTACTGACTTTATTCCCAATGGCCTGCCCACACACATGTGTAGGGAAAAGGGCCCTTGGTAGATGTAGCTCTGGAGGTGTGCCTATGTCAATAGGAACTGACCTCCCGGTAGCTGCCCTTGCAAAGCCAGGCTACAGGTACAAGGTAAAAAAGAAAAAAAATGCTTGAATAGAAGGGGAGTGGGAGGTTTGGGAGGGTATATTTGGGTCTTGGTTGAACATACACTTTAAAACGTCAAACGGTAAACAGCCCCTTCACCGCTCCGTGATCGACGACTTTATGATCAACATATTAGCACCTCCCAGTGTATGACCCCGTTCCCTGGCAGCCAGTTAGTTTGCTGTCAGGACATTTTGTTTACCAAGTCCTTGCTTCACTGCAGCGTTTGCACTCGACATTAAAAAACACCTGCTAAGTTTGTCATTGCCGTACCTGGAACCGGCTTTCAAGTAACTTCATGCAGAGCTGTTTTTTTTCTGGAGTCTAAATGCTCTCTCGCGAATACATCTGGTCGAGTTAAAAAAAATAAAAAAAATTCTTAGACTCTCTCGGTTGGTTATTAGCCTTCGAGTGTCCAAGATCCATCAAACCCAAGACAAACACATGCACACACCTGCGTCTCCGCCGAGAGGTCTACTTTTATTACCATCAGCAGGCCTGAAATACAGAAGCTTGTTTTTCATCTAGAGTGTGCGTGTGTTTTTATTTTATTGTTGCTGTTTGCCATCTGTCATTTTAGCATATATCAAATATCCCCCTCGCTGTCACTGTGTGCAAAAAAATTGGCAGTTTACAACGAAAATGAAAACTGCAGGCAGATAACTTGCTGCGCACTGAGAGGAACTCGACGCCCTGGGTGGCTCTGGGTTGCTGGGCAGGGGGTGGGGGGGGCAATACAATATATGTATATTAACAGATGCTCTTCAGGTTATGCTGGAGACCCCAATGCCGGGACAGTGTGTGTGCGTGTGCATGTGTGTTTTCGCAATGCGTGTCCGTCTAACGATTGGAACGTGGCATCTGCATTAGGATTTCGAAATCGAAACATAACCACGGCCTGACCTTAGCTAAAAAAGTTCTGCAGGGACGTTCCTTGACTTTTGGATTGCTTTTCTTGTCGATACTACCAAGGGACTTCTCGATCCAAGAAAGAGAAAAAAAAACGGGAGAGAGAAGTCAGGTGGAAAAAAGATACCGATTAATAGCCCAGGCTACTCATATATAGTGAGGACATTTGAAAAGAAGATTACTACAAAAAAAAAATAGTATGGAGTTACATAGTTACATAGTATTTGAGGTTGAATAAAGACATTAGTCCATCAAGTCCAACCTATTAGGATCTCATTCTAGGAGTACCCGTACCCCTGTATATTACGGTCCCTTAAGAAATCGTCCAAAAGTTTCTTGAACAATTCCACATTATTTGCTGAAATCACCGCCTGTGGCAGTGAGTTCCAGACCCTAACTGATCTTACTGTGAAGAACCCCCTTCGCACCTTGTATAGTGTCTTTCCAATGGGACTTTCTCTTGATGTTTGAAGAGTGGTGGCCCAGCGTTCTGCTCCAGCTATGACACAGGCTCACCAAAAAGTGGGGCTGAGCTGGAAAAGTGCATTGTTTTGCACTTGGAGCTTAGTGCAAACAGGAGATCAGCAACTTTATAAAGCATTGGTTACTTTTTATAGAGTCTCTACTATGTCAGAGTGTAGTCAGGACTAATTTGCATACAAAGATTGTGGATACATGACAATCACACGTGTATGTTGGACATCTCATTCCAAATGGACACATGACAATCATACCTAAATGCTGGAAATCTCATTCTAAATCCATGGGCTATAACAGCCTCCACTCTTCTAGGAAGGCTCTCCACAAGATTTGGCAGTGTGGCTGGGGGAATTTGTACCCATTCAGTCAAAGGAGCATTGGTGAGGTCAAGTACTGATGTTGGATGAGAAGACCCAGCTTACAAAGCTCTTCTGATTTATCCCAAAGTTCAGTAGGATCGAGGTCAGGGATCTGTGCAGACCACCTGAGTTCCTTCACATGAAACCCATGAAACCATGTCTTTGCGATTTGGCCTTTTGCAGACGGGCCCAGTCATGCTGGAGTAGAAAAGGGACCTTTGCAAGGGCTGAGGTTCACTTTCTTCAGAAATTGCTCATGCCAGTCACTTCTGAATAACTGACTGAGGCTCTAAATGAATTGGCTGCATACTTGTTAGAGAGTGGTGGCTTGCAATATAATGAAGGCAGGAGGTCAATGGGATAGTCCGACACCTAGCATTTTTAGAAGCGGGTCAGCCATGTCAGTTTTACATGGAAAGTAAACTAAGTCCTTGTCCATAGTGTCTCGCTACTTTGCTTCCAGCTTTAGAGACCTTCTTAAGTTCATGTTTAATTTCAGTTGAGTGGTATGTATCCATTGCAGCCAGATTCTGCAAGTGCTTAACATGTGCTCGTGGTGGGTCTGCGGCCTTTTGTCACACAATTCTGTGCAACTTTCCTTTACTCTCAGCCATCTCTGTCTTAAGGACTGAAAGAAACCTAACTAGGCAGGTTTTTTCAATACCTAGCTTGCAGATTTATGGGCTCAGCAACCCCCCCTCCCATCATCACCCCCGATCACCCCCACTAGCTTTATTTTTTGCTTTTTCTCTTTGAATATTTAGCTTTTCTGAAGACTCACATTGTAGGTACAGTTGTATTTGCCATAAGAAACTTGTGGCCTTTTGCTGGGGTCAGCACAATCACATTATACCTGATGATGTGCGGTCTTGAAAAGTTGCTTTGTCTGACACTATGAATGAACATCAATATAGGCATGGATGATGAAGAACCTTGGCGTGCTGGTTAGACATGTAAGCTTCCGTTATTTCAGGATTTGGGATTCGCATTAAGAAATTCAATTCGTTTCGGGTTTAGGATTCGGATGAAAACCACAGAAAATCACATACAGATATCAATACTAAAGCATCATGCAACCATTCCCACTTTTCATTGTCTGGTGGACCTTAAAGTTGAAGAGGATTTGGTGGAGTTCATACAACTGTCAACATTTACATGTGCCCATGGCACCGTGGCATCTAAATTACAGCCCCGGCTCTAGTGCATGGACAATATGGGTCAGTAGGGTAGCCCATTTCAGATGTTGGGAAATACGCTGATACTTCTACTCATCAATACAGACCAGGCAACGGACCTTTATCACAATACTTTCGTCTTGGCGGTCTACTGTTCATGATCTTCGGCTGTCACCTTTGAAGTGGAGGAGAATGCATTTTCCATTTATAAAGAGCTTCTGCTTTGTCAGATGAGACATGTTTGCCATGGGCTGCACAGGATCACACATAGTTTTGTATATTTCAGAAGGCATAGTGTAAATAGGGTCTCTGAGATACCGGCACTATCAAGAGCATCCCACGTAAATATTTTTGCGTAGAACACGCATTAAAACCTTTTCCCTTCAGATCTCCCAAAACCCTTTGTACTAAAAATAAACCGCAGCCTTCGTCCAACCGCTGCCTCTCACTCCGGACCAACACATGTTTCCAGTTGGCGAGGTGGACAAGAGACTTTTATTAATGGCACTTCTGATTGCAATTGTGCGATCAGAACTTTTTTTTTATTTTTACTTTTCCCTTCCAGAAGTTCTAAACGGGCCTCATTTTTTTTTTCCATGAACAACGCTGAGCGGCTGCCAAACCGTAACGTTTTGATAAACCCCAATGTCCCCACTTGTTGTTTGTCTGAAAGAACACCTGGACATCTGCCTGGTTTGAAGAAGTGATTGAAACTGCAAGCAAAGCGCAGCTGTCTTTCACAAGTTTTTTTTTTGGAGTACGTGTAGCCCGCCTACAATTTATTGACCGGTCGGAGATGCTTATTGCCTGTGACACTTTAAATACCATTACAACTAAGTTTACTCTACAAAGTCCAAGTTTAAAACTGGAATCGTAGCAGGAACAGCTGGGCTATTTGTTTATGTGATAGACTGGGGGAAAAATTACTTCTGTAATCTATTTTTTTGTCTTTTGGCTTCTAGGGGATTCTTGAAAGCAAAAAGTTAAAAAAAAAAAAAAAAGAACAAATTTCTGCTTCTCAGGCGATGCAAAGCAACATTGGCTAATAGGTAATAAGTCCCTGATGTAATGGCTGCATCTATCCCCCCGGTCGTACATGGTCTCTGTGGGCTTTCTCACACCTGACTTGTGGGCCATCTCTATGAAGTTGAAGGACGGCGTGTGTGGAGTTCATATGGGCTCCCTTCCCCAGGACGCTCGCATTCCGAAGTTTGTTCCTTGCATGAAAGACTTTGTTTTAAATCATAATAATAACCAGCCTGTAATCACATTATAGAACACATGGGGAACTTGCACAAGGCATGTGTTTTAGATTTGACATCCTGATTTATGGCTTGTGCTCGGCTTACACAGCTGCAGTCTCCTTTTCTCCTCCTAAGATGTTTTCGATTGTTGCCATTACCTTATCGCGAATTGATGATGGAAAAAAATAAGAGCCACCAGGTGACGGCGTGACAGAAACCCGGGCTAGACGAATTAGATTTTTTATTGTTTTTTGGACATCATGAAGAGATTCCGAATGCTTGGCATCGTGTTGCTCTATTAGCAAAGGGCCAGTGGTGGGTCGCTTGAACCAGCACACTAAGAGGTTATTGGAGCTGAAAGTACAGTGGGGTTAAAGGGTCAGTTTACCCAAAATTGATATTTTAGTTATAACTGAAACCTGGTGGGCTGAGTCAGCTCCTGGCTTCTTAGATGTCATGAAAACGCCAACAGTTAGATCTCTCTGCCACAATTTATGACTCTGTTCCTGTCCACCTGGAGAATTTGGGTAGTCCCACCCACCAGGGGAGGGCATAACATTAGTGTAGACTGGGCAGCAACACAAGGACCCTCTGAGACTTATTAGCCCATTTTGAGTGATGTGGGTCGGGTGATGGGACCCCCTCTCTCTTTCACTGACATTCCTCAATGCCAGGGTGAGTGAGAAATTGGAGGAAATCCTGATTTTGTAACTACGCTCCTGGTTTTATAATGTCCAAGTGGTGCCAGGCACTGAGCACCATCTTTACTTTCTGGCTGACTGGCACTAAGACATGCAGAATGCTTCTTCAATATCTTCCTGGTGCCATTGCTAGAAGTGAGGCCTGTCAGTGGTTTTATCCCAGTTGTATAATATGAACCAAGAGATAATTCAGTGTATCGCAAAGACTACTCTTCATATCTATCTATCTATCTATCTATCTATCTATCTATCTATCTATCTATCTATCTATCTATCTATCTAATTATCTATCTATCTATCTTTCACATTGAATAAATGTTTTGTTTGGGTAATAGTTGACAGGGGCCCTTTCATGACTATGTCCACCATTACTTTCCACCTTTTCGCATAACTCCCACCAATACGATCTCCAGCAGTATATTTTTGCCTGTCTGTATCCCATTGGGGGATAATTCCCTTCTCTTCCTGTCCTGGAGATGCAACAGGAAGTACGAGGAAATCTGTACAAAGTGTGGGGAAAGGGGGGGGGGGGGGGACCAGAACAGGTGTGTTTTTGGTTTACCAATGCCTCCTGTGTTAGTGACAACAGAAAAACTTTGGTTTCCCAATCACTTTCTGTCCCAGTGATAATGGTCACCTAGACAAAGGGAGAAAGGGAGAACCTACCCAACTGGGCCAGACAGCAATATAAAATAACACTTGACAGTGGTTCTAACATTTTGGTTTTATATATACTTTATTAAAAAAAGACCAATTTTGGATTATTCCATTTTCAATTACTCATTTTTAAGCTCTTCTACATACCAAAATACAGATTCCAGTTTAAGAAAGACCTCCATCTTGAACAGCTTACTCCCATAAAAACAGCCTAAACCTACAAAAATAAGAACAAGTTTTCACACGATTATTTTAAGATTGAGTATACCTTTAATCCTGTGCCACCACAACATCACAGATATTAGGATTAGAAGGTTGCATTGTAAAAATTAGAGCGATAGAGCTGGTAGACTCTATCCCAGATAGCAAGAAATTGTTCTGCAAGTTCGAAAATGACTTGCTAAACTCTTGCAGACTTGCCAAGCTTCACAATTTTGTTGCACAATTACAGCAAGTCTGCACTGCAAGTCTCCAGACCAGCAAGCTTGCAGAGCTCTTGCTTAGACCAGCAGGACTCTTGCTGTAGACTTGCCAAGCAAATTTGCTACAAATTCAAAAAGCGTCAACTAGACCTTGTGCAGCGAGTGTTCTGCAAGTCTACAACTTGCCAGGAATGTGTGCAGCAAGTTAACAAAAATTACAATGTAACCCCGACACAAGTTTGTGGCAAGTTATCCTTGCTATCTGGGATTCCAAGTTGGTTTGAATGCAAAACGTTAATGTTTGACTAACCCTATCCCACAGGGAAGTGGAGGATATTACAGAGGGGGAATGAAACCTATTTACAATATATTCAAAGGCTTGTAGACACCTGACCACCACAATTACAGTATATGACCATGTCGAGCATCCCATTCCAAAACCATGGACTTGTGCCCTCCACTTTATGGCTATAACAGTCTCCACTATTCTGTGAAGGCTTTCCACAAGACTTTGGAGTGTGTCTGTGGGAATTGGTGCCCGTATATTTGTGAGGTTGGGCACTGGTCTCGGATTAAAGACCTTGCTTCCAATTTGCCATCCAATTCATTCCATAGGTGGTCAGTATGGTAGAGGTCTTTGTGCAGGCCACAAAGGTGTTCAGTAGGGTAGAGGTCTTTGTGTAGGCCACAAAGGTGTACAGAAGGGTAGAAGTCTTTGTGTAGGCCACAAAGGTGTTCAGTAGGGTAGAGGTATTTTTGCAGGACATTCCAATTTCCTCCATACCATACACATTAAACCATGTCTTTTTGGAGCTGCCTTTGTGCACAGGGGCACAGTCATGCTGGAAAAGAAAATAGCCGTCATCAAACTGTTACCGCAAAGTTGGAAGCGTACTAATTGTCTAAACTGTCTTTATATGCTGTAGTCTTAACAGTACTCTTCACTGGAAACACCAGAACTCAATTCAGGGGGGTGCCCACATACTTTTAGCCACATAGCGTATTTTGAGACAGCATTTTTTATGGACATGCCCTTTAGGTAATGTAATAATGCTAAGAGTTTTACTGTATCTTTTGTCGTTCATGGGCTACAGACATTGTGTAAGAGTTACTGTACAGCACAGAAGAACAATTAGGTCAAAGAAATATGGATTAAGTTAAGAACCCTGGAATAACAAATTTGCCATGGTTCCCAACATACCGGAAGCTGGTGGGGATGGCTGTCTGGCTTTCTGAGTTCCATTAGGCCAACCTTCTAGCCCACTCAATCACATTTTCCAGGAAGACAGCACAGTCAGGAATAAAGGAGCTCGAATGTATAACATCCTTGTACTGCGTTAATAACGTGGGGTTGTTTGTAACGAGATCCTCAAAGTGGTGAGAACCTAGGCGGTCTTCATCACCAGGGGAAGGATATTGGTGTAATTATCCCCCCGCCCCAGCTAAGCAATGTTTCATACAAGAGTAAGAGTCTTTCGGAAAGGGGTCTGGTGGATGTGTAATCATAGATGCACTAATGCCTGTTGCCAAATTGTGTAAAATGAATTAGCCTGGTCAAAAAAACAACTGTCGTTCCAGGACAAAGAAAAATCTTTTTCTGGCTGGAGAGCGGGACACGGCCAGTGAGATGAAATGGGGAGTCAATGAGTGCTGAGGTTTAGCAGATGTTCAGTTTGTTTTGAGGTTTTTTTAATCTTCATACATCACAAATCACTGAATCACGACGTTAAAGTGAATTTGACGGGGCCTAAAAAGTGCCTAGCTACCTGTGCCAGGCCAGTCCTCCAATTAAAGAAGAACCAGCCAAATAAACAACCAGATAAAAAAAAGTAAAATAACAAAACCAGCCTTTGCTGCAATATTCCCTATCAATCAAGAAATTACCTTTATTTCTTCCACTGTCCTTAGTCTGATGGCCAGCATCATTCAACCCATTTCCCCCTGAGCCCAGGTCATCCCGGTGTTCAGTAGAGTAGAAGTCTTTGTGTAGGTCACAAAGGAGTTCAATATGGTAGAATTCTTTGTGTAGGCCACAAAGATTTTCAGTAGGGTAGAAGCCTTTGTAAAGGCCACGAAGGTGTTCAGTAGGGTAGAAGCCTTTGTAAAGGCCACATAGGTGTTCAGTAGGGTAGAAGCCTTTGTAAAGGCCACATGAGTGTTCAGTAGGGTAGACGTCTTTGTAAAGGCCACAAAGGTGTTCAGTAGAGTAGAATCTTTTGTAAAGGCCACAGAGGTGTGCAGTAGGGTAGAAGTCTATGTGTAGGCCACAAAGGTGTTCAGTAGGGTAGAGGTCTATGTGTAGGCCACAAAGTTATTCAGTAGGGTAGAAGCCTTTGTAAAGGCCACAAAGGTGTTCAGTAGGGTAGAAGTCTTTGTGTAGGCCACAAAGGTGTTCAGTAGGGTAGCAGTCTTTGTGTAGGCCACAAAGGTGTTCAGTAGGGTAGAGCCTTTGTGTAGGCCACAAAGGTGTTCAGTAGGGTAGAAGTCTTTGTGTAGGCCACAAAGGTGTTTAGTAGGGTAGAAGCCTTTGTAAAGGTCACAAAGGTGTTCAGTAGGGTAGAAGCCTATGTAAAGGCCACAAAGGTGTTCAGTTGGGTAGAAGTCTTTGTAAGCTTATTGCTGATGTGTGAAAGAGATTTCCAGCGCTGTATGCCCACTAGATGTACCATTGGGTGGTCCCTGCCCCGCCTCCTGATACATACCTGAACTTTATCTGAGCTCTGTGTGCTGTCTAGATTTATGAAACAAAAAAATTACTGGAAATCCGGTCTGCGATGACTTCACCGATCAGGATCTGGTCTATTTTCACTCATGTCGTCCTTGTTTCCTCGCTCTGCAGTTCGTTGAGGCGCGCTCTTGAGGAGGAAGCCAAGAACGCATCTAATTCTTGGGCGTGCAGTGTTTGAGAACAGATGAAGCCATGCTGTTTGCTACAGTTGATGACTCCTCTGTCCTGTTAGTAATCTGTACTCTACGTCTTGCCCATGAATGACGCCTCCTTCTGGTAAAAAAAACAAAACATCGAGGGAAATGAAAGTTTGTAATGACCAATATCTCATAGGCAGGCAGTGGAAATAATGAAATGTGCCACCTGGGGCCTTTTGTCATATATGTGTAGTAGAGCAAAAGGCATTGAAGAACATAAACACATTGCTCACTCGCGGTTGTGTTTGGCAGCGCGATGTCCGCACAGAGGTCACTGCGATATTTCTGGGAGGACGCGCTCTTAGGCTTTGTTCCAGGTATTCGGTTTAGCTTGAGTAACTGCATAATCTTAAAGGGAAACAAATGTTTTTGATTTTTACGTATGCGTGTGAGCATGATCATCTTACTAAAGTGGTATTACCGGCAGGAATAAACTGCGAGATTTGGGACAATAAAAAAACGAAATTAATTTTGCTGCGAAATTAAGGATTTCGATGTCTCCAAAATTTGGACAAAGTGGAATCTCTCGATTTTGCTCATTCAGTTGCTTAAGGGAAATTTACATGACAAAAAAACAAAAAAAAAATCTACTTGGATTTAGAGAATATTGGGTTTATTTGGGGGGTGGAGGCGTATTTCTCAGTGTTTAGTTTGTATTAAGTGTTTCTTGTATTTGAGATATATTTTTCCATTTTTGATGTATTTGATCTATTTTTTATTTGTTTTCATTTTTTTTCCTGTGAAAAAAAAATGTTGAATAATGAAGAAAACTGAGCGGCTGTTTTTTGGCACAAGAAGAGGTTTAGGATAGGTAAAGTATAAGTATATATTGCAGCTTACTATTTCTCAAATGTGGTGGCTGCTTTAGTTTTCTTTTTTTTTAGTCTTTTTTTCTTTTCACCTGGCGATCCGGCTATTAACACACTTCCTGTCTTAAGTGGCTCCACTTTATGGAAGAGCATCAGAGCCACTGGACATGTGACACATCCGAATTTCCAAATCCCAATGCGTCCGAATGTGTCCGAATCCGAATTTCTGTTTCTGCATTTCGGATCCCGTCCGAATTTCGTTCAAAAATGAAATTGAATTGGACGGGTGTCTTTTCAGGCCACTCAGACGTGTTTTTGAGTTTAATGCACCTGAATGGGTCTGAATTCGAATTTTGGAATTGTATTTGGGAGCTTGTCAATGCCATTCAGGTCTGGGAGCCTCAGGTTTCGTTTTATGTATATATGGGTCACAATGTTGCTGCTACGATTATTGGTTCGTATTATCGAATACTTCTTATACAGGCAGTCTCCGACTTACGGACGTCCGACTTACGGACAATCCGTACTTACGAACGGGGTCCACAGTTCTCCTAAATGTACCGCACATTTAAGCGTGCTATTGGCTATTGCCATTTGAAATATCGAATAGCAGGCTGGCTATTGCTCCCAGCATTAAAATAAAAAATACAATAAAAAAAGTTTAAAAAATAAACAAAATTAAATGAAAAAGACAAAAAAAGTTAACAAAAGTAAAAAAAGTTACATAAATAAAAATTAAAAATGCAAACAAATAAAAAAAATCAAGTTTATAAAATAAAATTAAAAATAGAAGAAAACTTTTTTTGCTGTCATTTTAAATAAAACATTTTTTTAAATTATATTATAATCTTCTGAACAACAGGAACAGACAGCAAAACAAACGTGACCCTTACCTATGCTATCCAAAACTAAAAAATGTTTTTTTGGCTGGAGTTACACTTAAAAAATGTTCCTGTTCCGACTTACATACAAATTCAACTTAAGTACAAACCTAAAGTCCCTATCTTGTATGTAACCCGGGAACTGCCTGTATATACATTATACTAAAGCTGATGCTCCTAGACCCGAATGGAGTCCGAATTTCCTAATAGCATTCAAGAGCTCCGGAATGCCATTGGGGTCTGGAGGCCTGAGCTTTAATATGGCTCCCAGACCCGTATTGCTTTCTGGAGCTCCCGAATGGTATTCAGAAATTTGGATCCCAAATGCCATTCGGGTCTAGGAGCTTCAGCATTAGTAATACTGTATATGTATATGGCTCCCAGACCCAAATTGAATTTGGGAACTCCCGAATGCAATTCGAAAATTCAGACCCCGAAATGCCATTCGGGTCTGGGAGATTCAGCTTTAGTATTAATACCTGTATATGGTTTTTTGTGGTATTCGCAACGAATATTCGTAAACTCATCCAAAACTAACGAAAATTTGGATTTCGTCCGAGACCCGAACCAAAATTGAATTTCAGATCTGATTCCCGAAATAACTAAATATCTGAACTGAACCGAATTTTTCTGGTGTCTAAGAGCCACCCTTGGACAGCAGCATTGCCACCCTGTGGGGAGGGTGGTGTTGGATTCACCAGCAGATTTAGTTTAACTGGACTAACAAATTAAAGCAAACCTGCAGCTTACACTTTTTAATAAATTACGGCAACAGTTTATTTTTCAACTTTTGGGATAAAAGTTTTGCATGAATGAATGAAAGCTGATCACTGAACGTGCCCTTGTCAGTGTTCAATGGTTTGTCTCAACCCTGTAACTTCCACTTTTGCTGGACAGCTTGGCCTGTTGAAGGAAATTGAAAAACTGGTAAATATATTTAATATTAATATATATACACTGAGTGGGCAGATTATTATGAGCACCTAACGTTTGTAGGCTAATTAGCTATAATTTGGCGCTGAAGTTGGTATATACGAAAGTTCAGCTTTAAGAAAAAAAATAAAAGCCTCGGCTGGAGGTCCACCTTAAAAAAGCAGGGATACACTTTAATAAACTTCTGTTCAGCATTAGGATCTCTCGCTGCCTGGATGGGAAGGTGGCCGGGAGCCAAGTGCTAATGGTTAGTATTGGCACAAAGGAGCTAGTACGGAGTATTCTTCCTCTGGTTGGAAAAATATTTGAGGAATTCGATGTATAAATCTCGTTAAACACCTGCGTCCAGAGGGCTTCCAAAATATTTCAGCAGGAATTCTCAGCATCGGGTTATCTACAGTATTTCATCATTTTTTTTTTGTCCAAAATGCAGTTTTTATTATATCGGCGGTAACACGATTCCCCATCTGATATCGGCCCCGGCGGATGTTCATACATGTGTGCTGAGAGTTCGTAGATGACTGATGTGTTCACGCGGGGTGCAGTGCGATCGCAGAGACTACGGGGCATCTTCCTAAAGCAGCAAATGTTCCGTAAAACCGCAGGTTAGCTTTTGCTGATGGCATTGGGCCACTTGTTCGGCCAATCAAGTCAGATCCTTGAGGGCCCAATTAGATCAATGCGTATGCATAGAGACGTGTGATTTTTGTGGCTTTAGACAGGTGCACTGTCATGTGTCAACATATGTTTCCTTTGTGCATGGACATGTGTTATTGATGCGCGTTTCCAATGTGTTTTTGAATTCAGTGTTCACAGCCATTGACCAAGCCTTGTTAACGCATGTTGACACTGACTTCTTCTATTGGCCTCCCAACTCACTAATAAGCAGGAAAAACGGACATGTTTTAAAAAAAAAAAACCACACAGCACTGCAGCATAGAGATGGGAATAGGCACTGTGATTACTATGAAGATGTTGGATACGTGTTTTAGCACATTGCAACATGTGGACACCTGACCATCACACCTACTATATGGCCAAACGTATGTGGACACCTGACCATCACACCTACTATATGGCCAAACGTATGTGGACACCAGATCATTACACCGACTATATATCCAAACGTATGTGGACACCGGATCATCACACCTACTATATGGCCAAACATATGTGGACACCTCACCATCGCACGTACTGTATGACCAAAGATATGTGGACACCTGACTATCCCAGCTACTGTATGGCCAAACATATGAGGACACCTGACCATTACACCTACTATAAGACCAAACGTATGAGGACACCTGACCATCACACCTACTATATGGCCAAACGTATGTGGACACCTGACTATCCTAGCTACTGTATGGTCAAACGTATGTGGACACCTGACCATCACACCTACTATATGGCCAAACGTATGTGGAAACCTGACTATCCTAGCTACTGTATGGTCAAACGTATGCGACACCTGACCATCACACCTACTATATGGCCAAACGTATGTGGACACCTGACCATCACATCTACTATATGGCCAAACGTATGAGGACACCCTGACCTCAACCCTGACCTCAACCCTACTGAACGTCTTTGGGATTATTTGTAGCGACTACTGCAAGGTCTTCTCGCTCTTGTACTCCCTACTGTTGGTTGCAAGGACACTAGTGGTTGGGCTGCAGAACCTCATTGGTTACTAGGACGCTAGCAGCTGGCCTGCACAGTGTCATTGGTTGCTAAGACACTGGTGGCCCCATAGCGTCATAGGTTGTTATGTGTCCTAGCAACCAAAGATTCTGTATGGTCCAGCCACTAGCGTCCTAGCCACCAACGAGGCTGAGGTTCAGCCTATAAGCAAACTAGCCATATAGTTCGCCCATTTGGCAAACTGCGGGCAGATTTGGTTGACCCAAAATCTGTTTTCAGTAATTTCAGTATTTTCTCTCTTACAGAAGACACCATACAGGGAAGAAGCAAGGGACAGTCTACAATCAAAGACATCTCAATTTGCCAGCAAATCATCCAAGATCCTTCCCCTACGTTGGCTTACAAACTTGACTGGGTTACTATTTTTTTTTCTTCCTCTCTTTAAAACAATTACTCCGAGCTCCAGGGTGACTAAGGGAACCTGTATGTGACCCTCTCAACAGTGTTTAAAAAATATTTTCCAGAATGCAACATCTGGGACCCGAAGCAAACAAGCACTTTGGAAAGGGAGACTGGACTGTTGGCCGTAAAATTTGTCCACCTACGGAGGTGGGTTCAAAAAGGGAGAGGTTTTCAAGCTGTCAGCAGCGCGGCTCGGGAGCCAAAACGGAAGTGCCAAGAGCCTCGGCGCTTCAAAGGAGCCACATTTTTTCCCCTCTATACTGTAGTTTTCAGCCCGATACTTATATGGGGGCTGTCAGTCTAGTTTATAAAGGTCTTAAAGCTGAACTCCAAGTGCAGACAACTTTCATTTAAATATATTTCTCAATAGACACAAAGGATATAAACCCACTTTGTGTGCACCTAGTGCCTTGAACTCAGACTTTACCTTGTATAAGAAGCAGTGACGTCATCTCTGTGCTGCACATAGCCTATGCAGAGAGCAGAGCTGTGGAAGGGACCCAGCAGGCTCCACCCACTACAAGCTGCCTGCAGAAAACTGCAGGGGGGCGGAGACGAGACCAGTCACTCTGCACAAGTTGAGAGAGCAAAGTGACTGGTCTTCATTACAGGAGGGGGCAGAGACAAGACCAGTCACCCTGCACAAGAAGAGAGAGCGGCAGTTACTGTTTTTTATTACAGGAGGGGACGGATGTAAGACCAGTCACCCTGCACAAAGAGAGAGCAGCAGTGACTGGTCTTTATTACAGGAGGGGGCGGAGACAAGACCAGTCACCCTGCACAAGGAGAAAGATACAAGCAGTCTCTGTGCCTCATTTGAATGTTACAGCTACTTGCACAGCAGTGCTCACACGGTAAGAGGGAGGAAAAGCACAAGGAGCCAATCAAGTATGTGGCAGAGCAGACAGCAAGCTTATAGGAGGAGAGAGCAGAGTGATAAAAGAGATGAGCTCATCAGTCCGCTGCTTCTCCTTTCACTGTCCAGTCAGAGGCTGGGGAGAGAGACCTGCAAGTAAAAGGGAAACTGCAGCAGAGAAAAAAAAATCAGGTCTTATTCCCTCCTTGACAGGGCTGGGCTGTGTATCAGAGCTGTGCAAATCTCTGGCAGGTACAAGCAGTCTCACATATGTTTTTTGCCTGGAGTTCAGAAAATGTGTACCTTTGCTGCATTACAAAAGGATAATAACACCCCGCAGTCATTCCCCCCCCACCGCCCCCAGCCTGAGAACAATGAGCAGGGAACAGTTTTTCGTTGACAGTCTTTTTCACCAGGCAAGGATACGAGTGGTCAGCTGACGGCATATCGTGATCTATGACGAGAACAAAAAATAAAAGAATCACGACAAAACACAAAGTTTTCTTATGTTGTCAGCGGACTGGAATTTGGTTACCGCAAGTGACCTGAGGAATTAGGACTTCCGCGGTTACGCACATCCAGAATTAGCCTAAGAAGGGCTTAGAGAAATTGTTCTGTGCCGCGTTATTTCCAATAATTGCTTCTGACAACTTCCTCTGCAGCCATTATTTCAGTTTATCTGCCGAAATATAGTT
>NW_017306607.1:1014226-1016002 GCF_000935625.1 Nanorana parkeri
GGTTGTCCATTCAGTTATCAATCGTTTTGTGATTGGTTGCTAAGGGCTACACAGTCAGTCCTCCTTTCAAATACATTTGACCTGCCTCGCCATATCCCCGCAGAACATCAAAGACATCTCAATTTGCCAGCAAATCATCCAAGATCCTTCCCCTACGTTGGCTTACAAACTTGACTGGGTTACTATTTTTTTTTCTTCCTCTCTTTAAAACAATTACTCCGAGCTCCAGGGTGACTAAGGGAACCTGTATGTGACCCTCTCAACAGTGTTTAAAAAATATTTTCCAGAATGCAACATCTGGGACCCGAAGCAAACAAGCACTTTGGAAAGGGAGACTGGACTGTTGGCCGTAAAATTTGTCCACCTACGGAGGTGGGTTCAAAAAGGGAGAGGTTTTCAAGCTGTCAGCAGCGCGGCTCGGGAGCCAAAACGGAAGTGCCAAGAGCCTCGGCGCTTCAAAGGAGCCACATTTTTTCCCCTCTATACTGTAGTTTTCAGCCCGATACTTATATGGGGGCTGTCAGTCTAGTTTATAAAGGTCTTAAAGCTGAACTCCAAGTGCAGACAACTTTCATTTAAATATATTTCTCAATAGACACAAAGGATATAAACCCACTTTGTGTGCACCTAGTGCCTTGAACTCAGACTTTACCTTGTATAAGAAGCAGTGACGTCATCTCTGTGCTGCACATAGCCTATGCAGAGAGCAGAGCTGTGGAAGGGACCCAGCAGGCTCCACCCACTACAAGCTGCCTGCAGAAAACTGCAGGGGGGCGGAGACGAGACCAGTCACTCTGCACAAGTTGAGAGAGCAAAGTGACTGGTCTTCATTACAGGAGGGGGCAGAGACAAGACCAGTCACCCTGCACAAGAAGAGAGAGCGGCAGTTACTGTTTTTTATTACAGGAGGGGACGGATGTAAGACCAGTCACCCTGCACAAAGAGAGAGCAGCAGTGACTGGTCTTTATTACAGGAGGGGGCGGAGACAAGACCAGTCACCCTGCACAAGGAGAAAGATACAAGCAGTCTCTGTGCCTCATTTGAATGTTACAGCTACTTGCACAGCAGTGCTCACACGGTAAGAGGGAGGAAAAGCACAAGGAGCCAATCAAGTATGTGGCAGAGCAGACAGCAAGCTTATAGGAGGAGAGAGCAGAGTGATAAAAGAGATGAGCTCATCAGTCCGCTGCTTCTCCTTTCACTGTCCAGTCAGAGGCTGGGGAGAGAGACCTGCAAGTAAAAGGGAAACTGCAGCAGAGAAAAAAAAATCAGGTCTTATTCCCTCCTTGACAGGGCTGGGCTGTGTATCAGAGCTGTGCAAATCTCTGGCAGGTACAAGCAGTCTCACATATGTTTTTTGCCTGGAGTTCAGAAAATGTGTACCTTTGCTGCATTACAAAAGGATAATAACACCCCGCAGTCATTCCCCCCCCACCGCCCCCAGCCTGAGAACAATGAGCAGGGAACAGTTTTTCGTTGACAGTCTTTTTCACCAGGCAAGGATACGAGTGGTCAGCTGACGGCATATCGTGATCTATGACGAGAACAAAAAATAAAAGAATCACGACAAAACACAAAGTTTTCTTATGTTGTCAGCGGACTGGAATTTGGTTACCGCAAGTGACCTGAGGAATTAGGACTTCCGCGGTTACGCACATCCAGAATTAGCCTAAGAAGGGCTTAGAGAAATTGTTCTGTGCCGCGTTATTTCCAATAATTGCTTCTGACAACTTCCTCTGCAGCCATTATTTCAGTTTATCTGCCGAAATATAGTT
>NW_017306607.1:1016013-1029315 GCF_000935625.1 Nanorana parkeri
TTAGTTTGTGGTGCAGTGCGCCGGTTCACCTCGTTTCCTTTTGCTGGTGATCTGGGAACACCGTTTGTATACCTGCTGGGTATTCCCAAAGGAGCCATCTGCAAGCAAAGCTTCCTATCTTACCTGCCCAAGAGACTGTAATGCTGTCCATTCAGAACTGAGATATCAACACAGTCTGGCCAGTTGGCCTGGTGACCTGATTTTATTCTATTGCAGTCAAGCAACACAGCTTGGTCACCTGTCCATTCCCAGCTGGTGAGTGGACAGTAAAAGAGGCGCAACTGGCTGATGAGGTCATCTCTCTGTTCTCACCTTCTTTCAGCATCTTCCTCATCGGCACATGTGAATGCAGGACACTTGATTGGCCCAAAAACTGCCCCACACTGCTGCTGTTCAGCCTACTTTATGAACAGGGGTGGGGTAGTTTTGTTTTCCTTATAATATGGCTGGTTTTGAATGTTTCCTTGGGGTTTCCGATCCTGTAAATTATTTAGTATAGATCCAACTTCATATTTGCTGCAGTATATCTAAAGCCAAAACTTTGTTTTTTTTATTTTGGATAGCATGGGGATAGGCTTTTTTTTGGCCATCTTGGGAAGATTTTATTGACAGTTGCTGTCACAGCCGGATGTGGAAGGGAACCTCCCCAAAGTAAAGGAAATGGGCAGCACAGTGGCCTTAATGGTTAGCCTTCCAGCACATGGGTCCTTAGTCAAGTGTGGGCCTGAAAACTGGCTACATAGAGTTGCATGTTCTCCTTCTGCTTGGGTAGGATTCCTTTCATATTCCAAAGGCATGCTGATGGGTTAATTGGCTCCTAGTGTGCGTGTGAGGGTCTAAAAACCCAAATGCAGCCCCTATCCAAACCCTGGTGACACTCCGTCAAGTGGCCATGTCAACATGGAGTCATAGAAACTGCTTCAGGGTATGATGGGATGGTAAAGGAAACGCAATGTTAACCTGTTGTCACTGGAGCAAATGTCCCATTGGAAGATTGTGGGTGACATGTTTCCCTTTTGCTACTAAAACAAGTGTCTACATTGGAGGAATGGAGATGCCATGTTAACCTGGAAGAAGAAATAATGTCACCAGCACACCATAGTAGTAAAGCAATAGTCCATTTAATGGCACATTGCCATTCGATGCTAAGGAGTGCAGCAAGAACTCTGGTTCTTAGCCATGTTAACCTGGTCGCACTAGAAAAGTGTCCCCATTGAAAGACTGGGGATGCCCATTGGAATGACATCATATGACGTCAGGGGGGAGGAGGTTCCCTTTTTTTCACTGACCTTGTATGTCTATTTAAATGTTTTCTTAACACATGTACAGTATGTTGTCATTCTGAACCTGATAAAGGGGACCCTGCGTGGCCCCGAAAGCGATTGCATGAGTAGCAATACTTGTCAATAAATGGACGTTTGCTGATTGCACAAGTCATAACGGTATGCTGGCGGCATCTCTAAAACTCTGTGCCATGTTAACCTATTCGCACTAGAACCATTGGAAGATTGGGGATGCCATGCTAACCCGTTGCCACTGGAACAAGTGTCCCCATTGGAAGATTTGGGGTGCCATGTTCAACTATTGTCTCTGGAACAAGTGTCCCCATTGGAAGACTGGGGATGCCATGTTAACCTGGAGCCACTGGAACAAATGTCCCCATTGGAAGACTGGGGGATGCCCATTGGAATGACATCATATGATGTCCGGGGGGAGGAGGAAGTTCCCTTTTTTTCACTGATCTTGAAAGTCTATTTGAATGGTGTCTTCACATATGCATGTTGCCATTCTGAGCCTGATGAAGGGGACCCTGCGTGGCCCCGAAAGTGCTTGCACTAGTAGCAATACTTACGTCAATAAATGGACGTTTGCTGATTGCACGAGTCACAATGGTGTGCTGGTGACATCTCTAAAATTCTGTGACATGTTAACCCGTTCGCATTAGAACAGGTGTCCCCATTGGAAGACTGGGGATGCCATGTTTAACTATTGTCTATGGAACAAGTGTCCCCATTGTAAGATTGGGGGTGCCATGTTTACCTGTTGCCACTGGAACAAGTGTACCCATTGGAAGACTGGGGATGCCATGTTTAATTATTGTCCCTGGAGCAAGTGTCCCCATTGGAAGACTGGGGATGCCATGTTTACCTGTTTCCACTGGAACAAGTGTACCCATTGGAAGACTTGGAATGCCATGTTTAACTATTGCCCCTGGATCAAGTGTCCCCATTGGAAGATTGGGGATGCCATGTTAACCTGGTGCCACTGAAACAAGTGTCCCCATTGGAAGATTAGAAATGCCATGGCAATCTGCTGTCAATAAAACAAGCATTGAGAATGCGATGGTAACCAGTTGTGACTGGAACAAGTGTCCCATTGGAAGATTGGGGATGACATGTTAACCTGCTCTCATTGGATCAAGTGTCTCCATTGGAAGATCCCCTATCCCTGTTCTGGAGGCAACTCACAATTTTTGGATTTTCCAAAATTTTCAGTCCAGGGAATGATACCTCACCACTCTTTCCAAAACTAGAATAAATAAAAAAAGGTTTTGGCTTCAGATACATGTCAAATGTTTTCCATCCCTGACATACTGTAGGATCATGCAACAGCCTCACTCTTGATACTCCTGGTTGGAGAAGCGTTGTGTCACTTCCCATAATCCCCTTTAAGCTCACCGTAAGATAAACAGCTGGGATTTGTGGGGATATATTTGTAAGAATGCTCCGAATACTTCCCATTGCTCAATAATCATTTTCAGATGATTTGGAAGATTCCGCTGACCATTAAGAGATGTTTCCTACCGCGGAGAACATCGCTGTGGAAATTACTCCCAGCCCGAGCCGTTTTCCTCTTATGAAATGTCACCGGGCTTGGGAACAATTTGTGGGAATGACTGCAAAAGGGGAAGACGGAATTGCGATGAACTTTCTTGTGGTGCAAAGATGGAATGATTGCACGTGCATTAAAGCTGAACTACAGGATAAGCAAATATTGCCTACCTGCAAGAGGCATAAGTATTCTTCCTTGAATCTTGGTGAGCTTTGTGTATTTCTTCCAGATCTGTGCAGTAATACAGTGTGAGACTTGGAGCTTCCTGTAATAAAGGCCGCTCACTGCTGCTCTCTCTCCTTGTGCAGGGTGACTGGTCTTGTCTCCGCCCCTTCTGTAATAAAGACCGCTCACTGTTGCTCTCTCTCCTTGTGCAGGGTGACTGGTCTTGTCTCCGCCCCCTTCTGTAATAAAGACCGCTCACTGCTTCTCTCTCTCCTTGTGCAGGGTGACTGGTCTGGTCTCCGCCCCCTCCTGTACTTTTCTACAGGCAGCCTGTATTGGGGGGAGCCTGCTGGGCCAACAGTTCCCACAGCTCTGCTCTATGCCCCTCTAAGAATCTAAGAAAGGTCCAGGTACATTTTTTTCCCAATATAAGGGTAAGTGGTGGGTTTATAAAAGAGCCAATGCAATTCAGGGTCTAGTACTCACCTCCGCTCTCATCAGGACTTAAAATTAAAAAAAAAAACAATGTACAGAACAGGACTATAATGGTGATGTCATATATATGGTTTATTACCTGCTTGAGTAATGCAGAACAGTGTTTGTCAGCAGCTGGTTGGAGTGTTGGCCCTTTTATAAACCCATCCACTCAATCTCACATTGGAATACATTTGTATTTGAACCATTATTTTGCCGTGTGGTCCTCCAATCTCAGATCCACTTAGTTGATTGGTCAACTTAACCTAGAAAGCCATCATGCCTGGATCTTTTTAGAAGGCCACTGGGCCAGAGTTCCATAGGGTGGGTGTATGTATGCTGAGTGAGCAAAAGCTCCATAAGGGTTGGTGATGGTTTGCACAGAGGAGGGGGATAGGAAGCTAGTATACTGTGTGCTCCTCTTGCTCTAACGTAAACTTGTCATTTTTGCCCCAACTGGAATAAGTGTCCCCGTTGGAAGATTGGGGATGCCATGTTAACCTGTTTTCACTAGAACAAGTGTCCCCATAGGAATATTGGGGATGCCATGTTAAACTGTTATCACTGGAACAAGTCATGCTTGGGTCCTTTTAGTAGGTCACGGCGCTCAGTGTTCCATGGGGTGGGTGTACGTTTGCTGAGTGAGCAAAGCTCCACAAGGGTTGGAGATGGTTGGCAGACAGGAGGGGGATTAGAATCTAGTATACTCTATTCTCCTCTTGCTCTAACATGAACCTGTAATTTTTGCCCCAACTGGAACAAGTGTCCCACATGGAAGACTGGGGATGACATGTTAACCTGTTGCAAGTGGAATAAGTGTCCCCATTGGAAGATTGGGGATGCCCATATTAACCTGTTGCTAGTGGAATAAGTGTCCCCATTGGAAGATTGGGGATGCCATGTTAATCTGCTTTCACTAGAACAAGTGTCCCCCATTGGAATATTGAGGATGCCATATTAACCTATTGCAAGTGAAATAAGTGTCCCCATAGGAATATTGGGGATGCTATGCTAACCTGTTGCCACTAGAACAAGTGTCCACATTGAAATATTGGGGCAGCCATGTTAACCTGTTGTCACTGGAACAAGTTATGCTTGGGCCCTTTTAGGAGGCCACTGGTCCAGTGTTTTACAGGGTGGGTATACGTATGCTGAGTGAGCTAAGCTTCACAAGGGTTGGGTGACTGTTTGTGGACATGGGGAAATAGGAAGCTAGTATAGCGATAACTCTCCGCAAGGAGCCGCTGTTTGCCCGGTCCACATCTAGTCAGTCTAGGGGTTGATTTCCAGCTGCGCCCATTAGCACTAACCACCCATAAAGTGATGTCCACTTCAGTATTATGATGCTAGTTGAACAGTTTATTGAACATATTCTGTGAGAGAAAGGGTATAGGGCAGTGGTGGCGAACCTTGGCACTCCAGCTGTGCCAAAACTACAAATCCCAACATGCATCTGCCTCTGGGAGTTATGTCTGTGGCTGTCAGAGCCTTGCAATGCCTCATGGGAGTTGTAGTTACAAAACACCTGGGGTGCCGAGGTTCGCCACCACTGGTATAGGGTCTAAGTGTCCAGGCCTCTTTAGCTCCAGACTCACCAGATCTCATATTAATAGAGTACATATCCATAATCCATGAAAGAACACTGACCCCGCTCTGAAGTCCTCATGAATCCAAGGCACCTCAAGAGCCTGCACTGGTCCTGGTTCTTCCATCTCTCAGGCATTCTCCAGGTTGGAAGCCTCCAAGGGAACCTCTCTTCCATCAACTCAGTCAATGCCCACCCCCAGGCCTCGGCCTAGCCTGGGGGTGCAGGCTGAACAGGACCCAACCTTAATCCATGGCTGGTCCAGTCAAGAGAGAGCACAGGGCAACTCCCACCCATATATGTACACTCTGTCAGCAGGCACCATGGCTGCTAGAAGCCCAGTTACTGGCTGCTGCCCTGTACACACATTACAGTGTCGCCCATTGGCTGTCCCTCAATGCGACAGAGTCCCACTCCGCCCAGGGGTGTACAGAAAAGGTTAGACACCTGGGATTAACCATGTACTTACCACTACAAATCCAGCCAGGCTGTCTACAGCCCTGGCTATCACTAAATGCATGGTATTCACATCACAAAAGGTGATGGGCTCTACACTAGTATATGCTGCTCTTGCTCTAATGTGAACCTGCCGCCTTCCCCCAAGTGGACTGAGTCCATGTTTGCTTTAAAAAAAAAAGAAGGAAAGTGATGGGCCGTAAAAGGCATCTAGGCTGCAGTTTGTCATTTGTCAGGGCAATCGGCCTCTCTCGGAGAGCAATCAAGAGACCTTATCGGCAAACACTTATGACTTATTGAGCTGGCATCTGGCCACCCACTTGTGTAAGGATCACCCAGGCCTGATAGTAATAAAAGGCTTTAGCAATGCTTTGAAGAGTGAGTGCGATAGAGAGCTGCAATCATTTGGCCCCGGAGACAAGTGCCCATCCCTGGTGTGCAGGTGGAGGATGTGCTAAATTTATACCCCAGATTACGGATGGAACGAAGCGCCATAAAATATGTATCAACAGAACACGCCTTGATGTTCCAGCGGCTGCACAATCACGCGACCACCCAGGTTTTCCTTGTCAGGTGTAAGGCTTGTATTAAATATAGAAGTTTGCTAATGGACATTAACAGCGCTTTGAAAATAATCTCTGCTAAAACTTGACTTGCCAATAAACGTATAGGTTTTTTTGCATGCACGTGTTTTTCTTGGCGCTGCATACCGGCTGTTTCAATTTCTGGTGAAAGAATGCTTGTATCTCCGCTGTAATTAATACTCTGCAATGAGGAATGAGTATTTTTTTTTTCATAAATTTGACATTTCCCTATAACTGCTTTTTATTATCTGGTGATTTGGGGTATGTTCAGGCATCTGGGCCAGGATGCCAACTCCTTATGAACAATCAGTGACCCCTTTTCCCAGGAACAATGTGGAGACACTGCGAGTATTTTAAGTGCAACTCCAGTAATTTGTTATACTTTTTAGGCTCTCCCTCACTCTTCTGTATTAAAAAAAAAGTGTCAAGCTCTAACATGTTAATGCTCCAGCACTGTTCCAGCTTCCTCCTGTGCCACCAGTCCCCTTTGGGTTGAATGACAGTCATGGTCATTCTAGCCATTTCCTATAAGCCCAGCCTGTCATTGACACACCCCCTTGGCCATAGCACAGCCTGGGCTCACAGCTAGGGTTGCCACCTTTTCTTCAAGCGAAACCCGAACACTCTAGCGCCACGTGGAAATTTTGGGGGGAGAATATCCAGGAGAGAGCGAGGAGAGACAGCCAGGAGAGACAGTGAGGAGAGATAGCCAGTAGAGAGAGCAAGGAGAGACAGCCAGGAGAGAGAGAGAGAGAGAGCCAGGAGTAAGAGGGAGGAGAGTCAGTCGGGAGAGAGAGAAGGGAGACATCCAGGAGAGAGAATGATGAGAGACAGACAGGGGAGAGATGAGGAGAGAAAGCCAGGGGAGAGAGAGGGGAGATAGCCAGGAGAGAGAAAGTAAGGAGAGACAGCCAGGGGAAAGGAAAGACAGCCAGGGGAGAGAGAGGAGAGACAGTCAGGGGAGAAAGAGGAAAGACAGGCAGGGGAGAGAGCAAGGAGAGACACCCTGTGTTTCAGACACCTCCTTGCTTCCTGAGTTCCAGCATCCCTCTGTGTCCCGTGCCTCCTCCATGCACTAAAGTTAGAACACCAGGACCATGTGGTTGCCCCTGTCCACCTGACATAGTAACATCTTATGTACGTGTTTCAGCTGGCCTGAAATCTGAACATGCAGAACTCAAAACCTGGACTGCCCGGGTGAATCCCAGACAGTTGACAACCCTACTCACAGCACTCCAGGACTGATTGGTGCTTGCTCATCATGAGGAAGGACCACCACCTGATATTAATACTAAAGCTGAATCTCCTAGACCCAAATGGCATTCGGGATCCAAATTTCCGAATTGCATTCGGGAGCTCCTGAATGCTATTCAGGTCTGGGAGCCATTAACATATATCACTAAAGCTGAGCTCCCGAATGCAATTTGGAAATTCGAATCTCGAATGCCACTCAGGTCTAGGAGCCTCAGCTTTTGTATTAATATCTGTATATACTGTATATGGCTCCCATGTTGCCGTAACGGTAATTGGTATTCAGACCCATTTGGAAGCATTACACCAGAAAACACATCTGATTGGCCAGAAAAGTCACATATCCGATTCAGGACGGGATCCGAAATTCGGAAACGGAAATACGTATTCGGACACATTCGGGTGCATTGGGATTTGGAAATTCGGATGTGTCCGAATGTTGGTAAAATTCGTCTGAAATTTTGATTCGGAACAAAACAAATCGTCTATTGGTGTGGACGTCTGCACGTATAGATACGGTACTGTGTGTGCAGTTCCTTATGGTTTGGTGCCAGCCCAGTGCTGAGTTCTCTTCAGCAGTACCTCAATTGGAGGGGTGTTCACCTACTTTTGGCCATATAGGTAGGCATAATGGTCAGGTGTCCTCCAACTTTTGTCCACACTGCGTACCTGGAGTTATCAATGAAGAGTGAAAAATGAAGATGTTAGTACATTTTCTTATTTTTCTAAAAGTATCATTCTTCAGTGGGTGGTCATTATTAAAAAAAAGGGACACGTGACCGATAAATATGAGCGTTATATTTTGGCTGTTGAATATGATCATCGCCTTTATTGCCTAAAACCAATTTACAACTGTTGTACAATTGCACCGTGGCCCTTTAAAAAGCCTAAAACCAGGTTATGCAAGAGATCTGCGGAAGCTTCCGTCACGTTCAGGACTGTCCTCGGAATGAATTTGCTTGGAAGAGGATCTGAGTTATGTTTTAAAACAAATCCTGCCATTAGCACCGCTCATAATCTGACAAAACAATTCATGTTCCCGTTCACATTCCAGAAAAGTGCAAACAACTCGGGGAACAAAATGCTGAGAGACAGCAAAAAAAAATGGCAATATGTTTTACTCAGATACCATGTAAGAATCTTCCTCTTCTCATTCGCCGCCAAAAATAATCAACGTTTGGGACAGGCTGTATTTTTATTTCCAGCGCATATGGTTCTGTAAGAAAAATAATGAAGGAATGAAAAAAAAAGGCAGCATAGCCTTGCCGATGCTTGCGCATCACTCAGTTCTTGACAGGGAATGTATTTTTAGTTGGGGGATCTGCATTTGTGAACGTTGAATTATGAGACCGAAGAAAAAAAAAAAATGTCAAGGCTTTTGTAACATCGGCATGATAAAGAAAGCCAATGCCATCTCGTTTAAAGCTGAACTCCGGGAAAAGGAACATTTTGCCTACCTACCCATGTGTATTCTTCCCTGAATCTGGGTGAGCTTTGTGTATTTCTTCCAGATCTGTGCAAAACCTGGAGCTTCCTGTAATAAAGACTGCTCACTGCTGCTCACTCTCCTTGTGCAGGGTAACTGGCCTCGTCTCCGCCCCCTCCCGTAATAAAGACTGCTCACTGCTGCTCTCTCTCCTTGTGCAGGGTGACTGGTCTTTTCTCCGCCCCCTCCTGTAAGAAAGGCCGGTCACTGCTGCTCTCTCTCCTTGGTCTTGTTTCCGCCCCTCCTGCAAAAAAGACCGCTCACTGCTGCTCTGTCTCCTTGTGCAGGGTGGCTGGTCTCGTCTCCGCCCACTTCTGTAATAAAGACAGCTCACTGCTGCTCTTTTTTCTTGTGCGGGGTGACTGGTCTTGTCTCCGCCCCCTGGTCTTGTCTCCTAATGGAAAGGGGGGCTTCTACAGTGAAAGGAAGGGGACTCTCATGTAAAGGGGAATCCTGATGGGAAGGGGAGGTTCTGATGTGAAAGGGGGGACTCTCATGTAAAGGGGAATCCTGATGGGAAGGGGAGGTTCTGATGTGAAAGGGGAGACTCTGGTGTGAAGGGGGCTCCTGATGGGATGGGGGTACTCTGATGTGAAAGTGGGGACTCTGATGTGAAGGGACAAACTATGTATCTTTTTTTGTGGTGTTCCCCTTTAAATCCATATCAGTCCCCTATCTAGGACAAGTATGGGGTATACATTTTGGGAAGGACCACATACATTTTTTTCCCTTTTTTTTTAACATTTATGTTCTTTAATTTTTAGACTGCCTTGAGATTTTGATACTTTTGAAAGCTCCTTTGTGGCCTTGACTGCAAAAGCGGAACGTTGCCCCAACTTTATTTCTTCACAAGGGGCCCTCAGTCCACCTATAGCAGCAAACCTCTGAGGTTGACAAAGCTGCACCTGCTACTGCCGCTGCTTGATCGAAAACAATTCAGACTCTACCCGGCTTATCTCGCAGTCGATTTCATCTCAGCGGTCGCTCAGCAAGGATGCCGAGTGCCTCGTCTGTCACAGAGCCATCCCAGGAGGAAAAAAAAAAACCTCATACCTGCGAAAAAATTAGAAAAAAATGGAAACAATTGTATCGAAATACTTTTCGAGCAAAAATGTCACATGCAAACCCCAAACGTACGTCCGGTGAAACAAACTTTCCTTTAAACCCGCGGAGACTTTTCCTTCTTTTCTTTTTTTTCTCCTTGTTTCTTATTTAAATCATTTGTTATTCTAAACACGGCAAAGAAGCTTTATAAAGAATGTGAAAGAATTGCCAATTAAACTCTTTTTTTTTTTGTTTCTTCTCTCTTTTCTTTTTTTTTTTATATAACTGCAGCTGCGGTCACTGTGGTTTTCTGATGGGTGGATCAGAAATAAAAGTTAGCCTTCCTTCCTGAGGGACAGAGTGAAAAAAAAGGGCCCAAATAAGTGTCATGTCTAGCCGTCTCTTCTCTTTTTTTTTTTCTCTGGGAGTCAAACCTGGACGCAGGTCAACAGGCAGACGCGTCCGTACTCTGTAGGAAATACCGGCTTTATAAGCTAGGAGTTGGAGAGAGAGCAACCTGTCGGTGGCCGGCTGCCTTGGGACTACAGGTCCCAGCGTGCGGTTGGCAGGGCCTGCTGAGGGTATAGTAGTCCCCCCTCCCCAGCTAGAGAGCAGCAGGTTACCCCAGCCTGCAGTAATGCGAAGGGGAATGAACACTCCATTCACGCTCCTCTGATGCCACCACACCCTGCTGGTTCCTGATGTTTTATTGTCTGAATCATTTGCACTGCGCTGCGAGCGGAAACTGGATGAGTCACACGAGTGCGCTGAATTCAAGGTGGGTCAGCATACAAAGGCCGTAAAAGGGAGAAATGTCCAGAGAGCAAAACAATGTTTTTCAACAGGGAGGTTCAACGGGGTAAATAAGAGAGTTCAGATCAGTTTTTCCGCTGTCTGTGTGATGTCAGCCTTCCCTGCAGACCTTGCGCAGTTGTTCCGGCTCCTCTCCTGGAGTGAAATGGCTTCCTCTGATTTCCCCGCACACTCTGAGCTTCTCACAATGTACATTAGAAGCTGCAGCAAGTCAGATAGAGCCCGCCCCATTTCCTGGATGAGGATGTCCAGCGTCAACTATCTCTTTCCTCAACAGACTTTCATTTATGGGATTTCAGCTCTTTCAATCGCAGAGGCTCAGCGTGGGTGTTACTTAGGACGGTCTGCATGCAGATGAAGTCTGCTAAGGAACGCCCACCACTCCAGGGTGACACCCTCTTATTAGGGCAGGGGTGGGCAACTCCGGCCCTCCCAGCTGTTCTGGAACTACAGGTCCCATGAGGGATTGCAACACCGACAGGCATGTTGGGATTTATAGTCAAAGCACAGCTGGAGGGCCGGAGTTGCCCACCCCTGCATTAGGGATTTTGATATTTTGCATAACTCCTCCCAAGAGCCAACTGGTAGTAGTAGTAGGATCCATCCTGTCAGCGTACGAATACGCTCACTTGCACCCGTACGTACGTGCAGGGCGGGTAACAGGCTTGAGTGTAGGGAGGTGTACGGCCGCATAGTCCCATAGAGAAGGACGGGGGCTGAGTACTAATCACACGCAGTACCTGTCCTTCCCGGGAGCTACCCGATACGGCCGTGCACGCAGCATGGAGCTGTACGTGCCGGCCCTTTCTAGTGTGAATGAGGCCTAAAGGTTATAGCTGGGCCCCCTGGACACCCACAGGGCTCTAGGCTCCTGCCTTGTGTGTAGGGTTGCCACCTGTCCAGGATTCCCCCGGACAGTCCGAGTTTTGAATGCTGTGTCCGGGTTTCATGGCAGCAGAAACCCGGACACAAGATGTCAGGCAGACAGGGGCAACCAAAATGAACATAGTGGCTACTGGCCCCTCATTGAAAAGAGTCTCAACTGTGATATTTACATATGAATGGGTGGTTCTATTTACATATGAATAAGCCATGACCCATTCTCCCCCCAAAAATGTCAGCGTGTCACTAGAGTGTTCAGGTTTTGCTTGAAGAAAAGGTGGCAACCCTACTTGTGTGTGATACAGCTCTGCTTCCTGCAGCTCCTACAGGTGGACTGAATCCCAACATGGAGATTTTTTTTTTTCCGTATCAGCTATGCACTTATAGATTTGGCAATTACTGTGTCCAGGGTGTGTAACTACAGATCACTGGGCATCATAGCAAAATTTGAATGGGGCCCCTTCCTACCCACTGAGTGAATGTCTTATTTGGTCACTCAGCACTGTGACATATTTTTGGCCAGTGGCTTGAACCATAACAAGTTGCCCCCTTTATATTACCTTGCTCAGACCAAGGCAGTTTTTGGGGGTTTGGCAGCCAGTTCTAAACCCTGTCAAGACCTCGGCGGCAATGCCATTGAAATAGTAAAGTGATCCAAACAGCTTTAATCACGTATCAGCAGTTGCCGTGTGAGACCTAGTGACGAGAAGCATGGGGACGGCTTCCCTGTGTAATGACTCCCCATGCGAGTCATTACACGCCGCCTGGCTTCCTGAATGGGACTTTCGGTATTCGGTATCGGCGAGTACCGGCAAAAAAATATCGGTACCGGCAAAAAAATATCGGTACTCGTACTCATAGAGAAGTATTTTAGCAAATGTTTTTATTTAAAAAAAAAGAAGAAAAACTTTGTTATCTATTCTTACAGAGGGCGCTCAGTGGGACCTCGTTACTTGAACATACAGAGCGCTCAGTGGACCTTGTTACCTGAACATACAGAGAGTGCTCAGTGCACCTTGTTACCTATACATAGTGAGCGCTCAGTGCACCTTGTTACCTGAACATACAGAGAGCGCTCAGTGGACCTCATTACCTGAACATACAGAGAGCGCTCAGTGCACCTTGTTACCTGAACATACAGTGAGCGCTCAGCGGACCTCATTACCTGAACATACAGAGTTTCAAAGAATCATTTACAATATTGCTATTGTGATGGAGTGTGTTTAGAAAGGACTCAGATATATATACTTAATAAATATTTATTTAATTATAATAAAAAAATCCCATAGTTCAATATAAAACAATCCACTTGTAGTAACATTCATATAGTTCTCCAGATGTCAGTATACTGTCTCTAACGGCTATTGCTGATTCATATACTTAAAATCCATATTACAAAAAATTAGGAGGTGTGGACTCAGGTCACCTTGGCTGAGATCGGGAAGTGCTATTACTGGAATTACACTGAACATACAGAGAGCGCTCAGTGGACCCCGAACATACACAGAGGGGAATTTATCAAAACTGGAGCAGACAGAATATGGAGCAGTTGCTCATGGCAACCGATCAACATCCACCTTTCATTTTCAAACCTTAACCAAACAAACTAAAGAATAGAAGCTGATTGGTCGCCATGGGCAACTGCTCCAGATTCTTCTTCTCCAGTTTTGATAAATTCCCCCCCCCCCCCCATAGGGGGCTCCGCGGCCCCCAACCACCAAAGAGGGCCG
>NW_017306607.1:1029489-1038696 GCF_000935625.1 Nanorana parkeri
CCCCATAGAGTGCTCAGCGGACCCCGAACACACAGAGAGTGCTGGTTATACTGGGGTTATGTTGTTTAAAACCAGTATGGAATTCCCTCTTATAGCCGGCGTAGGCTGGAGGCCTCCTTTGGCAGGTTACTTAATTTCAGATCCTATTAGGCAACCCTACTACCAAAACAGTGCCGTGGGTGGCCCTCATCTGACATGAAAATATGTCTTATATAATCATCAAAGCCCAGCAGATTGTGTGTAAGCGCTGATTTACTGTCCGTGCGGTTGGTTGCCCAGGAAACGCTTCAAAATACTTTAATTACGAAGAGTACTAACAACTGTCAGCTCCAGGACTCTGGGAGGCCATTAAATTAAACATGCGCCCGTTTCGCAGGCCCTTTTCTCTAACTAACCCGAAAAAAAAAAGCCTTGCTTCAATGAAACACATCCTCTGTGGCAGCGTTACACAACTCCCAGAATCCTCCGGGGCGCAGGGAGACAACTTCTCTAATAAAGTATTTTGTCCGCGGAGCTCCTGAGCCTTTCCAGAAAACGCCTGTGGTCGTCACGGTTACACACAACTGAGGGAGACGTGTTCCTGCGCAAATTATGCGGTTTCGTTATTTGTACGTGTAATGGAACCCGTCGCTTACATGTTTTATTAAAAACAAAAAGAAGTAAAAGGAAACAGACGAGAGTGGACATTGCGCGTTGCAGCCAGAAATGCCGTTTTTTTTGTTTTATCTTCTGGAGGGAAATCCCTCAGCTGGATGGGGGGGACTTTCCTCGCTGGGTTTTGTTATCACTTGTGAAATGAAAGGTACATTTTGGGGGGATTTTGTCTTTTATTTAAAGGTTTTGTGAAATAATTACTCCGACAAATAGGCATAGCACAGAAAAAAGAAATAACAATACTGAAGGACATGCTACAGGAGATGGTCAGAGACTGCAGACATGGTACAGGAGATGGTCAGAGACTGCAGACATGCTACAGGAGATGGTCAGAGACGGCAGACGTGATACAGGAGAGGGTCAGAGACGGCAGACATGCTACAGGAGATGGTGGGAGACTGCATACATAACACAGGAGATGATCAGAGACGGCAGATATGCTACAGGAGATGGTCAGTGGCTGTAGACATGCTAGAGTAGATGGTCAGAGACTGCAGACATGATACAAGAGATGGTCAGAGACGGCAGACATGGTAACCCTGTCCGGTGTCCCACCCAGCCCACTGTTGTCACTGGTTGCCAAGGGCAGGGGGGGGGCGCCAGCCACAGCATCACAGTTTGCTAAGAGCTCTTAGCAACCTGGGACACTCTGGCCGTAAAGGGGGTGGCAGGTGATGCAATGAGATGCCGCCTGAGGCAACCGCCATATAGGCTACAGTCCATGAACCCATTGCACTCAGAACCACTGTTCCATAATGTAAAATTGGGTGCTGCGGCTGTCGACGGATGGCAACCATCATAATCACCGGCACTCCAGTGAATGAATCAATGACGTCTGTTTATTGACGCATGAAACATAGCAAGATGCATCAAACGCAACATTTCGGGGTCTCACAGGATCCCCTTCATCAGGCTAAATAAGGCTGCCTCATTTTAGGGTCGGTCCTGGTGACAACGCTGCTTTTCTACTGATATGATACAGTGAGTGAGCGTTGTCACCTAGGACAGGAAGTGTGTTACTGGCCAGGTGAAAAGGAAAAAGGGTAAAAAAGAAAACTAATGCAACCAACACACCAGAGGACTGATAACGTGCAACATGTAACATTTGTGTTGGGTTTAGATACATTTTAGTTTTTTTTTTTGCTTCTAGTGTCCTACAAACATTTTACATTCCTCCTGTCAACACGTGTGTGCTGCAGAATGGCATTAAAGGGGCAAAAGCATGGCTGGATTTCCTCTCTCTGCGCCCCCCCCCACACGTATGCAGGCTGCATAGAAGTGATCTCGGCAACATCACCAAGAGGACTTGTACAAAACAAGCGTCGGCTTCCACGCCGTACATTTGGCCTTGTTTGCCCAAAGTAGGGTCTAAATGCAGTGGCGTCACAAGGGGGATACGGGGGGTGCCACCATTGGAGGAGTGACACCAAAATGACTTACAGTCATTTTGGTGTCACCCCTCTCTGAAAAGTCGGGCGCTCGGTCATGGACCGAACGCCCGACAGTATCAGGAGAGAGGAGGGGACCCGGCGGCATACCTTATCCCGCCGAGTGACTGTCCCCTCCATCTTGGTGATGGACGCCGGCAGGTATCAGAATACTGCTGCGCGTGCGCGATGACGTCATTGCGCACGCGCGTGGTGACGTCACGCGCATGCGCAGTGACGTCTCGGCGGGGTGACACTCGGTTACCGCTCTGGGTGTCACCCAGCCTCGGGACGCCCCTGCTAAATGTAGAAAACAACTACCCGCCCGGCGCCCGGAACGGCATGTCCCGGGAGATAGGAATGCCACAGCCCTGCTGCCCCTCTACTCCCTGCTGCCCCAAGGCCGGGCCTCGGTTGGCCATGTGGGAAATACGGCCCTGGGCAGAAGATAAACACACATTGTGCCGTATGTCATACCTGCCCTATATAAATAGGAAATCAAACAAACAACGACGTGAATCACCCGGACACGAACAGCGGATCTCAATCTTACAGGACATGCGGGAAAGCCGTCGGCTTGAATTGGGTAAGGCGGTTAAGGAAACGTTGTCGTGCGCTGTTTTTGTTTGGGATAAAAGTCGTTTTATTGGCAGCGCTCGCTTTGTTGTTTCTTTTTTTTTTCTGCGCCGCTCTGCTTCAGTCACGTAGGAATTGTAATTGCGGGAGTTATAATTAACAAGATAAATAATGACATTCTAATGGCATAATTGTTGTCAATTATTTTATCCGCAGCGCTTTATTTTCTTACCGCGTGAAAGGGAAAGAGTGTTTGAAGGGTAGGAGGTGAAGACATTTGCTTTTATAATGTATTAGTCTGAAGGAGGAATGTTGCTGGCGTGCCCGCGCCTACTTAGTTAAAGTGTTATTAAACCCTCGCGTGTTTTTGCATCTATCTACAGCTAGCAAGCTGTAGATAGATGCAAAAACATTACAAAAACCCAAAACCTTTTGTAAATGGTTAATACTTACCTGTGTCTTCGCCGCACGCTCCGGTCCGAACATCTGAAGAATCTCAGGCGGCCACATGGGCGTCCCGAGCCTGGGTGACACCCCGCCGTGACGTCATTGCGCAAGTGCAGTCGTCTTATTGACGCCTGCCGGCGGCCATCTTGGTGATAGGCGCCGGCAGAGAGAGGAGGGGACGTTCACCCGGCGGGATGAGGTATGCCCCCGGGTCCCCTCCTCTCCCCTGACACTGCCAGGCTCTTGGTATGTGACTTTTCATAGGGGGTGACAGCAAAATTACTGTCAGTCATTTTGGTGTCACCCCTCCAATGGTGGCACCCGGGTACGGACCGCACCCCCCTTGTGAGGCCACTGGGCGGCCGCAAAGGATCTTGGGGCGGTCGCATGCGCAGTTCATATGTTCGGCCGGGAGAGAAGGAGAGTCACAAGGTAAGTATATGGAGCAGCGTGCACCCGCACAGATTCCGTAGGACGTCAGAGAAGAGGAGGACAGAGGAGTCAGCGCTGGATCGGAGACCCGCACCAGCGCTGGAGGGACAGCTGAAAAGGACAGTAAAGAAGAAGATGATCGGATTAAGAGGCATCATTTAAAGTAAGTCCCTACAGCAGGATTGAGAAGGGGGGAAACAAATTTTACTTTAGAGGAGAACTATGAGGTGAGTGCTTTTCACTCACCTCATAGTTCTAGCCGACCTGTGACAATGAGACTGTCACAGGTCGGCTCAGTAGATCGGGAGGTGAGCGAACATATACCGGCGTTCGCTCACCTCTCGATCCTGTCACAGCTCTCTGCCGTGACAGGGGAGGAGCTGGATTCCCCCCTCCCCGCTCCGATCCGCCAGCGCTGACTGGCGGAATGGACGGGAGAGGGGGCGGGTACAGCTGGCTCTGCCTCTAGAAAGGCAGAGCCAGCTGTCAGTCACGCAGCTGGGCGGATTGTCGGGATCCGCTTAAGCTGCGGCGTCTCAGTATACCGTGAGCTACAGCTCGCGGTATACTGAGCCTAGGGTGACGAGAGGACGCTAGTTTGTGTCCTCCTGTTACCCTAAGGAGAACTATGGGGAAAAGCCTTAACCCCATAGTTCTCCTTTAATGTCACTTTAAAGCAGACCTCCGGCCAAAAATAACAAGATAAAAATTAACTTTTTGGTCACATGATCTACCTAGTCTTCTCTCTTCTAGACTCCATAGTGGGGGGCCTGCTTATAGACAGTCAATTGGAAGTGTCCACATGACCAGATAGTGATGTGGACACTCAAAGATGGACACTCTGAGTGTCCATATCTCTATCTGATGACGTGGACGCTTCCAATTGACTGTTTGTAGGCATGCTACTCAGATCCTGAAGACACCAGAGGCATCATAGTGAGGTCATGATGAGGGGCAATGACAAGACTGGTCAGCAGTGTAACCAGACTGTAGATCACTGGTCTTCCATAGCAGAAGAGGAGGACCAAGTGATGCCATACTCAGGTAAGAAAATAAATCTGGTGAATGGGTGGAAGGCATATTGTAGATTTTTTTTATTTTTGCCCAGAAAAGGGCTTTAAACTGCACTTGGGTCTTAAAATTGATCTTTTTTTTTTGGATTCTTATATCAACCAATACGAATTTGCCTTCCACCCATCCGCGGTGAACTGGCAGAAGGAAGTGGACAATCTGACCGCCGCAGGTTTGGAGAATTTCCTCGGGGCACATTGATAAAGACAAGAATGCTCGATGGGTCATTGCAGATTTTTCTTGTGAGTTATTTCCAGTTTTTATTTTCCTAAAACATTTTGATGGCGTTGCACACTGTCTGGAATTAGAACAATGTCCAGCTGTTTATCAATGAATGTCTGAGATCATTTTTTCGCTAGGTTATTTTTTTAAGTTTCCATCTAGGAATAATTTGCAGGATTTGTGTCTGCCGTGCTACGGCCTTTTATAAATAACACTTAAATGGTATCTTTTCTCACAAGCCGCAGAAATCCACAACCATCTCCCCCCACCAGCTCTCTTTAAAGGAAACCTGTCAAGGCAAAATTAGAATGCTGCTGTTGACCTCTTTCTTTAAATGCTAGTTGCCAGTCTGTCATGAGGATCCTCAGGCTTCAGTACCTCTGATTTGCTGACCTGGAACAGAAATGTAGTATGTGACTTCAGTTGACTGATATCCGTGGTCAGGGGTGTCCCTAGCATAATCGCTGGCTGAGGCGAGGGGTGGGTGGGTTTGATGGGGGTCACGTTTTGGGGTTTGATAGGGTGCTGGTGGTGCATGCTAACGGTGCTCTGGTAGGTGTCCTGGTGGTGCACCGCCCAGCTCACTGACATCACTGGTTGCCAGGAGCCAGGTGGGACGCTGGCCAGATCATCCTGGCAACCAGTAACGTCACTGGTTGCCAGAAGCTGAGCGGGATGCCAGCTAGGGCGTCTCAAGTTGCTAAGAGCTGGGTGGTGAGATGTGCATGGTCCTTACACATCTCCCCGTCTGGCTGCTAGCAACATGGGATGCTCTGGCCGGCAGAGCCTGCCACCCCTCCACGTGACCCAAAGAGATGCCGTCTGAGGCCAGTGGCTTCACAAGAGGGGTGCGGCCCGCACCGGGGTGACACCATTGGAGGGGTGACACCAAAATGACTGACAGTCATTTTGGTGTCACCCCCCTCTGAAAAGTCGGGCACTCGGTCAAGGACTGAGAGACCGACAGTTGCTTGAGAGAGGAGGGGACCCGGTGGCATACCTTATCCCGCCGGGTGACATCCTCTCCTCTCTCTGCCGGAGTCCATCACCAAGATGGCCGCCGGCAGGTAACAGCGAACACGATGACCTCACTGCGGGGTGTCACCCGGTACCCGCACTGGGTTTCACCTTGCCTCGGGACGCCTCTGCCTGAGGCAATAGTCAATAGACTGCTCTAACAATGGTACCTAGACCATACCTGAATGGCTTTTGCAACCAATCACGAGAAGGACCTGGGTTTGGGAGCCCCAATTGGGGTTGCTGGTTTTGCTTGTTTTTCTCTTGGGGCTCAAAAAAAATATATACTAACCCGATACTCGATCCCACCTTGCTTCTAGACCGGTCCCCACATTCTCTTCTCTCCCATGCTCTGTAATTCTAAGCCCTACCGATGCCATCGCATCTAATGCAGTCCATTCACCTGCATTAGATATGAGGGACATTCCATAGCTGGAGCGGGAGTGAGGTGAGCGAGGACTGTGACGACATGGTCATCAGTTTATGAGTTCAATGTGTATTGGTGTTGGGTTATGTTTAAGTGTGTTATACTGTGTAACCTGTTTATGAAAAGACTGTCAGCACCCCCCTTCGTTATCTCCCCTTGTACTCTGAAGGAGCTCAGGACAATGACATTCCAGCCAGGCTCCTGCTATGGCTGTCTGGAGCTCTTTAGCAGGTGGACCCCCTGTGGTGTTGTGCAGTCAGAATGTCTGGGGAGGGCAGGGTAGATCTGATGGGATTATAGTTTTATCTGATCACTTTCTGCATAAAAGGTTGTACAGTTTCTCAATAAATCAGAGTTTGTCTCACCCTACACTCAGTCTCGACCAGTGACTGGGGAAACTGGGAGCTAGATATCAGCGGGTTGCAATATCTCCTGAGCAAGGAAGAATACAGCGGCGGATCCTCATCCTGAGTACCGGGGTCCGTCACAAGGACCACTGCCGGACCAAGGATCAGGTGAGTCTATCCGGCAGTTAACCCTTGCAGAGCGGTGGTTAGCCCCACTGCAAGGGTTATATTTTTGCATACCTGGAGTTCTTTTTTAAGGGTGACTTAAAAATAAAAGGTGCAGATTATTATTTTCTTTTAACTTAGACTGTTGCTGTATATTGCGACATGTAGAATGTTTCAATGCACACAAGTTCTAGAACGGTCCACGTAACAGAGCCATGAGTAAAAATGGCCGGCTGTGTCCTCAGGGCTTTCATGTTTGAACGGCTTGACTCGTGAATACGTTTGCTGCTGACCTCAGGAAAGGGTTAAAACGAAATGTGATTGCGAGGGAGCCTTGCCAGGATGCCAGCACCTCCTTATCTGCGCTTGGCATGCCATAGTGTGACACAAACCCAATGAATACGCCAGTGTGGGTATTGCGTCTGCCAGGGAATAATCCGGGATCATGTACTTGTTAATCTGATTTGTTCTGATCACAGAAACATTCCGACAGTCTTTTTTGTTGGGTTCGTAATCGTCTTGGAAAATGTTCTGTATTAGCGGTGGAAAAAATGCTGCAATGGGGTATTGAGAGGTAGAATGAGAGGCGAGCTATGCAGGGCACTGATCGTTGTGCACGTACCCAATTGTTCCCAGCAAATGCAGCTACATGCCAGGTGGTGGAATGCCGTCCTTATATGAATGGTGAATTAAAGGGAAACTACAATAGTTTGAGGTCAATTGTATTTTAAAGTGGTCCTTTAGTAACTTCCCAAGTCTGCTTTAAAGGAGAACTATGGGGTTAGGGCTTTTCCCCAAAGTTCTCCAAAGGGTAGCGGGAGGACACAAACTAGCGTCCTCCCATCACCCAAAGCTCAGTATACCGCGAGCTACAGCTTGCGGTACACTGAGACACCGCAGCCGGAACGGATCCCGACAATTCTGTCTGGATCCACCCAGCTGTGTGAGTGACAGTTGGCTCTGCCTATCTAGAGGCAGTGCCAGCTGTACCCTCCCCCATCCGTTACGCTAGTCAGCGCTGGAGGATCGGACAGGGGAAGGGGGGAATCCCTGCAGGGAGCCGTGAGTGACAGTCACGGCTCTCTGCAGGGATAGATTGAGAAGTGAGCGAGCGCCGATATGTGTTCACTCACTTCCCGATCTATTGAGCCAACCTGTGACAGTTTCAATGTCACAGGTCGGCCCAGATTATGAGGCTGAGTGAAAATCACTCGCCTCATAATTCTCCTTTAATACATTCCTGACCTGCAATAGTATCTTTTATCATTGAAGGAGTTGTCAAGTCCCAGCATTAGACGTGTAAGCTGTGGAAAAATTTGGTTCGGATATTTCGCTATTTCGGGATTTGGATCCGAAATTCAATTAGGTTCGGGTTTCGGATTCATGTGAAATCGGAATTTTCATTCGTTTCGGACGAGTTTACGAATATTGGTTGTGAATACCACAGAAAACCATATATAGATATTAATACTAAAGCTGAGGCTCCCAGACCCGAATGGCATTCGGTATCCGAATTTCCGAATTGCATTTGTGAGCTCCAGAAAGCAATACGGGTCTGGGACAGCGGCGAAGGGTGCCGCCCTAGGCAAACGCCTAGTTTGCCTCGCGGTAAGTACGCCCCTGGTCTGGGAGCCATAAACAAATATTAGGGATGCACCGATACTAGTATCGTTGCAGATGCCGAGTATTTGGACGAGTACTAGTACTCGCCCAAATGCTCCGATGCCTAGCCCGATACCTGAGCTGCCGGTATCAGGAATCCGGGCAGCAAATCATTACACAGCCCCCCGGCTTACTGATTGGTCAGAAAGCCGGCTCTCTCGTCACCTGGTGATGAGGAAGCATGGAGACGGCTTCCCTGCTAATCGGGAAGCCGGGTGGCGAGTCTTTACACGCTGCCTGGCTTCCTTAATGGGACTTCTGGTATCGGTATTCGGTATCGGCGAGTACCGGGAATAGAATATCGGTACTCGATACCGAAATACCGGTATCGGTGCATCCCTAATATACATTACTAAAGCTGAGGCTCCCAGACCCAAATGGCATTCTGGAGCTCCCAAATGCAATTAGGAAATTCAGATCCCAAATGCCATTCGGGTCTGGGAGCGTCAGCTTTAGTATTATATGTATATACTGTATATGGCTCCCATGTTGGGAGCCATATACATATCTGATCTGGCCAGAAAAGTCACATGTTCGATTCGGTTTTGTTTTTGAACGAAATTCAGACGGGATCCGAAATTCGGAAATGTAAATTTGGATTCGGACACATTCGTATGCATTGTGATTCGGAAATTTGTTCCAGAACGAATCGCACATGTCTACCCAGCATATCCTCTCCAGTTATAACATCAGCATTGTAATAGGAATACATACTAGAGGCAGCGGTGTATTTAACTATTGTGCTGCCCTAGGCAAGGGC
>NW_017306607.1:1039589-1041055 GCF_000935625.1 Nanorana parkeri
CTAACCACCCCCCCCCCCCGGACAGACCCTGCGCTTCACCGACAGCACCCGCCCCCCCCGGGGGTTACGGACTCACCGTAAATCAACGCCGCCCGCCGTCTGCACACGCCGTCCACTCTCCAGGCCGACGTCCGCGTCATCCCATCCACGTGAGTATCACTTATCCCTCGGGGTGCCGCTCTCTGCGAATCTGCCGGTCCAGGCAAACGCCTTGTTTGCCTCGCGGCAGATACGCCCCTGACTAGAGGTGTTGTTGATAATGCAATCAGAGCTCATTTGAAAATATATCTTGCTGTTGCAATAGACGTGTTGAATGCCTCTCTCCCCCGCCACATGTCATAGTCCCTTCCGCCTTATTCTTATGGCAGTGCAGGCATCAGCGGGTGGAACCATAGCACACATGGGGGGGAGCACAGTCTCCCAGCACTTTCAGAAATGTAGACAAAAGCCTGGATAATTTTGAAGCTAATAAAGTCACTTTAAATTAAAATTGAAGTCAAAACTTTATAACCTCGTAAGCTTTTTTTGCCATCTTTGTCCCATCGGGGAGCTTTTCTTCACTTCCTACTTCCTGTCCTCAACAGGAAGTAAGGAAAAATCCCTCCAAAGTGAGGGAAATCCCCGGGGGTCTGCAGGGTCACCAGAACTAGTATCCCCATTGGAAGATTTTCCATATCTTCCTGTTCTGGTGCAACCCAAAAATTCTTTCCCTTTCAGTGATATCTGTCATCAGGACCAATAGAAGGGATCAATCTCCTCAGGACCCTGCAAAGGAAAGAAGCCACACTCAGCTTGGTAGCACACACAAGATTGGCTCCTCAGGACCCTGCAAGGGAAAGGATGACACAGCTTAGTAGCACACACAAGGGGGGCTCCATAGGACCCTGCAAGGGAAATGAGCCATCCTACAACAGGACATCAGGACCAGTGCTCAGGGGACCAACTGATTCTGAAGGAAACTAAAACTATTAAAAATCAGTGAGCAGCATCCATTGTAAGTGATTTCATCAGCATTTGAAATAACTTTTGACTTTTATATCATTTTTATATGCTTATAATATGGGAGTTCCATAGGGGTGTCACGAAGCCACACGATCCCTTATCAGCGTAATTCTGTGACCCCCGACCCTCACGGCCTCCGCCATTTTTAACCCGCAGGGGCCTGTCAGAATGCAGAACCTGTTTCATATATTTGTCGCTATGCACTTGATCTATAAACTTCATGGGATAAGCGTATTTGAAGTGTATTTAATGAGAGCGAACTTTGAATGAACTTTGTTTTTTATCCCCCCCCCCGAAAAGTTCATGCTCACAAACGCTGGTAAAGTCCAATAAAATTCTCCGAGGAGTAGGTACACTTTTTTTTTAATGGCCTCGGGGGGTAGTACCCGTATTGTAACACTCGTATTAAACTCTCAATATATTTTAAATTACAGGAAACAAACAAAAACATTGATACTTCCCCC
>NW_017306607.1:1041067-1049287 GCF_000935625.1 Nanorana parkeri
AACAAACCAAAACATTCATACGTCCCCCCCCCCCAGTAAATGGACAAAGGGCCGCGGTCCTGAACGTGGAAGGAAAACTCGCGGCCTGAAATGGTTTTTGAATTGGTCTGTTTATTAGCGGGGAGGTTTAAAAGTCTCGGGAGCCCTGTTGAATTCTGGGATATTTTATGTGACACACTAATTAAATCGCTGTAACATGTTTTTGAGGTCAGGCCGTAAATAAAAAAAACTCCACTCTTTGTATTAAAATCTGCAGAGCGCTCCCAGCGGACATTGATGTTGATTAAAAGGTTTGTTTGTTGGAAGCGTACCTGTGCTGAACCCAAACCGGAAAGGTAAAGTCGATGTAAAGTGAACGTTTTGTTTGTGAATACCGCGTAACAGTCACAATTGCCATTTTTTGAAGTTAAAGTCCATTTTAAAATAAATAAATAAAAAAAAAATAATAATAATAATACATATTTCCTTAAAAAAAAGAAAGAAAAATGCAATTATTATTTTTCTGCATTGGATCCAGGAAAGCATTGCAATTACAATCAGTGGATGGTGGGTCCAATGCTTTGGTTCCGGCAGCTACTTTTTTAGATTGTAAGCCTGTAGGCCCGGTTCACACCTGGGCATTTTGTAGCACGTTCGAACACTCTGCAAAACGCTCAAACACCGAAATCCCATTATTTCCTATGGGTATGGTTCACACCTGGGCGTATTACAGGCCGCATGAACGCGCTACAAAACGTCCTACGCCCAAAGAAGTACAGGAGCTTCTTTGAGACGTTTTTGTCGCGTGTTTCCATTGGGATACAGCCAAGTAGCCCTCGGAAACGCGTGTTTGTCGCACATTTTTTCCCCCGCGAATCGCGGTAATAACGCACGGCACGAATGCGCGACAAACGCGCATATTCGATACACCTAGGTGTGAACCCAGCCTTAGGCCTTGTTCACACCAAGCGCGGAGCAGGTGCAGAGCAGATCAGTTGCAGACCGGATCAAAACTGCATCCAATGTATTCCAATGGTATTATTTGCTCCAGTTCACATGGCAGCGTGCAGTTGCAGAGCAGATCCAGAGCAGGTGAAAAAACTGCAGCAGGCCCTATTTTACCTGCTCTGGAACGCATAAAAAACGCATCAAAAACACATGCAAATGCCTGGAACGCACTGAAAGCCCATTTTAAACGTTACATTTTTTTTTACAAAAATATTTTTTACCAAAAAGAGCCCGCAACGCGTCAAAAACGCATCAAAAACGCATCTAAAAGACTAGCATGAACCTGACTGGATATGCTCTGCATTTGGTGTGAACAAGGCCTTAGGGGGCAGGGCCCTCCTTACCATCTTGTCTTGAATTGTATTGTGATTGTAATGTCTTCCTTATATTGTAAAGCGCTGCGCAAACTGTTGGCGCTATATAAATGCCGTATTATAATAATAATAATAATACTTCCCGCCGTCCCTGTCTGTACCATCATTCGGTAACATGGACGGGATGAAGAATGAATAGATTACAAGCGCGGAGACACCACCATTCACAGATCCTGCCAAAGGATCTGTAAGTGGACGATCATACATAGTGATCCTACCACAAAGGTCCTTATTCAGACACCTTCTGTTATAGGGTGACAACCCTCTGCCCTTGTCTCTCAGTTGTGTTCCTGTGTTGTCATGCTGTTACATGGGTTCCAGATGGAGACAACAAGGGGCCTTTCCAACACACATTACGCAGGCATGGTCCACTTTTTTTCACAGCCACGCCAAATTAAAAAAAAGTGCAGCAGCCTGTGGGGAGAAGAATCCCAAGATTTAGGTAAGTGGGGGGACTGGTTTCGTTGTGACCAGGGCCGGGTTTACTCTCTCCGCTGCCCCAAGGCCAGGGTCCTCAAAGCGCCCCCCTACCTGCCAACCACCCATTGAGAATGGCAGACCTGCATGCTGCATACAAGCCACATCGTCGAGATCACTTGTACAAAACAAGCGGCGGCTTCCCCGCTGTACAGCAGGGCTAAATGTAGACGAGAACTACCCACCCGGCGCCTGGAACTGCATGTCCCGGGTGTTAGGAGGTAGGAATTCCACACCCCTGCTGCCCCTCTACTCCCCGCAGCCCCGGGGCCGGGCCTTGGTTGGCCTTGTGGGAAATCCGCCCCTGGTTGTGACCATGTTTCTTGTTACACCCTGAACATGGGTGTAACATGAAACATGGTCCCAAAGGTAAACTATCCTATAATAAAATACTTTTTACCCATTTTTCTCCCGCAGCCACTTCCTGTCTATATGTACTCCAGTGATGGCTTCATAGTGTCAATCATGGATGGGATCCCAATGGTGACAAAAGTGGACCGTGCCTGCGTAATGTGTGTTGAAATAGCACTTGTAGTCTCCATCGGGAGCCCATGTGACAGGGTGACACACAGAAACACAATTGAGAGAAAAGGGCAGAGCGTTGTCAGCTTATAACAGGAAGTGCCTGAATAAGGACCTTCATGGCAGGATCACTAAGTACAATTTTGTGTTACACTGGAAACTCATTCCTCATCGGGGGAACTCGCAGTGTTATCAGGTCAATTTAAAGGCATAATAAATGAAAAAACCAATGGCCGTGGTATGAGCATTGGTCACATGTTTTAAACAATTAGCACAGTCATTTTCATTTTTGGAGAAACACATTAAATCTATAACACGAAGAATGTAATTAATAAGCATGTGAGACATTATAATTAAAGGATCATTAATAACAACTTTCAATGACTTTAAATACAGCTTACTAGACTACGAGGCAACTCCTCCGCCCTGTATCTCCTTATACTGTATGTCTGCGCTGATACAAAGGAAACCCATCCAGGCCTGAGCATTTCAAACTGGTCACAGGCTCCAGGCACTCCAGAATACTTGGTGAATGTCACATTCACTGCTTTATGAATATATGCCATAGTGTGAACAGGTCCTAAGAGGCAAAATGAAAGTGTTTTTTAGAGGTTTTGGGGTGTACAATGGGCTTTACACGGCCCCTGAGGGTTACAGAAGCTCCTTTCACCTATCCTGGACCTGTTTGTTGCTATATTTGTCATGCTGCACGTCAATAAATTGTCGTTTGCTTATCGTTTTGGAGTGCCGGTGTCTCTGCTTCTACCCTTCCCATTAGAGTATCCCCCCTTCCCATCTGATTCCCCCCCATTCCCATCAGAGTTCTCCCCTTTCCCACCAGAGTCCCCCATTTCCCATCAGAGTCCCCCTTTCCCTTCAGAGTCCCCCCATATTCTCATCAAAGTTCCCCCCTATTCCTATCAGAGTCCCTCCTATACCCATCAGAGTGCCCCCTTCAGATCAGAGTTCTTCCTTTCCCATCAGAGTCCCCCCCCTATTCCCATCAGAGTCCCCCCCAATTCCTATCAGAGTCCCCCTTTCCCATTAGAGTACTCCATTTTGCATCAGAGTCCCCCTGATTCCCAAAAGAGTCTCCCACTTCCCATCAGATTACCCTCCGTTCCCATCAGAGTTCCCTCCTTTCCCATCAGATTTCCTTCTTTGCCCCTTCAACATCAGATTCCACCCCTTCCCATCAGAGGTCCCCCCTTTACATTAAAAGCCCCAGTGCGGCCAAGGCATGGCATGGCAAGGGGCAGAGGTGGACTCCTGCCCTCTTTTGAATGCTCGGGGAGGTCCTGGATGTCATGTAACCCCCCCCCAGATTAGCATCATACATTTCCCTGTCGCCGTTGGCTGGCTCACCTGTACCATGGAAATGCATGACACTGTGCAAAAATCAGACAAAGCCAGAAGACACCCCACTGTGCCACGGCACCCTGGATGACAAAGTCTGCCCTATAACCTCCTGTTCCATGGACGGCTTTACAATGTTCTCCATCTTGTCAGTGGTCTCCTAGACAAATTACGAAGATTATTCTGCCCAATGGGGACACAGATAGCAAAACAAAAATCTGCCAGGGGTTCTAACTATTTCCTACCCTACCCAACAGTAGAAAAAAAAAACAGTTTTGGCTTGAAGCCCCCTTGTAGACAGCCCTGACTGTGGCTGTGTCACTTCCTGCCCTTGTATGTTAATCATGAAGACGAACTTGTCTGACCCGCTGCTGGGAGCTAATTAAACGTCTCTTTCTACAAACAAGACAAGCCTCATTCTTTCCCGGTGTAATTGGGACACTTGAGAGGAGAGGACTCAGTTATTGCCATGACTGAATTGGGATACAATGGAAGGAATGCCAAGGCAGGACCCAAACAAAGGCAAAGAAAATCCCACTCTGATTCCATCCATGGAATGTCTAAACAACATTGAAACTGTCAAACGGCGAAAGAAGTGAAATAGCGATAGACGGAACACTGTGGCTTCAAAATAGCTATAAATCATCGAGGGGATTAAAGGGTGTGAACTGGGGGGACTCTCCCTCCTGGAATGGGGGGCTCCACATCGATTTAAAGGTTTAGTCCACCGTTTGCAATATAGTAGTTAATGCAGCAACAATGATCTCATTAATAATTAGAGCAGTGGTTCTCAACCTGTGTAACCTCAGGACCCACATTTGTCCTTAGTCATTAAAGAAGAACTATGGGGTTAAGGCTTTTCCCCATAGTTCTCCTTAGGGTAACGGGAGGACACAAACTAGCGTTACTACAGACTAATGTATTCCACTAACCTGGGGTCCATGACCTGGTGTTATATGGCTGGAGGAACTGCAGCTAAACTACAGCTTAAAGAGGGATCCCTGGCAAGCTCTATATAACTGTGTTAGCAGAAGGGACATTTTGTGGCGCAACTCGTCCTCAAATTTCATGACATAAACACTGAGTCTGCTGATGTTGTTCTTGTTTGCAATTACTTAGCAATTTTTGAAAATTTTAGCCATCCTGGACCTTGATGATGTGGCCGTGTGGACAGAGCCTGCAGAGCTCAAATTAAAAAAATGGAACAACATCAACAGGCTCAGTGTTGATGTCATGAAATATGCGGATGATTTGCTCCACAGTGCCAGCAGCTGCAGGATATTGGGGAGAAACCTTCCAATGTTGGGACAACTGTTCAGGTGACAACAGTCTAAGAGGGGTTTTCCAATACTTTAGCAGAGATTTCCTTCCACTTCCTGTTGTGTTTTTGGGACGGGATGTGAAAAGAAACCTTCCCAATGGTACGCAAATGTCAAAGAAACTTCCATATTCCCTTACAAAATAAAAACAATAGAAAAATAGACAATAATAATATTAATAATAATAATATAAGACACATTTTTATATGTCTTAGGCTAAGGTATTAGCCGCATTTGTGGGAGGAGTCAGCGTCCCTATCCCCCCTCCCATTTCAAAAAGCTGCATCACGCCCCTTTGGTCCATAGCCAGTCTGAGTCTAAGGCCAACTCCACAACAAAAATTTTATTTCAGTTTTGCAGGCTCACTGGTAAATTGGACCCCGAGCTGGCTTCTTATATCTCTTGAAGCCTCCAGTGACCATTATAAAGCCAAGCAACGGTATAACAATTCTAAAATGTAATGGAATAATTTGGAAGGTGAGTGGGGTCTTTGTCTTTCTTTTGTGGGTGGGGCAGAGACGTTTCACCATTGGTGTCCATGAGACGTATACATTGTGCGGATGATTCAGAGCAATAAGTGGAAATCCTTTCTTGGTGGAGTCGGCCTTGAAAAAAACAGACGTGTCACGTGATATCTAGGAAACTGCGACATGACAGATAACGGGTTGTCCTGACCCTTCCCCCCCGGACACGTCAGTAACATGGCCTTATAAAAGGACGGTTCGGAGCAGAATGAACTCATAAAAGGAAACATTTGTAACAAGTTTAGTCTTTGTGACCGATCACTTTTAAGCAGTCGGGTGAGTGCGTCTTCCTCTCAAGGCTCTGTCATGTTTTATGAGGAAGAGTCTGTAAATGGTCTGAATGTCCCCGGAGGAATCTCCTTCTTTCCTTCATCTTTTCGATGTCCAGCGGCACTTCACATTTAAAGTGACACTAAGCTCTGGAGTCAAATCTTAAAAATACATTCAAGTCCCTTAACCATTAACAACAATGTATCTTATTTGTGTATCACTCGGCTGTAGATCCTCCAATCATCTCTGAATTGGTGCTGACACTGTCCTTCCTTCTGGAGGGGGGCTACTTGTGTTCCCCATGATCCCTGTGTGTGTTGTAAAGTAGTCACCGCTCCAAATTCACTTTCAGGCTGGACTATAATCTCATGTTTAGTTAACTGATTTGTATTGAGATTGTAGTCCAGCCCGGGAGCGAGCTTGGAGCGGTGACTACTTTACAACACACACAGGGACCATGGGGTTATAAAAAGTGGATCAGAACCCAGCCGCTATAATTTCATCTTTAAAAAGTTTGTCACTTACAAAAATTCCTTGTCAGTCTTCTCACAGCCGTGATCCTGTGTTGTCACCATGTCCCATTGGTTTCCAATGAAGACTATTAGCAGTCATGCCAAAGCTTCCTGATGTGCAGACATGTTGTCACCATCAGAAAGCCTACCCTAAAACATGATATGCATTTATGCAGACGTGTATATACACATGCATGCAGACAGGAAGAGGATGGAAAGTGGCTTAAGGAGATCAGCAGTACTAAGAGGCAATAAAACAGTAGCCGTACTCCGTCCCTCCAGCTGTGGTGAAAGTACAAATCCCATCATGCCCCTGCCTCTGGGAGTCATGCCTGTGTATGTCAGAGTCTAGCAATGCCTCAGTGGCGTTACAAGGTGGGTGCGGCCCGCACCCGGGTGACACCATTGCAGGTGAGACATCAAAATGATTGACAGTCATTTTGGTGTCACCCCCTCTAAAAAGTCAGGCACTAGGACATGAACCGAGAGCCCGACAGTGTCAGGAGAGAGGAGGGGACCCGGCGGCATACCTCATCCCGCCGGGTGAACGCCCCCTCCTCTCTCTGCCGGCGTCCACCACCAAGATGGGCGCCGGCAGGCATCAATTAGCACACGTGAGGTGACGTCAAGCGCACGAGCGATGATGACATGGCGGCCTCGGGACTCCCCTGCAATGCCATTTGTAGTTTCATTATAGATGGTTTGCCGAAGCTTTGCCTATCTCTGGGGTAAAGGATTCATAAAATTGTCGGCGCTATATTAATACCTTATCAGGTAAAAATGTTATACAAGGTTTTTATTTAAGTCTTGCTGTCTCTTTAAGAGTTTGTAATGTCGGAAGCATTACATGGGCTCACTGATCACATGATCAAGGAGTCACATGATTGGGAGCCCACCCTACCAGCTCCCAACCATTGCGACTAGGAGCTGTTGGTGATACTGTAGTCCCAGAACTGGGGGCGCACAATTGAGTATGCTCCTAGCACCAAACATAGGTGCATATATGTGGCGGCATGACATACAGCCCACCTCCAACATATATGTGCATCACCGACGGCAAGAGGTCAAGAAACTAAGTTTATGATACACAGAGCTTTAGCAAACTACACGTCATGGGATATACATCGACTCCAACGCCCGTCTGACGCATCAGCTTTGGTTTTGCCGCCTGCCCACCGGAAAATTGATATTTTAGCTTTAGGTGGGCAGCGCCGAAGGGGCAGACCGGCAGCTGGCTCGTCCTATCTCTCCGTCGGCTGCATCTGCATCAGGCAGACATTATCATCAGAGCCGAGCTCCGGGAGGTTTTGGAAAGGGGGATTCACTTTCCTGGAAAAGGGATCACCGTCTCCAGACTCAGATTGGCTAAAATAAGCTGCGTGACCTCAATAGACTCTGCCGAGCCGTGGAAGCCTTGAATTGTAATTTCGCAGCGAGCAGATTATAACGCAGCGCTGGGACTCCCCGGGGGGAGATTTTCAGGCAGAAGCAAAAAAAATAAAAAATCCAAAAAAACTTAAGAATGATACATTTGCTATTAGTTTTCTGCATTTCAGCAACGCTCTGCGGGGCTATTTAACAACCTGACTACCGCCGAAAGAAGAAGACTTTATGGAAAAAATGTACTTCTAAGAAAGCACAAAAACCATTTAAAGGACTAGAAGACACAAAAAGGTGTTTAGGGTATCCATGCCGAAAAAGGAAAAATAAATCTGGATTTCTAGATCGAATTTCCATAAGTTCTATCCTACTACTAATGACCAGCTCCATCTAGAAGATTAAAAAAGTACTTCATCCTAAGGTGAAATGGTAGCCCATCCTGCCTCTGGGTATCCTTATATGTCCTTGGGGGTCAAGTGGAGTGCTGCAGATATATATA
>NW_017306607.1:1049309-1054516 GCF_000935625.1 Nanorana parkeri
ATATATATATATTAGGGATGCACCGATACTAGTATCAGTATCGGTGCTGAATACTCGCCCAAATGCTTCGATACTTGTCTCCGATACCGGAAGCCATTACACGCCACCGATTGATTGGCCAAGAAGCTGGCTCTGTGCTACCTTGTCACCAGGGAGCAAATGGGCTTTAAAACGAGCCCTCACTGCCTTATGTAGCTGCGTGTACTGTGGAGCAATTTATTCTCAAATTTGAGCAAACCTTTATGGATGAGTTGATCCACAGTACATGCGGCTACAGAGGTCAGTGAGGGCTTTATTTAACCTCCACACATCCCCGAGTGTGGCTCGGGGTTAATTTTCTGTACCATAAGCGGTAACCCTGAGCCACACTCGGGAATACACATCGCGTCTCTTACCTTTTCCCTCGAGCCGCGCTGTGTCCTCCGGCCGATGCCACCATCCGTCTTCCGGGTTCCGTCCCTTGCGAGCGTCCGTGTCGTAGGGGGGCGGAACCGGCGGGAGATTCAAAAGAGGAAAAAAAACAAAAAAAGCATACCGCCAGGGAGGTTAAAGCTCAGTTACTGCTTGCTAAGATTATATAAGTTCTTTGTGTATGTAATGTTCCTAAGCCCTAAAAATGAACTTCTCTTCTTTGATCCCTTTTAGTCTGTTAAAAATACTTTTGAAGGGGTTATATTATATCGGTTCAATAAGTGCCAAAAATACCTGCTGATCCTACCAGATACCTTGTGAGCTGATCATTTCCTGTGCTCTCTGCCTGTGTCGCATTCTTATTAGTGACAGTGTTGTCAGCTTACTCTGTGGACTACAGACCCCCCCCATGTCATAGAGAAGAGGAAGGGGGCTGTTCTGTTCTTGAAAGACACTACATTAATTACTGTAGTTTGCACTTTGCATTACAAAATGCTCCGTGTGAATGGAGCAGATAGATAAAGATCTGGCCAATTCCCCCCATGAGACAATACATGGAATAGATCTCCATATAATGACTTTTAAGAACACACACAGACAGCGCTGTGCCCTACCCCGTGAAAGAGCTGGATGGTGTATGCACAACGCATGTGGCCGATTGCAGACATAGATGTTGAGATCTTTTTAGGATGTAGACAGATCTCCTTGAACATGACCATGGTGATGCTGTTTATCGCGCCCCTGTTGGGACATCATTGCGTAATCATTGAAGAGAGACGTGTATGAGGTAGAGAAGTGAGCTGGAAAGGCTCTTTGGAAGTCTGTAATCATTATATCTGGTCATACCACTGTATATGGCCTAATTGTATCAGTTCCTTGGCTTTGTGACCACCCATGACTCCAGTCTCATCCAAAATAGGCTCAGTCCACCCAAAAGTCACAAACAAAGGTCCAGGGTACACACCACTGTTCTTTTCATCAATTACAATAAACTTCATGAACTCTACTGTATAGCCATTCCTACATTATGACTCCCACCACACATGGGCCTCTCTGACACGTTGTTCCCTTATTCAGGGACTAATCATATATAGATGAGTGAGTCAGGATGGGTAGGAATTTAGATACACCCACTATCCCTGTGCTGCATTCCCGGGTCTGTACACCTGCTGTGCCCATTATGAAGGGTTCCCACTATCCCTGTGCTGAGTTCTCGGGTCTGTACACCTTCTGGGCTAGACTTGTGCGCCGTCAAAAAATTAGTTCCGTTTCGGAATATCCGTTATTTCGTAATTCGTGTCCGAAACTCAATTCGGATTCGTACGAAATACGAATTTTCGTTAGTTTCGGCACATTTTCGTAACTGTACGAACATTCGTTATGATGAAGTTAAAAAGCAAAAATACCTTTGTTAATATTGGAGTCGATGTGGTAGTTGTTTTTTTATCCTAAATACAAATTCTGTTAACGGATTCCGGATCCGAATTTCGTATTTTGAATTAAAAAAAACTACCATCAACTACTCCAATATAAATGTACTTTGCTTTTTAACTTCAATATAACGAATGTTCGTAACGGAATGAAAATACGTCAACGGAATTTCGTATTTCCTGCCTGTATTGTAATGCAACTGTCAGCAGCAAAAGAGAAAACCTCTGATTGGTCAACCAAAACGAAATACGAATTCCGTTAACGGATTCCGTATCCAAATTTCAGATTTCGGATTTAAAAAAAATACCATCAACTCCAATATAAATGTACTTTGCTTTTTAACTTCAATGTAACAAATGTTCGTAACGGAACGAAATTCCGTCAACGGAATTTCGTATTTCCTGCCTGTGTATTGTAATGCAACCCTCAGCAGCAGCGGATCCGTATTTCGGATTTAAAAAAAAATCTTGTCATGTTGTTCAACCTCATTTACAGGGGTAATATTAGTTCCTGTTTCAAAGAAATTCGGACCTGAAATTTGTTAACGGAATTTCATATTTCGGATATAATTCGGAAGCTGCAATTCGGATTTTGGATGCTTCCGAATTTACGAACTTCAGGAAAATTCGTACGAATTTCAATTCGTAATGAAACGAATCGCACATGTCTATTCTGTGCCCATTATGAGGGGTTCCCACTATCCATGGGCTGAGTTCTCTGGTCTGTACACCTTCTGGGCCCATTATGAGGGGCTCCCACTATCCCTGTGCTGAGTTCTCGGGTCTATACAACTTCTGGGCCCATTATGAGGGGTTCCCACTATCCCTGTGCTGAGTTCCCGGGTCTGTACACCTGCTGTGCCCATTATGAGGGGCTCACATCATCCCTTTGCTGTGTCCCTGGGTCTGTGCACCAGCATGCATCATCTCAGCCTAGGCAGAGTCACTGGAAAGTAACCCTGTTGCTGTACATTGTGACACGTCAGGGATTGTCAGAGTTGTCGAGTCACTAAACGGTTCACTTTAATTTTGCAGCAGCGAGCCTCGTCCACCCCCCCATGCTAACCTATTTCTCGGAGCTCTCGTATATTACAAGAGAACCGGCACATGGAATTTAAATGTAGTAACAGATTGTAGTCTCCCTTCTCTCAGCGGCTGTAAAAGAACTCAGCAATGCGCTCTTCTCATGTGTGGTTGAAAGCGCTACCCTCCCTGTATCCGCTATACTGTATATCCCAGAACCATCAGATTTTTTATTTTTTGCAAACTTCTCTTCCAATGAGTTCAGCAGCTGGGGACGGGGGTGACGTTGTCGGGGAGGCTTTATATCAATTTTCACATCTCTCGCTCGCAGGAAAGATTATGTCTCAGACACAACAGTCTGTGAGTGAGCTGTGTGGGCGAGCACAGGTGGGTGTTCTGCTTCGTATGGGCTCCAGAGAAATACACATCATATTCCCTTTCCAGATTTCATAGGAAAACTCAGTTCCAGTAATCCAGTCCCAGGTTGTGTACCCGCAGCCGGGAAATGGACATTATTCATGCTCCTCCTCCCGCGTACGCTACTGTCTATGTTAGAACCACACCTGTAGCTACAGGTACACTTGAATCGGATATATGAACATGTGTAAGTTTGAATGTGTTTTGCTTCAATGGTCATGAAATCATTGTTTAATGCAGTCAGTAAAATTACCATAATTGAACTCCAGGCAAAAGAATATAAAAAAAGATATGTTCCTTAATTATACATTAAATATATATACTGTACTGTGTATATATACTGTATATACTGTATATATAATTAATATATACTGTATATATAATTCATCCTCAAAGACTCTGAAGTTGGATTTCAGTAGGTCTTTATCAGCTTCCAGCACCTCCTTTGTGTTGACATTGAACAGATTGCCATGCTTCTGCCCTACATGAAAAATAAGGGGAGAGGAGCTGAGATTTCAGAGCCATTGTAATAAACATTGAGCATGAATTTCGCTACAGTGCCTGCAGCTACAGATGTTAGTAAGTATTTGTTTTTAAGCTTTACCTACTTTTATAAGGTAATGGCTGTTCCAGTCATTACTATGTAAAAGGAAAAGTGACATCATCACTGTGGTTTATATGGCTTCTGCAAAGAGCAGAGCTGTGGGAGGGACCCAGCAGGCCACACCCACTGCAGGCTGCCTGCAGAAAACTACAGGAGGGGGCAAAGACAAGACCAGTCACACTGCACAAGGAGAGAGAGCAGCAGTGACCGGTCCTTATTACAAGAGGGGGCGGAGACAAGACCGGTCACCCTGCACAAGGAGGGAGAGCAGCAGTGACCGATCCTTATTACAAGAAGCTCCAAGTCTCACATTGGATTACAGCACAGATCTGGAAGAAATACACAAAGAATACACATTACTTGTTTGAGGACAATATTTGCTGATCCCGGAGTTCATCATTAAAGCTTCAGTCTTGCACAAGTAACACCCACATGTTATTTCCTCTTAATTCCGGTTGTGTCTTTGTAACAGGAAATTAAGTTGAATTCTCCCCAGTGGGACACAGACAGCAACAAAGAAAACTGGCGGAGGTTTTAAAGAAGAACTCTGGGTATTTTTCAAATGAACCCTTTCAGTGGGGCTACCCCAGCACTGTAATGGTTAGTTGCTGGTTTTGGTCTGAGGGCAGAAATAAAGACGAAATATTCACTTGATCCTCAGACCTGCGGCGGTGACCGCCCACCTCGCTCTCCTTCCACTCCTCAGCATCTTCACGTCTAATGCACCTGCCGAGTCCAGGACAGCCTGGGCCCAGAGGAAGTGGGTTGAATGCTGTTAACTTGATCTCAGAAGCCTCAGGACATCTAGTGGTGGAAAAGAGTTACTGTGGGGAACCAATCCAGATTGCAGGTGAGTATTGCAGCAAAGCTTGCTTTCTTAGTTTTATTTTTTAATAGGCCAATATAATTTTTAGACTGGATCTCTGCTTTAAATATCCTGTTCATGCCTTTGCAGAAACACAAATGTCCTGAAGAACAGTATGCAAGGTGCATTGCTGCTCACGGGGCTGAAGGCTCTACGGTGAACGCTGCCAGCCTCACAACGTATAATTACCCTCCTCCTACTAGCGCAGGGTGCTTATTTCGTGCCGGTATTTTTACACTGGCTGGGGCCCCATTATGCGGACAAGCTGTCACTTGCCTCCATATCCGTTTCCTGTGTCTGTGTATACCCAGAGAGCGGGCTCGGGGTGTAACATGTTCAGTGTTTTTATCCATCTTAAGCTCATCAATCGTTCTGCAGCTAATTCTGTGGATACACTGACCTATAAACAAGCACAGCAGAATATATACAAAGATATCATCAATAAACACTATAAAAA
>NW_017306607.1:1054595-1055834 GCF_000935625.1 Nanorana parkeri
CGGCCTTTACACGCACATGAACTTTAATGGCATCCCAGTCTTAGTCCGTAGGGTTCAATATTGAGTTGGCCCGCCCTTTGCCGCTATAACAGCTTCAACTCCTCTGGGAAGGCGTCCACAAGGTTTAGGAGTGTCTATGGGAATGTTGGACCATTTGTGAGGTCAGGTACTGATGTTGGGGGAGAAGGCCGGGCTCGCAGTCTCCGCTCTAATTCATCCCAAAGGTGTTCTATCGGGTTGAGGTCAGGACTCTGTGTGGCCAGTCACGTTCCTCCACCCCAAACTCGCTCATCCATGTCTTTATGGACCTTGCTTTGTGCACTGGTGCGCAGTCATGTTGAAACCAGAAGGGGCCGTCCCCAAACTGTTCCCACAAAGTTGGGAGCATGAAATTCTCAATACTTGATTGAGCTTTAGTATTAATATCTGTATATAGATTTATGTGGTAGTCGTAACGAATATACGTTCGTAAACTCATCTGAAACAAACAAAATTTGGATTTTATCTGAATCCGAACCGAATTTAATTTTGGATCCCGAATTCCAAAACAACGAAATGTCCGAACCGAAATTTTCCGCAGCCTACATGTGTATTGTCCACTGTTGTCACCATCATGAAACCTGCCCTGAGAAATGCAATGCAGCCTCCAACGGAGTGCAACAGAAGATGGAAAAAAGGTGAAGCCAAGTATTTGATTAAAATAAAAATGCCGTTTGTTTAGGATACTCCGACTTTAGCATAGGATACAAAATAAAATAGAATTCTCTCCCTGAGAAGGGTTGACCAATGGAGGTCCAAAGATGTTTTGGGGTCCCTACAATCTTACAGTCGCCCCGTGGTCATCTGATGACTGTAGGCCCCACTAGTGTCCTTCTCTGTCTCTAAAATCTCAGAAAACAATACTTAGCAGCCACCGCATCAGAAACGCCAAGTGCCCCCCTGATGTCGCTGTGACGGAGTACGTGGGAAAGAAACCTCACCGGGGATTTATGAACTGGTTAAGCCTATTTCTCATAATGATTAAGGGTGAGTCACACAACAAACGCAAGGTCACTGCTTAACATGTGTGTAGTGTGTCTGGGTGTCAGGAGAGTGAGAACAGGCCTTCGACAATCCATTACCTAATGTTCCTTCTCCCAGTGAGGACACACAAAGCAATGGGCACTTGCAGGAACTTTCATAAAGTCATAAAGTCAAAGTGCCTCCAGGAGACAAGAGGTCAACTCAACTTCTTAAATG
>NW_017306607.1:1056252-1057644 GCF_000935625.1 Nanorana parkeri
GAAAACATGTAACATTTCTGAGGGCTGAATCAAAGATCAGTATCAGTATCAGTTTCAGGAAGCCCACGAAGTTTCCACAGAGAGTTCATATCTTTTACAGTAGTCCTAACAGGTTGAATGCACTCTAACAACTTGTGGTTATATCTACTCAAAAAGTGTACCCGGGAACGCCCTGTCGAAGGCCGGCGGTAAGCCACGCAAATGACAGCTAGGTGGAGCCAGCCGTGAGATCACGTGGCTTGCGTGGCTCCGCCCAGTTATATTGACAGATCAGCATCCCCAAATGACCTGGGAGCGCTGATCTGTCATTAAACAATAACAACTGGGCGGAGCTGGCCGTGACGTCAAGGCCGGCTCTGCCCAGTTGTTATTCATTGGCCGGGACCTGCTAGAAGACTCTAGCAGGTCCCGGCCAATAGGAAACAGTTGGGCAGAGCTAGCTGTCACTGCTAGCTCCGCCCACTTGTTTTTTTATTTTTATTTTTACTATTTATTTACATTTTGTAAAAAAAATTCTACCTTTTTTTTACAACTATTTGTACTTCTTTTCTATACTGCTCGGTACCAAGAAGGTACCGAGCAGAATAGCCAAGCGGCATTCGGCTATTCACTCACTGCCGTTCAGCCCCTATGTGAATACGGGCGAACAGCAGCGAGTGAGCTGCCTGAGCTTCGGCTCAGCCGATCCAGATGTTGGATCGGCTGAGTCGAAGTCCTTCTGCATTTCGGCTCAGCCGAACATGCAGAAAATGTTTGGCTGGCCGAAGGCAGTCGATGTGCGGCTGAAATCAGCCGTACAAGCCAGAAGTGAATAGCCGGACAGCGTTCGGCTCACTTCAGTTCGGTTGGGTTATTCCCTCGGCTGCCTTTGGCAGCTCTGTGAATAACCCGCTAAGTGAATCCAGATTTAGAAGGGTGCACAGAGGAGGCTCATCTGACTACAACGGCAGGTGGCTTCCGGTGCCCGCTCCTGACTTTTCAAAGACTTTCCAACGTCTAAAATGTGTGACAGGTTCTCTTTAAGATGACTTCTCCCTACAATGGACACGCAAAGTAAAGTTTAATTCTTCTTCTTTTTTTTTATCGTAGACTTTTGTTTAAATTATTGCTCTTCAGCCAGTAAAACATATGTGATTTTGGGAGGAGACACTTGGAAGGACTCCATTACTCCAACGCATCATTTAGAGCGTATATATTTCCCGCAGACGTAGCAATACCTCTCCCTTCCCCTGATCTACGGCCCCAGCATTCCCTGCCGAGTCAAAACAGATTTGACCTCATTTGTTGTTGATGCGAGCGCAAGCAGACAGCGAATTACTAATTTGGTAGGGGTCAAAGCACACTTTTCAGAAGCCATTCACAAAAAGGCGTTCGGTCCCCCTCCCCCCCCCC
>NW_017306607.1:1057721-1059014 GCF_000935625.1 Nanorana parkeri
ACAAAAAGGGTGTGCGGCCCCCCCCCCCCCCCCCCTATCCCCCAAACATCGAACGCAGATACTAGCCGTGGGATTACTGCATCTTCAACTTGTTGTGATTAAGCTCCACATCTGCTTATGCTTAAAATTTAAATTTATAGGTATTTTTTTTCTTTCTGTCCTTTAACAACGTTATATTCCTGCCGCTTCCTCTAAAACTGAATGTGAAGAGTGTTTTGTAAATATTTTCCACAAGATTAGAATTGAACATAAATTTCCTTTTTCTATGAAAATTTTCCATTGAATAGTCTATGTTCTCCTTTTGAGCCAGCAGGTGGCGCTCTTGGTTAGCTATTTCAGATTTTCTGCTGTTTACTGAGCTCAATAGCTTAAGCTGAGCGAGTCATCAGAGTGATTCACCCCTTATCAGGCACTGAACTTTCCTTTAGAGGCCAGTGTGGTCGATGTTTGAACCTCTGTCAGGTTTTTCCTGTTGTTTGGGGCTGCTCGATTGCGCTTATTTCCTGTGCAGGTTACAACCTGACGATGCCATTGATCACCATGTTGTTGCCACTTTCAGGGGTGTTCCTTGGCCTTTTGCAGCCTGGGGCATGCAAAAGGGGGTTGGTGGCCTCTACATCATCTGGCTTTGGCCAGCGTCCCAGCCAGTTCCCTGACGTCATTGGTTGCCAGTAGCTGGGTGTGACACTGGCCAGGGCATCCCAGGTTGCTAAGAGCTGGATGGGGGCACATCTCACTGCTCAGCTTATAGCAATCTAGGATGCTCTGGCTGGAAAGAGGATGGCAAGCACACTAATATTGTGCAGTAGAGTGGCCATGCCGCTCTGCCTGCCTGCCCCCCCCCCCCCCCACGTGACCCAAAGAGATGCCACCTGAGACAATAGCCTCAGGCTGCCTCATTAGTGGGACGGCCCTGATCACTTGTTCTATTTCTAGAGGCACTTGATGTGGACCTAGAAAAAAAAAACCTTTACTTTGTGGACTTAGAGGTATCAGCCCTGCCCCTTTGTCCTTTGCTCAACTAATAACCCCCCCCCCCCATCCCATTGTCCATAACATAGTGACTAATTGTGGGAACACATTGGGGGCTTCAGCTGCCATTGTGATGGGTGGGGCTCCTGGTGTGTCCCTGTGCCTTTAAGGAGGCTGCCTCCTGGTGAACCTGCACACAAGTCGTCCTTTTTCTAGAGGCACTTGATGTGGACCTAGACAAAAAAAACCTTTACTTTGTGGACTTAGAGGTATCAGCCCTGCCCCTTTGTCCTTTGCTCAACTAATTACCCACCCCCCCCC
>NW_017306607.1:1059160-1104699 GCF_000935625.1 Nanorana parkeri
GGAACACATTGGGGGCTTCAGCTGCACAGAGGGGCCAGGACGAGGCCGTGCGGCTTCCACATATTTTGCAATAGTTGTGCAACTAAAACCTCTGTTTTTAACCCAAAGAGTGAGTCAGTGTCATTTCTTTTTCAGGTTAGCTGGTGATTGAGCTGGGAAAATGTTTGCTTTTGTATTAATTTTCACTTATTAAACAGATATATATTTTTTAAAAAACATTTTCAATAGTATATTTACCAGATCAAAAGGTAGATTATTCATTTGGAAAAAAAACGTTTTTTAAGGGTGCAATGAGCTTAAAATCGCTCTAGAGGATCCCTTAATGGCCATTTAAAGCCCTTTGCATTTTTAAACCATGTTAATTTAATTCAATTTTTTTTTCTCTCTCTAATGTCAACACGTCCGTGAAGGTTCTCATTTATCCGGGTCATTGTATATCTCTAAAAAAATAAGTCAAGGCAACTGGACTTGCTGTATTTTTCTCAAGAACAATACAGCAAGTCCAGTTGCCTTGACTTATTTTTTTTTTTACAGATATCTAATGTCAACGTATTTTGCAGAAGAGTGAAATTTTACCAAAATGTTACCAATTTTGACAAAAATTGCAGGAATAAAAATACTCTAAATTTAGCTGCTGTTTCTATTTCTTTTATACTGTTTTTTTTTTGCTCTAGTTTCCCCCTGGTCCTTTAATTGCCTTTAGTCTCCCCATGTCAGGCTAACGGTGTCACCTGATTGGCCTGCCCTGGACTTCCTCTCTGGAGTTTTCTCATGTTTAAAGCAGCGCACTTAATGCTTTACACTAATTTCGCGTTGACGACGCACATACCTTTCTCGACAGCCCGTCTCTAATTGCCAAAAAAATTGCTCCCTGTGTTAAAAGCACGTTGATTGATAAGGCCCAGCGAATCCTTTTATATCACCTCCTATGGGATGGGAAACAATCAATCACGCAACATTTTTACGGCGTTCAGATATGTGAGAAATTAGTAAAAAAGGAGCGCTTGGCTCTGACACAGGAAGTGAGCTCCAACTGTCCGCATTATTATATTTATTTGTTGGCATGTTTGCTAAAATTCTTTATTTCCTGCATTTAACTCTAAAAAAAGAAACAAATGAATGCAGCTCTGCAACCATTAACTATTATTATATAGGATTTATATAGCGCAGGGGTGCCCATAAGGTCGATCGCGATCTACCAGTCGATCGCGTAGCGATCACTGGTAGATCGCGGTGTCCTCTCCTCCCGCCCATGGTGCGTCTCTGGATCCGCTGAGCCCCCGTGTGCGTGGCCGAGCGGCAGAGGATTAGTACATATCAGTGATATGTACCAATCCTCTGTGCAGAACAAACACTGGAGCGATCAGCTGATCACTCCAGTGTTTGTAAATAACTGGGGACACATCTGTGAGTGGATGATGAGGCTGTATGGGCGGAGCAACGTAGCCTTCAAGCGTAAGTTCCTCCCTCACATTAGCCCCATCCAACAACAAAGGATACCACACCTGCCCATCAGCATTGCCACCTGCCCACCAACATGCAGCAGACATGAGAACAACCTAAGCTGCGTTCTGCAGGAGTCTAAACATTCTATCTTTCTGTTGAAGGTAGAAAATAATGATGGTTTAAAGTTCCTAACCCCTGTAATTTTCTCCCCTTCTATAGATGATCGTTGGGCGCACACGGATGGCAGGGGAGGTTGAGGCCCTGCGGCAAAGCATGCTGTGGGACAGGTACTCGTCAGGTCCACGCCAGGTTTCAAAGTGCACTCCACTGAATCACATTTCAAGCCTTGCCAGATCTTGCACACACATCTGTTCTTTGTGTTTATCCACGTGCTTTTCATCAGCGCAATAATCCTAACCCGATGGGCCTAAGAACGCAGCGGCCCGGCCTTATCAATTGTTGCTGTTCTGCCTCATCTTTGCTGGAGCTACAAAGAGACGTCCCTGGGAAATTGATAGTGAGAGCGAGGAGATTAATCATCGTGTCCAGCTAGTTGTCTGTGAATTACTTGGAAGGATTTTACTTAAAGTGACACTCCACTGTTACACTCCAGAAAGGAAACTGTTACTTCCCATGTGATCGCGCATTTCATCAGCATATAGACTTTATTCTAAAATGGCCAGATCCCTTATACAAGTCAGTGTGTATAGTTTATTCTGGCCCTGTGTGGGTGCTGTCAAAGCTGAACCCCAGTCTTGAGTCTTGTACAGTTGTACCGGCTCTTCTCCTGGACTGAAATTGGTTCCTCTGATTTCGCTGCAGGTAAGCATGGGAGGAAAAATGTATGATATACAATATATATATATATATACAAACACATACACATCGATTAGCCATAACATTATGACCACGAATATTGAGTAGGTCACCTTCTGCTGCCAAAGCAGCCTTGACCCATCGAGACATGGAGTCCACTAGACCTCTAGGTATGTGGTGGAATCTGGCACCAAGTCATTTGAGCTACAGAAACTCTTCTATTGGATCGGACTACACGGGCCAGCCTTCGCTCTCCCTTGTGCATCAATGTGCCTTGGCCACCTATGACCCTGTCGCCGATTCATCACTGGAACAGTAGATGAGCAGAAATCTTCCAATGGGGAAACCTGTTCTCATGATCATTGTCTCTGGTACATGAAATGACGAGAAATCCCAAATTTGTGAGTTGTCACCAGAACAGGTGATCATTTTAACTCTTCCAATGGGGAAACCTGTTCTGATGACCATTGTCTTTGGTACAGGATATGATGAGAAATCCCAAATTTTTGATTCATCACTGGAACAAGAGATGAGGAGAAATCTTCCAATGGGGAAACCTGTTCTGATGACCATAGTCTCTAGTACAGGAAATGATGGGAAATCCAAAATGTTTGAGTTGTCACCAGAACAGAAGATGAGGAGAAATCTTCCAATGGGGAAACCTTTACTGGTGACCATGATCTCTGGTACAGGAAATGACGAGAAATCCCAAATTTGTGAGTTGTCACAAGAACAGGTGATCATTTTAACTCTTCCAATGTGGAAACCTGTTCTGATGACCATTGTCTCTGGAACAGAACACGATGAGAAAGCACAAATTTTTGAGTCATCACTGGAACAAGTAATGAGGAGAAACCTTCCGAAAGGGAAACCTGTTCTGATGACTATTGTCTCTAGTACAGGAAATGATGCAAAATCCTACATTTTTGAGTTGTCACCAGAACAGGTGATCATTTTAACTCTTCCAATGGGGAAACCTGTTCTGATGACCCTTGTCTCTGGTACAAGACATGATGAGAAATCCCAAATTTTTGATTCATCACTGGAACAAGAGATGAGGAGAAATCTTCCAATCGGAAACCTGTTCTAGTGACCATTGTCTTAGAGGCCTGTCTCCTCACTTTAGAAATATCTCTTCTTCCTCCTGTCTCCTGTGTTTCTGAGACCAGAAGTGAAGTAAAATCTCCCACTCTAACTAAAGCAAGACAAAGAACATGTTGACTTTGCATAGACTTTAAGACATTTGCCCATCCCTGCTTTCCTTTACTAAACTCTCATTGATGCATCAGTTAGAGACCTGGGTGGTGCATAGTACCAGAAGAACATAAGAAGATTGTTGCACCTTGGGCATGGTGTGGTAACTCATGCTAACCAATCGGATTTCATCTTTTACATTTCTACTACAATCATCTGAAAGCTGAATGGCTGCTCACAGCCTTGTTACATAAGCCCTTGTACGTCCTTATCACAGGAAACACTGGAGGAACACAGAGGGACGGCGGCCAATGTTGGTACTCTCCAAAACAAGTTCCTGGAGATGCCTGACATAGTTTAACGGTGACAGCATTTTGCACTTGACCTGAAAAACAGCGTCATTGGCTTCCTGTTGGTGTATTTTTCTTAGCTCTCTTCACTTCCCCCCCGGCCCCAATGTTTCATAACAGCGCCGTCTGACTCAATGGGGTTCAAGTGTGTGGAATGTGCTCTGTTGGCGTGTAAAGTGTGGCTTCACCCAAAACTCAAATGCCGTGTTTGCTGACAAGTTAAATCATACGCTGGATTTTTATGTTCCTGTAATGAGAAGAATCCATCAGTCAGCGGTCTGCTCTAAACACATAGAGGAGAAGTACATGTGAATGAGATCAGCTTAAACTATGACCTAAGACAGCGATACACGTTACAATTTAATTATACAACCCGACTGTAAATTCTCTGTACATTTTCCACTAGCTTTGGCAGCAACTGTGTAGTGTGGGGGCCGACCTATATAATCCATTTTTTTTTTGGGATAGGTCATCGCTCTTGACCCCGGGAACCTAAACTGCGGCCCGCTGTGCCAAAAGACCCCTTCTTACTCAAGCCAGTGAAGGAGAAATATTCTTCAGACTGTTGTTGTCAAATGGTTGGGTTTATTTCTTTCACATTGTCTTAGGTTGTTCTGTGCTTCTCACTTTTCCTGTTTTTTATACTCTGATGTATTAGAATGGATCTTGCTGAGAGAAATATCAGATGTGGGACGAGTCATTTATAGGGGGGCTGTAGGGAGCTCAAATGTGGAAGCACTGATTTGTACAGGGGCTGTGATAGCAGTGATCTCTAGCGGCTCCAGATTCCCGTCACTCATTTTCCACCAATGGCGCAATGCATACATATGTTATTTCTTCTACTACTCCATAGGGACAGAGTAAGCTGGTCTGCGACCCAGGCGAGTCCAAGTAAGGACATATCAGAACATGCTCGAGTGCGAATAGCTTAGCTGTGTGGTGCACCACCATAGTGCTACGCCGCAGGGATTCTGGGAATTAAATTGTCACACCTCATATGAGGGGCCATTTTTGGGCACAGAGAACAGGTCTAGCCTAGTGGAGAGGATATTGTGTAACCCACAGGAGCCATGTAACGCCCATTAAACCCCTAAAATCCACTCAAAAACTACCTTAATTTCACTTCCCCCACTGACTTCAACACATTCAACCAAAATGGTAAAACTTTGCCAAAATCTCTTAACTGGTGCCAAAATTTCAGAGCATTTTTGCTCATCCCTAAGGACCAGCTAAATTATTTCATGTCTTTTGAAGCAATGTCTATATGAATGATACCTACTTTGATATATTTGTTACTTTTTGTAAAATTGTCTGAAAAAATTGTCTGAAAAAGCTAAAATCCCCCCTTCATGCTGCCAGAGCTTTATGGGATTGGTTGGTGTGGATAATTCAACAGCCCTCAAAGCACTGACAGATGAGGCCGGAGGCTGGTGTGACAGAGGACAGTCGGGTTCAGATATCCTGTTTATGTAACAACATTGCGCAATCCCTACGTGCTACGGATAGGCTAGCGGCACGATGGGTTAACGGGCACAGCGCGCTCAGGATATGTTACTTTTACCGACTCGGCATGGTATTTCCCAGGTCAGGTTCCTGGCTGGCCGCTCTCCAAGTGTTGGAGAGCAGACACATGGCGAGGGCGAATTATTGCTTTGGAGGGATCAAAATGTATTTTTGTTGGAATTGGTGAACCCTCAGAGGATCTGTGCACCGTTAAATCACTAAATAAACAGTCCCACCATTCAAGGTTATTGAAGGGACAATAACACTGCAGACCCTAATCAAATATTTCACTCCATGCTCATTGCAAAGTTTGTTTTTTCAAAAGGGAACAAGCTCCGGTTTTTAATTAGGATCTGAATCTGCAAAGCGCCCGAGTGTGGTCGGCTTGTGTACTCTGTCCAGGAAATAAGTAAAGAGGTTCTCTGCTTTTAAGGAGAATTCCGGCTAATGCCACGGTGTTTCCAAATACAAAAGTTTTCACGCTATCATTTTGTAATGTAAATGGTATAAAGCAGATTATGCTGCAAGGAGACATAAGATGAATGACACACAGGGGACCCATTCTATAACGCCTTACAGTCCTGTTCTTTATCTTAGAGGGAACATTCTAGCTATTGCAAAATGGGAAAAGAGAAGGTGAAGAGAGGAAAGGAGGAGAGACAGAGAGGAAGGAGGAAGAGAGAGGCGAGAGGAAGGGTGGAGAGGAGGGGAGCGGAGGACAGGGGAGGAGAGGATAAGAGGGGAATAGGGAATAGAGGGAGGATATGGTAAAAGAGAAGAACAGAGGAGAGAAAAGGAGAAGGGCAGAAGAGAGAGAAGGGGAGAAGGACAGAGCGGAGTACAGGGGAGCATAGGCGTCACTACAGGGGGGTAAGGGGGGGCAATTGCCCCCAACGAGGCATCCCTTCACTACCAGTGTTCTAACTTTCCTCAACCCATTAATTTCTCTACTGCGTCACTTCTAGGTGTGCATGTCATGAATAAAGGCGGTCATGAAAACATCTGATTCGGATGACTCGGCCCCACTGGAAGTGACACAGTCGAGAAAAGGTATAGGGGCGATAAAAATTATAGAACACTGAGCCCAGAAGCATGGACAGCCAGCGGAGGTCTACAGTGGGCGAGAGTGCCTAAGTAGTGGACATGGAGAGGATAAGAGTGGAATAGGGATGAGAGAAGGGGAAGAGGTAGAGGGTATAGGAAAAGGGAAACGATAATGTAAAGAGAGGAGAGCAAGGGAGAAGAATGGAAGGTAGATAGGAGGAGAAGAGGGGAGAAGGGCAGAGGGAGGAGAGGAGAGGGAAGGATTGGAGGGGAAAGGGGAGGAGAAGAGAGAAGAGGAGAGGAAGAGGGGAAATGAGAGGAGGGAATAGAGAAAGGTAAGGAAGGGGAAGATAGGAGAAAAGGGGAGGAGAGGAGATGAGGGGGAGGTGAAGAAAAAGGAGGAAAGTAGAGAAGAGAAGGGGAAGAGTGTGGAAGGAAGGATGGGAAGAGGAGGAGAGGAGAAGAGATGAGGAAAGAAGAGGAGAGATGAGGCGAGGAGAGGACTGCAGTGAAAGGAGGAGGAAGAGAAGGAAAGGTGGGGAGCAGAAGACATGGTACAGGAGGATAAGAGGGGAGTGGAGAGCAGAGGAGAGAAGGGGAAAAGGGCAGAGAGCAGAGGATAGGGGAAAAGGGAAGGTGAAGAGAGGAAGAGACGAGAGGAAGAGACAAGAGGAAGGGAGAAGGGTAGAGGGGAGGATAAGCGGGGAGAAGGGCATAGAAGAGGAGCAAAAAGATGAAGAGGGCAAATGAGAGGAGGGAATAAAGCAAGGTAAGGGAGGGGAAGAAATGAGAGAGGAGGGGAGAATAGGAGAAAAGGGGAGAGGGAAGGGTAGGAGAGGAGTCAGGTAGGGTGGAGGGAAGAGGAATAGTGAAAAAAGGAGATAAGAAGAGAGGACAGGAGGAGAGTGGAAGAAAGGAAGAGTAAGGAGGAAAGGGGAGAGGAGATTGGAGAGGAAGAGCAGGGAGCAGAGGAAGAGAGGGAAGGGAGGAGGAAAGGACGGTAGGAAAAGAGGAGAGGAAAGGAGAGGTGAAGAGAGGAGAGGAAGGGAGGGGAAGAAAGGAAAAAGGGGAGGGAAGGAAAAAAGAAAGGAGAGGGCAGAAAAAGAAAGTAAGAGAGAAGTAGAGAAGAAAGGAGAACAGAAGAAGAAAGGAGAGGTAAAGAGAGAGCAGAGGGGGTTTGTCTCCACTGAAGGCTCTTTTTCCAGCCTATGAGTTACCATTCCTTTATATCATGCAGACTGAATTATAAAACAGATGCATCTTTATTTTTAGGTGTAGCTCCACTTTAAAGGAATACTGAATTGTTCAGGAACAAATGGTCTGTGAGTGATATGGACACGCAAATCCCCTGTCTTCCTACATCACTGATAAGCTATTTGAGAATTTAGAAAAGAACGGTCATACACATAACACATGGTTGGTGGTATAGGTGGAGGGTTATATATTTGATATCCCAGGAGAACACATGAATATATTGTTCTAACAGAAAGACAAAACATACACAGATCCGTGTCTGCCTGTCAGTCATTAACAGGATACAAGTCCCTTGTACGTCCTGATAGACACATACAGCTGAAATGGAAACTACATTGTGTTTTGAGCGAGTACATTTTAGGAGTCATTGCAATGTTTACCTTAAAGCAAGTTATGACATCCTTCTCACATTTCTATATACTTGCTTTGCCTAAATGATGTAGACATAATCATTACTATGATTTATTAGTTATTCTTCCATTGGCTAACTATATGTGAGAACCCATAAAGATGCATATTGAACTGCATCAATGTTGTATTTTCTGGTTCCTCCCTCAGTCTTCATCAACACACTAACTAGGAATTAAGATCCCAGATCCATTTACTAGAGATCAGACATCACAGAGAATGCAGCCTATCCATTCACTAGAGAACGGTGACATCACTGAGAATGCAGCCTATCCATTCACTAGAGAACGGTGACATCACTGAGAATGCAGCCTATCCATTCACTAGAGAACGGTGACATCACTGAGAATGCAGCCTATCCATTCACTAGAGAACGGTGACATCACTGAGAATGCAGCCTATCCATTCACTAGAGACCGGTGACATCACTGAGAATGCAGCCTATCCATTCACTAGAGACCGGTGACATCACTGAGAATGCAGCCTATCCATTCACTAGAGACCGGTGACATCACTGAGAATGCAGCCTATCCATTCACTAGAGACCGGTGACATCACTGAGAATGCAGCCTATCCATTCACTAGAGACCGGTGACATCACTGAGAATGCAGCCTATCCATTCACTAGAGACCGGTGACATCACTGAGAATGCAGCCTATCCATTCACTAGAGACCGGTGACATCACTGAGAATGCAGCCTATCCATTCACTAGAGACCGGTGACATCACTGAGAATGCAGCCTATCCATTCACTAGAGACCGGTGACATCACTGAGAATGCAGCCTATCCATTCACTAGAGACCGGTGACATCACTGAGAATGCAGCCTATCCATTCACTAGAGACCGGTGACATCACTGAGAATGCAGCCTATCCATTCACTAGAGACCGGTGACATCACTGAGAATGCAGCCTATCCATTCACTAGAGACCGGTGACATCACTGAGAATGCAGCCTATCCATTCACTAGAGACCGGTGACATCACTGAGAATGCAGCCTATCCATTCACTAAAGACCAGTGACATCACTGAGAATGCAGCCTATCCGTTCACTAGAGACCGGTGACATCACTGAGAATGCAGCCTATCCTGTCTATTGGTAATTATGCATTTTCTTTAAAATAAGTTGCAACCCTTTAAATGTGCTGGTTTAATCTTGTGGCTCGTTCATTTCAGTCTGAAACGTTATCAGAGCCCTGCGAACATTCCTTTTTTTTTCTATTTTGTCTTTGATCGCGGGTGTTCCGATGTCATCAGAATGTAATAAATTAGGCTTTAGATAACAAATACACTGTTCACGGTTCTTAAGATGTCATATGAATATTCATTTCCTCTATTACAGGCTGAAGATTAGGGCCTGGAAATATTCCTTCGGTCAAAAACAGAGAAGGAGATTAAATAAAACCCCAGAAGGTCTTGATCCATCTCCCACCAAGAACCCCCCTCGGAAATGAACTCTTTGTGAGGGAAACGCGGACAGATGAAAATGTAGACTCAAGACCTGGTATTGTACTTGCCCTGATTATCATCTATGGAGGGGAGCCAGGACATCAAGTCAGTTAAGGAACACAAAGGAGGCCCAACATCATGGAGAGATATCAAGGATTAGGAATTAAGATCTCAGATCCATCACCAGAGCTGTTAAAACTACTTTCACTAATCTTACACGTGTTGGAACAGACCGGAAAGTAATGCAATCCCTGGGAAGCAAAGAAAAACGTTACCTGCCCCTTCTTATGGGATGAAATAATTTGCTGTAATGATGGCTGTGCAGTTTGGTTTGGCAGATGTTTGACGTTGTGTAAAAGGTCCAGATAAGACATTCTTTTTGTTGTGACCGAATGAAATGAATCGTATCAGAAAAATGTATCCGGCAAAAAATAATTATATTCCTGTTTCCTCTAGTGGACTCTTAAAATGAAAAAAAAAAACAAGATGGGAAGCTGCTATGGGGATGTGCATGTGCTGATCAACCCCAAACCCAACAAGAAGCTTTTTTTTTTATTGATGGAGCATATTTATTCAATAATCACTAGAGACCGGTGACATCACTGAGAATGCAGCCTATCCATTCAGTAGAGACCGGTGACATCACTGAGAATGCAGCCTATCCGTTCACTAGAGACCGGTGACATCACTGAGAATGCAGCCTATCCGTTAACTAGAGACCGGTGACATCACTGAGAATCCCGCCTATCCGTTCACTAGAGACCGGTGACATCACTGAGAATGCAGCCTATCCGTTCACTAGAGACCGGTGACATCACTGAGAATGCAGCCTATCCGTTCACTAGAGACCGGTGACATCACTGAGAATGCAGCCTATCCGTTCACTAGAGACCGGTGACATCACTGAGAATGCAGCCTATCCGTTCACTAGAGACCGGTGACATCACTGAGAATGCAGCCTATCCATTCACTAGAGACCGGTGACCTCACTGAGAATGCAGCCAATCCATTCACTAGAGACCGGTGACATTACTGAGAATGCAGCCTATCGGTTCACTAGAGACCGGTGACATCACTGAGCATGCAGCCTATCCACTCAGTAGAGACTGGTGACATCAACGAGAATGCAGCCTATCCATTCACTAGAGACCGGTGACATCACTGAGAATGATAACACAATCTCAGCCTGGGCAAAGTCACTGGACTGGAGGTCAAGGATGTTTTTGTTTTTTTTAATGAAAAAATGTATAGCGCCATAAATATTATACTTTTGCTGTATATTGTGAAATGTCAGAAATGTATTCATGCAAGTAAAATAAAAGGAACTAATGGTTAAGGTGATGCTTGTGAGATACCTTGGTGGTCTGAGCCCTGATGAAGAGAGAATCTTACCCAATGGCACCATGGTTGGACGACATGCTACATCAACCAACAATAATGAGGGGGGCAACTGTTTGCAGGGAGTCCCTGTGTGTTAATCAACCACTGAGCTTAACGGCGTTCTTCTTTATGCCTCCTTATGTTTAGCCACTCTCCGTACAGAGCTTCACATATAGCCAATGAACAGTTTTGAGTTACTACCCTTGGCAGTCGTGTTTCCAAGATTGCTTAAATAAGCAGTACAAAAAACAGATGTCATTCAGTAAGAGTATTTGAATGACCCAAAGATTTGCTGTCTGAGTATTTTTTTTTCTTCTTTTCGCTTTTATAAAAACAGAAGAAATTCTTTGGATTGATATCATATTAAACAGCTGTGAAACAGCACTAACATCTGTTTATACCTATAGGGAGCTGACCCAATGGTTCCCCCTTTCCTAATCACCCAGCTACGACTCCGTCTGTCCTGCATACTTGATTGTTTTTCTTCCAGCTACTCCTGTACTTCAAAGACCTTATACTCTTGTCATCTATTAAGACTGCAGAGAGAAAATAAAGGTACCCGATAGAGATGAGCGTACTATTAGTGAAGGAGAATTCAAAACGTTCCACCCCATTTTCGGGGAAGTTGGACGTTTATGATCTTCCTGAATTCGTTTGCTTGTGGATTGGTCTGGTCTGCGGATAACCATGCAGTTCATGAACTTGGTTCAATGTGCATGATTCAGGGATCAGACAATTCTCCATATTTTGGATGGGAAATTAGTGATTTGTTCAAAAAATATATTATGCGGTTTCCATGATCCCATCCATGTGCAGACAACCTGCAGAGATGGATTATTTTAGGGTGGTCATAGTTACATAGTACTTGAGGTTGAATAAAGACGCAGGTCCATCAAGTTCAACCTATTGCGTGTATGTATGTGATTCTGCGTGTTTATGCGTGTGTACGAGCCCCTGTGTGATCTTGTTTTTAAGGGTACCTGTACCCCTGTATGTTGCGGTCTCTGAGGAAGTTGTCCAAATGCTATTTGAATGATTCAACACTCTCAGCTGACACCACTGCTTGTGGCAGCGAGTTCCAGACCCTAACCGCTCTAATTGAGAAGAAGCCCCCTACGCCCCTTGTGGTTAAATCTTTTCTCCACCAATTTTAGGTGGTGGCCTCTAGTCCTTGTTATGGAGTTTACAGTAAATAGTTTATTGCTGATGTTGCTGTCACCATTGAACATCTTGTTAATCAAAATCATGTCCCCCCTTAATCTCCTCACTTCCAGTGTGAACATTGTGAGATTTAGCTTCCAAGGGTAGCTTATTAAGGACGCATCTACTCGCTTATGACTTCTTTTAAGGGCTTCCTTGCCCACTTTCATTGAATCCAACTCAAAAGTCCACACAGGTTTACCCTTGCAGGGGTTTCAAACACAAAGTACAGTCTTCTTTCTTCATCAAAATAGCACTTTCAAAGTCCCCCGACTTTAGGTTGTGTGTTTACCCCACACTTTTCACCACACAGGTGACACACTCCTCAGTCCGCCAGCCACAGACTGGTCCCAGGGTGGAGCCCTCCTGACTCCTGCAGAGACCTCCTCTGTCACCCAGGTGGAGCCCTGAACATGAGCCAGCATTCTTCTCATAAGGGCTGTGCCCAGGTGAACAATCTTTCGGTGCTGGTTACCACTAAAGCCTGGACCCAGGAATGGAGATTTCATCCCTCCCAATGCTCTTTGAAATCTCCCAGTTCCAGGAACCCATGCCAAATCCGGAAAACCTGGGAAGAACTGCAAAGCCAGCTCTTTCCCAGTAAACGTTTGCACTTTCTGGAGCTGCTCAGCCCCCCTGGCTGAGAGACCTGGGTGACTTATATTGCCAAAAGACACCCTGGCATTGCCACGCACTGCCACAACATATTTAAATTTAGATGGGCAAACAGAGAACTACAGGTGGCATAGTGTCTGCCTATCCTCAAACAAGTTCCTTCATTGCCAGTACCTGCTCTTTAATCCTGGTAATGTTTCTGTGCCCTTTCCTTTGCTCAACAGAGGAAGAATTGGGCCCACTTAAAGGGAGATTTTCCAAAAATTTGGAAGATTACCCTGTGGGATAGTTCAAGACTAAGACCCACTAGAAGTTCAAAAGTGGCCTGATCATTGTAAATGATGCTTCAAATCATAATTTCTCATTATAGGATCTTCAAAATCCATATTTAGACCTTCTCTGTTGATAACGCAGCTGTGCATTGATTGCCCAGTAGTTACCTCTTCAGGTTGGATGGATTACCTTTTACTGTATGTTGGAGGCTTGAGCTCTGTGGATGGTTTGGACCAATGGCAAAGCGCCATTGGTTCAAGCTGTCCAATCAACAAAAAAAACTGAGGATATCGATCTCAATGACTCACCAGTGACGAGCAAGGTTCCTTCCTGTCTCCTCCCTTGCTCCTCCGTCCTCCACACATAGCTTGGTGACCGGGATGTGGGCTGGAGCTTCGGTGGGCGGGGGCGGGACTTGTGGAATGGGGGTGTGGCTTCGAAAGGCAGGGCTTGGGTGCACAGTGGGAATGCCGCACCCAGCACGGAAGGTGTGACGGACTGAACCGTCACCAGGGCGGTCCGTCACAGAAGGTACCGCACGTCACTGATGTAAAGAAAATTGTCGGCGCCCTATAAATACCTGCCATAAATAAAATGACATTAACATGTACGTTTATGGGATCTCTGTGATTGGGTTGACATCTACTTGGAGGTAAATGGAGCGGACTTTGGACTTCATCCTATTGGAAGTGTTTTTTTTGGGATGAAATTAAGAGATTAACAAAAATGATTCCACTTGCCGCACGAATCTGCTCATTGCTATTTATTTTAGCCAAAAACTTCAAAGGGTTACAGTTGTGTTCACAGAACAGGGAGTATTCGCAGACTCCCCTCCCCCCTTCCCTTGCTGAAAATAGACGGCCATGCATCAATGCCTCTAGACGATAATAATGATTGGACGGAGCTGGGAGACCTCCTTGATTTATTGAGCAAGTAGGAGAAATATATTCTCACAGTCGTCATGAGTTAAAAACCTTAGGGTATGGGTTGACCCCTTCTGCTGTAAATCTTTGCAGCGAACTTGAAACATGGGACATCTTTTGTTCTCCCTGCGATAAGTGATGGTAGATCTTCAGGACATTAAAAAAACACCAAAAAAAACAGAGGAATCCAAGTCTTTTTGGAAAAGTGTAGTCAAGCCCATGATTTTCTTAGGCAGGTAGGCAATACGACATTAAAAAAGCATATTTCATACCTAAATCAACAAACGATACCCTATAAGGTTTCCGTGATTTATGGCCCAGCTCGACTGTTACTTAAGACTTATGGGAATGCCTTCAATGAACCATACATGCAATCTCGTGTTGGCGATGAGGTTTTTTAAATAAAACACATTTTTGGGGGCTCTTTGAAGGTTACCTTTGAGCGGAGAACACTTTGTTACACGCGGATATCTGTGGTATACAAATCACTCAAGGCCAACAATGCGGGCTCAGATGGAAAGGCATTACCGCCGCCTTCATGCGATCCCTATACATATCCAGTACATGATGTAAGGAATGACATCATGCGCGGCTCTGATTGTAGGTGACTTTAAAGAGCCCGGGGAGAATTTGTGATTTTTTTTCCCCCCCAGCTTCGTAGATGGCTATGCCAGAGATCACAAACACGCAGCTGTCGGAAAAAGAAAATGGTACCATGACTGAGAATCTTCTGTTCGCATGAGGGGGCCATAGACCTCCGTGTTGCAAGCAAAAAAAATATGTAAATACAAAAATTTAAAAAAAAAATATTCTTTTAAGCACAACTCTGAGCAAAAAAAAAACCCCAGTCAATGATAAAACAGCTCTGGCAATTGCCTCCTATCGGAACACTGTCCTCTGCAGTGCCTCTTCTCCACCACAAGATGTCCTCGGCTTCCAGGCTACATAACGCCCAGTGTCATATAACTTGAAAGACTGAGGACATACTGTGAGTGCAGGCTGTCATGGACCAGCCCATGTTGGGTCTTGGAACACCTTGGCTCTGGCCGCAGTACTGGGATCCTCTCTAACACTGTCCTCTGCACTGCCTCTTCTCCACCACAAGATGTCCTCGGCTTCCAGGCTACATAACGCCCAGTGTCATATAACTTGAAAGACTGAGGACATACTGTGAGTGCAGGCTGTCATGGACCAGTCCCTGATGGGGTCTTGGGTCTTGGCACTCCTTGGCTCTGGCTGCAGTACTAGGCTCCACTCTACCCCTGTCCTCTGCAGTGCCTCTTCCCTGCAACAAGATGGCCTCAGGCTTCTAGGTTGAATGAGGCCCAGTGCAATATATTCTGGGAGACAGAGGACATACTGTAAGTGCAAGCTGTCATGGATCAGCCCCTGAGGGGTCATGGCACTCCTTGGCTCTGGCCGTAGTACTGTGCTCCTCTCTGTCACTGTCCTCTGCAGTGCCTCTTCTCTGCCACAAGATGTCCTTGGGCTTCCAGGCTGAATGATGCCCTGTGTCATTTAACCTGGAAGACTGAGAACATACTGTGAGTGCAGGCTGTCATGGACCAGCCCCTGAGGGGGCCTTAGCACCCCCAGTTTAATTCTGCAGAGTGTGGCAACGGCTTTATCACATCAGTGCAGGTCTCTGCATCATTGAGACTTGCCCACAGCCAGAAAATCAGAAGAGGATCTTGAGCCACGCGACTGTCCAGAAGGCTTCGTAAAAAGGCAAGTATTAAAACAAGTAAAATGACTACATTGGGTGAGGGTTAGGGGAAGGAGGATGCTAAGTTTAAGGAGTTTAAAGTAGAAACTAATATTTCATTGGACAGCCTTTAGCTTTGATTACGGCACACATTCGCTGTGGCATCATTTCGATGAGCTTATACAATGTCACAACATTTATTTCCATCCGATCTTGTAGTGATGATGGGAGAGTCGGAGCACTGTGTAAAGTCTTCTCCAGCACCTCCCAAAGACTCTCAATGGGGTTCAGGTCTGGACTCTGTGGTGGCCAATCCATGTGTGACAATGATGTCTCGTGCTCCCTGAACCTCTCTCTCACAATCTGAGCCGGGTGAATGCTGGCATTGCCATCTTGGAATATGCCCAATGTGCCGTCAGGGAAGAAAATATCCATTGCTGGAAAAACCTGATCATTCCGTATATTCAGGTAGCAGCTGACCTCATTGTATGGGGACATAACATTGCTGAACCTAAACCTGACCAACTGAAGAAACCCCAGATCATAACACTGCTCGATATCCAGGTGGCCAGGCAGTGCCTATGTAAACAGTGCCCATAACTGCTCAATACAGATTTCTATTGGGTTAAGCCAGAGCTGTGTGAAAAATAATATAATATATACATTGTAGCAGCAGTGAGCGGTCTTTAATACAGGAGGGGGCAGAGACAAGACCAATCACCCTTCACAAGGAGAGAAAGCAGCAGTAACCGGTCTTTATTACAGGAGGGGGCGGAGACTAGACCAGTCACTCTGCACAAGGAGAGAGAGCAGTGACTGGTCTTTATTACAGGAGGGGGCGGAGACAAGACCAGTCACTCTGCACAAAGAGAGAGCAGCAGTGAGCGTTTTTCATTACAGGAGGAGGCGGAGACGAGACCAATCACCCTGCACAAGGAGGGACAGCAGCAGTGATTGGTCTTTATTACAGGAGGGGGCGGAGACAAGACCAGTCACCCTGCACAAGGAGAGAGGGCAGCAGTGAGCGGTCTTTATTACAGTAGGGGGCGAAGACAAGACCAGTCACAAGGAGAGAGAGCAGCAGTAAGCGGTCTTTATTACAGGAGGGAGCGGAGACAAGACCAGTCACCCTGCACAAGGAGAGAGAACAGCAGCGAGTGGTCTTTATTACAGGACACCAAAATGTAAGTAAGAATACACATATTTGCTGATCCCGGAGCTCAGCTTTAAACTACACAAGCGAATACTTCTAGTTTTAGGGGATCAGCTAATCTGCATATAAGCCGTCCTCTGGGCTCAGGGGCAAATCGCTAACAGGTAATCCATCCAGCTCCGGCACTCCGAGCCATAGAGACGTTTCTGCTCATTTCGAGGTTCCTTAATTAAACACCACTTTAAATATATGCGAGCAGAATGCCCAGACTTGGCTAATTCACTCTAAAAAAGCCACATGGCCCGGAGTAATAAGAATTAATGACACCGAGAGTCTCCAGCGATTGCTCTCGTAGGTCTCGCGGCTTCGCTGTTTTTAATGCGGTAACATTAAGCCGGAGTTTGCTTAAGACCGCCACAGCAATAACAATCCAGGAGGTAGGAACGTTATCGCAGTCGGTGCGGTCAAACAGCCCGCGGGGGGATAAGCTTTACTGTGTCACAGACCCGCATTCCTGGCCCCTGTCACCCATTTGCAGGTCCTGCTAGTAGCGCACAAAAGTATTTCTATTTTTAAAAAAAAGGTTTATTTCTTTTGTGAAACTGTTTGTTTTACTGCCAGGGGGAAATGGCAAAACGAGATGGAGGTTTATTTTTTTTAAAAAAATTTATGGGGTAAAATAGACTGTTGAAATGCAGATATGATCCCTTTAAATTTAAAGTTAAGGATCCTCCAAAAGCTATACATTTGAGAATCTATACACAATTACACACACACACATAATTATTATTATTTTTTTATTATTATTATATAAATTTTATATAAAATTGTATTAATGCTTCTTGTCAGCACATGACCTGATTGACTCCTTGTGCTGCTTCTACCTCTCCCAGTCTGAGCTCTGCTTCACAGAGACCACAAGACTGATATCAGGTTAAATTTAGGTACTTACATGGCTTGTGTTTTAAAAAATAGATTGAATGATGTATTAATTAGACTTGTAAGTTTAGTTCTATTGTGAATTGAAATACAGACAAATAAGAGGTCCAGTACAGAATAAGATGTCCAGTACTGACTGAGAGGACCAGTACAGAATAAAATGACCAGTACTGACTGAAAGGACCAGTACAGACTAAGAGGACCAGTATGTGCTAAGAGGACCAGTATGAGCTAAGAGGACCAGTATGTGCTAAGAGGACCAGTATGAGCTAAGAGGACCAGTATGAGCTAAGAGGACCAGTATAGAATAAGATGTCCAGTACAGAATAAGATGTCCAGTACATACTAAGAGGACCTATACAGAATAAGAGGTCCAGTACAGAATAAGATGTCCAGTACAGAATAAGAGGTCCAGTACAGAATAAGAGGTCCAGTACAGAATAAGATGTCCAGTACATACTAAGAGGACCAGTACGGGCTAAGAGAACCAGTACATACTAAGAGGACCAGTACATACTAAGAGGACCAGTACATACTAAGAGGACCAGTACATACTAAGAGGACCAGTACGGACTACGGACATGCTGTTAGATAAAATCACAGGTCACATACTGTATGTGTATGCTGCTTGTCTGACACAGCAGACAGACAATGCCTCTTACTAAGCCGCAGTTGTAGGCGCATCAGCCTGCCTGCTGGGACTTGTAGTCCACCAAATCTAGAAAAAGCAGACCTCTCCTGCCATACAGGAATTAGATACATTGTTCTAACATACTCCATGTCTGCTGGCTTCACTACACAAGCTTCTTGGACAGCGTCTAACAGCTTGTAAGATGTGGAATGAGCCACCCGCTCCCCCCATTCTGACATCATCTGCCCCCTGCGCTAGGTCATCAGAGGAGACTGAGACAAGACTGTAACCATCCATTAGGTCATTCTGGCTTCATATGACTTTCCACTGTAAAACATGCGTTACACCTTGCTGGATTACTGCACAAGAGTCACAACAGAGACCTTTAAAGAGCCTCTCCGCCCAGCTTCTCTATAGTCCCAGCCAAGACGTTTCTCCAAGCAGGTGCAAGTCGTTGCTTGGTGACTATACATATTACATCGTCGGGAAAATAGCCCCTTTTCCATACGCCGCTGACCAATAGTCATCTGAAACATAACAAAAGGTTGGATGGCTGACCCGGCATTCGTCTACCAGATGCAGACAGTTGAAGTTCCACCAGAGACAGTGGAGAAGAGCGTCGGTTAAAAGAACAGTAATAACAAAAAAAATACACAAGATTCACCCTCTTTATTAGTCCTGGTGACCACTGTCACCGGGAGAGAATCCAAAATGTTACAGTTGTCTCCAGACCGGGAATAAAGGGATCTTCCAGTTGGGGAGCCTGTTCAGGTGACAGTTCTTCTCTTCGCTTTGGATAGATTTCCTCGCATTTCTGTTGTGTCTCAGGGACAGGAAGTGAACAGAAGTTTCCTTCCAAAACCCCAAAAAACCTGACAGAGAGTGTAACTGCGGGCACCCAAGGGGAGGGAGCTTCCAGATTCCAAATAGTTCTCTGGCAATCACCAGGCCATGTTTATGGGGAAGAGACCCTTGTCCTCATGAACATGGGGACAAGGTACCTTTGATAGGGGGAGCCCCTCCTGCTTCCCTGCTAAGGCACTTCCCATGTTGAAGGAATGTGGCCTGGTATGGTTTGGGGGCACTGCCATGCTGCTGCTCGCGAAATGGTCTGGTAATGGAATTGGGGGGGGGGAGTCAACCCTACATCAAATGTTTTTGGTTTTTGTATGGGGTTTCCCTAAAATCCATGATAGACCCAAAGTGCCAGAGTTGTGAGGAAGAGTCCCGTGTGCTCATCAACATGGGGACAACGTGCTTTGCCAAGGGGACCCTCCTGCTTCCTTGCTTAGGGACACGCCCCTATGTTGAGGGCAGAGACCCTTGTCCCCATCAACATGGGGACAAGGTGCTTTGATAGGGGGATCCCCCCTGCTTCCCTGCTTAGGCACCTCCTATGTTGAAGGCATGTGGCCTGGTATGGTATGGGGGCACTGCCACGCTGCTGCATGCAAAAGGGTCTGGTAATGGAATTTGGAATTTCCACAGGTAGGTTCTGAGCGCTGTACAGTTATACCAATGTAAACACAAAGGAGTTGCTGAAAGCTGTTAGAGACTGAAACCCAACTTCAGAGTCTTTGAGGATGAATTACTGCACAGTACCTTCAGTTACAGAGGTCAGTGATGGCTTGGATTAAACCTCTCAAACTGCCTGTTAAGAATATGTAAATATGTAAATAACCATAGTTTGGCTACAGGTTCACTCTAAGGGTGTGTTGCTCCAGTGATTCTTCCCACCCATTTCCCCCAATCCATTGACAGCAACCACTGAAACACTCACAGTGGACAGGGGAACGGCTTGTTAGGAATATGGAAATGCTTCACTTTTTTTGTAGGCTGACAAACCAGTTGCTGACAAGCCTGAAGTTCTCCCATAACAACTCAATACAGCTTTCCAGGTGCAGGGATTGTAGTCCACACACATGATTTCTCTCATTAAGCCCTGATGAAGGGTCCCCCAAAACAAGTTGGCTACTCTACTTGAATGCTCCTTGACCCTAATGGAATAAAGGTGTATCTGGATAATTTTAGTTGGTGTAGTACTTGAATCCCTACGTCTACTCTGTTCACTGTCTGGCCAAGGATACTGTGGAGATCCTTGGAATTGTGGGAGCTGCCTACCCATAAGTCAGATCAACCATATTGTCATGTACCTGGAAGGAGACCAGTGGAAGAGGAGGCATCTCCTGCGTCCTGCACCCCCTGGAGGTGGAGACAGAGTGTGGCAGGACTGCGAGAAGCACGAGTGCCAATAGGGAGACCGGGCACCGTGCTGGAGATGTCCAGAAGTTGAGTGGTCAACGTAGCCGAGGTCAAAACCGGGAGGGGAGCGTGGCGGCAGAATCGTGAGGCAGGATTGTGGTCAAGGAAGCCGAGGTCAGAACCAGCCGGGCAGCGAGGTACAAAGGCAACAGGCTAGAGGAAGTCCAGGAAACAGGCCAAGGTCAAAGGGCAGGCAGCAGGCAGAGAGGAAGTCAAACAATCCAGATCCAGGTCAAAGAGGAAGGTAACAGGCAATACACAGGTAGCAGGTTCAGAGAACAAGCTGAAGACCATCAGCAATGAGGCATCAGGCAGGCTCATTTATATAGGGCCATTTATTAATGTGAGATGTCAGTTCCTGTGTGACGGACATTTGCGCGTCCTCCCGCACACTTCCGGTTGCGCCAGTCTGTGCACTAGCGCATGTTTTCCAGTTGTTCGTAGTGCAAGTTTTTGCGCATGCGTGGACCCCGTCTTTTCCTTACACATATCCACATCACTCAACTACTATTGGATGAGAAATATCAAGAGAATACCCACACAGATCCACACTTCCAAATTTTCAGAGTCTAGGCAGGGGTGCACTTTAATAACAAAGTTAAACAGTTTCAGAGGGGAGCACAGCAGGTTTTCTGCCACCTTGTGATCAGGAAAAGAGAATCGACCTGAACGCACACCATGTTTTACATGACTGAACTCACCACATGGACATACTTTTCACCCTTCTGGTATGCCACCACCCGTGAAAAATTACAAGTTTCGCAAGGCTTTTTGATATGAACAGCTGTTATTTTTATGAGTACATTGTGTACGCTGCCATATAATTAAAAATCTGCTAATGAAACATGAACAAAAACAGTTTGCGGTGTCCCGATGACCTTTCCTGCTGTCTAAGCTGAAGCTGAAATGAAGATGAAAGAGCAATGCGCCCAGTTCTAGCATGCAACAATAAATATCCTTCATACTGTAGATGAAGGTGTCCAAAAAAGTCCACCTCTGGAGCTGGAATTTGTTGCCTGCTTTCCATTGGGTGGTCAATTTTTCCATCTAGTGAGGACTGTCCTTTTTGTAGGAATAGCATTGGACTGTTTAGGGCAGGTATGTCCTACTGGTTTGTTAGAACAAAAAACGTGAGGCGCCACCACACAAAGAAGAGTCCAAAGGAGTTTTTATTGAAAAAAAACCCATCAAAGTGTCCTTGCATTTCGGGAGCAATCACAGACTCCCCTTCATCAGGGCTACAGGTGTAACTCAAAAGGGAAATCCCTTGGGAATGGAAAGTTACAATGATAGTGATCTGTTTAGACCCCCCCCCTCCCAATATAACAACAGCCTCATTTTAATGGTGGCCCCTCAGTAGCCCACACTTTTCTTCAGCTACCCAAGTGCTTTGATCAGCCACTGGGAGGGAAGAGAATAGCCCCGTACTTGTGGTTACTGGAGGACATGTGACACACTCCCCTCCCTCACACATGACAGCCCTGGTGCTTGGCCATGTTGGTAATGTTGCTTCAGCCTTCTACCAGTGCTCCATGGAGGGCCTGCAATCTGAGGCCGTTTATGATGGGGGTATCAACCAAGCTCTGGTCTGCCCCACCCACCTGTGCTTTCCTGTTGGTCATTGTTGGTCATTGAGCCCACCCATTACATATAGCAAGTCAGTAATGAAGTTTGGGAGGGCAGTAGTTGGTCAGACCCTACCTACATGCTCTAGTCACTATTTCCGTATAGAGACCTCTGGGTTTTAAACCATACTGGATGCTCTGTAAGGAGGAATAAACTACCTGCAGGCAGCTGAAGAATTAAAAAAGTTCTTTCATTTGATAAAATATCACTTTCATTTTATAATGTTTATAAGTTCTTAAAGGTATAGACCTAGTAAACTATACACCTAAATAACTGGCAGGTAAATTCCCCCTCTGCTTGTCATGGTGACTTTCACTGAAAGTGAAAGAAAATCCAAAATTTTGGGTTACACCAAGGTATAGGAATAAAGCACCACTCCTCCATGGCTTTAGCAGGGGAAAGACAGCTGGGTGCTCACTGGCAGGAGTGTTCTTGCTCCAATAAAACAGGTATATAGTAAAGGAAGAATCCGGCCACAGTCCTTTCCACACTGAATTATTTTATTGAACGTTCATCAATGACACTGAGTCCTGCCCCAGATGCGCCCCTTCTGACATGTTTCACCTAATCCTGGGATTTTCTATGACTAAGCCCAGGATTGAGTCAAACATGACAGAGGGGGCACACCAGGGGCAGGACTCAGTGTCATTGATAAACTTTCAATAAACTGATTCAACGTGGAACGGACCATGGCTGGACTCTTCCTACACTATATACCAAACAGGAGAGAACATTTTCCAAATAGTTTGCTAGTTCTGGTGACCCTACTGACCACCATGGATTTCACTTTGGAGGGAATTCCACTCACTTCCTGGTATGGTAATTGAACAGTAAGGGAATAGAGGTCTACCCAATGGGACACAGAGGGCAAAAGGTGACACCGAGATTGTGGTGTCCCTTTTCCAGCTCAGCAGTGTGGCCAGGGTCGTATCCACTGCAAGGCAAACAAGGGGTCTATGGTGGGCTATGCAGGGTCTGTGGTGGGCTATGCGGGCTCTGTGGTGGGCTCTGCATGGTCTCAGATGGGCTATGCGGGGTCTATGGTGTGCTAAGCGGGGTCTGTGGTGGGCTCTACAAGGTCTCAGGTGGACTATGTGGGATCTATGGTGGGCACTACAAGGTCTTAGGTGGGCTATGCAGGGTTTATGGTGGGCTATGCATTGTCTGTGGTGGGCTCTACAAGATCTTGGGTGGGCTATGCGGGGTCTATGGTGGATTGTGTTGGGTTTGTGGTGGGCTCTACAAGGTCTCAGGTGGGCTATGCAGGGTCTATGCTGGGCACTACAAGGTCTTAGGTGGGCTTTGCAGGGTTTATGGTGGGCTATGCATAGTCTCTGGTGGGATATGCGGGGTCTGTGGTGGGCTCTACAAGGTCTCCGGTGGGCTATGCAGGGTCACAAGGGATCCTCTACAGTGCACCTGAGACCCCGGCTTCCCTGCTACGCTTTTAACCCAACTTGTCAGAAGCTGGATACATCGACTGACCGATTACTCAAAACGCAAAGTTTTACCCAGTAAGACAGTTCAGTATCTCACCTACACATTTAGAAGTTTGCCATTTTATCGCCATTGTGGGCATGCGCAGCATATTAAACATGGCATTGTATTGTAAAAAAGCAAACAGTGATCTCACATATAAGGTACTGCTCCATTAAGCTGTCTGGATGTGCGGCTTTTGCAGTCGCACTAAATCCATTCAAGCTGTATTATTCCATCGTTCATTACGCATTTGTGTTTTACTAGTTGCTTTGGGTATTATCCCTCCCCAGATCTTCATAAGACCCTTTCATATATTTGCAACCTTTGATCTCTCCTCAATTATCCGTCCCCTTCTTTCCTGCTCATTGTCAGATCTGCTCCTGCCCTAGAGGCAAAAACTCAAAACTCTTTTTTTTTTTTTATGTAATGAAAAGGACTTTAAGGTTCATCATATCCTACATGGCGTCACTGTCAGCTGCCAGGAACCCAGTGGAGTAAGGAATCTCTCCAATTTTGGATCTGTGGAGGTCATGGGGACATCAAGACAGGGGGAAAAAAAAAAGCTGACAAAACATAGAAAAGCTCCCACAACCTTTAACCTTGTCTCGGGGTTGAGCGAGGTAGGCCTCTTTTCCTGCGTAGAGGAATTTTAATAAACCACAAAAAACATTTTTGTTACATAACACACTTCTGCACGCTGCAGTTCGTTGGGTTTTGTCTGTGGCCTATCGAGCAAGGTATGTGCCTTAAAGGAGAATTATGAGGCGAGTGATTTTCACTCAGCCTCATAATCTGAGCCGACCTGTGACAACGATACTGTCACAGGTCGGCTCAGTAGATCACGAAGTGAGCGAACACATACCGTCGCTCGCTCACTTCTCGATCTATCCTTGCAGAGAGCCGTGACTGTCACTCACGGCTCCCTGCAGGGATCCCCCCCCTCCCCTGTCCGATCCTCCAACGCTGACTGGCGGAACGGACGGGGAGGGGGCGGGCACAGCTGGCTCTGCCTCTCTATAGGCATAGCCAGCTGTCAATCACGCAGCTTGGAGGATCCAGACAGAATTGTCGGGATCCGTTTTGGCTGCGGCGTCTCAGTATAATAGGTATAGGTCAGTTATACGTCTCAGTATAATGATCAGCGCGGTTTACGCACACATTTTAAAAGAGTGGTTTTGGGTGTTTTTTATTGCGTTTCAAAAATTAAAAACACCCGAACAGCACGGCTCTATTGAAAGCTGTATGGAAACCGCACTGAACAGTGCGGCAGAAAAGGGTCAGGGAGCAATTTGGGCGGGAGGCGGTTCGGATCTCGCGGAGCCGCGCGGACGCATGAGCGGTCCCCATAGCAATGTATGGGATTGTACATGTTGACGGATCCGCACGGCCCAATCCGCGCACCCAAACCGCCCTGGTGTGAATGAGGCCTTAGGCAGTTGCATGTTTTTTTTGCTTAGATAGTTTTCCTTTAAGTGGATCATTTTATGACGGACACCCTCTCTGATATTAAGGACAGCGCCGCTGATTTTCATCATTTGTCGCTTGGCAGAAGCCACAAAAGCAGGGAGCCCCCCAATCGAGCCCACTTTCCAGACGAAGTGGCCAATAAACCGCGAATCGTGAATCCGGAGCTATGTGAAAACACCAAAAAAAATAAAATCTTTGAGATCTTAAATGGGTAATTAATCACAAATTCCATTTACGGGCTGCTGGATTGTACATTTCCGTTTCACTGAAAGCCTGGATCCAGAGCGGGTCAAATGCCAAAGAAAAATGAATTGTTCCTGGACTCCGCCAGCAAAACATGCCTTTGAATGGGATTATCAATTGGAGAGCCTAGGCACGCTCTGCTGGGTTAACCCTTTCCGGTCATGTCAAAATCCAAGAGTAAAGGAGGATGTCACTAAAGGTGGCCGTACGCTCTGAATATTTCTCTTTCATCTCCGAGAGAAATCCATCGATTTCCTCAACTGTGCTAAACAGCATGGGTGGAGGAATCCCAACCGCCAGCTATTGTATTCAGCAGTCGCTGCTCCAGTGCCTGCATCTAGCTACATTGTAGCTGGATCACCAGGTATTAATAAAAGCGGCATATGTAACATTTTACAAATGAGTTTTAGCGCAGGGGTTGGCAACCTCGGCACTGCTGCTATTGAGGAACTACATGTCCCTTAAGGCATTGCAAGACTCTAAGAGCCACAGACATGTATTAGAGACGCACAGCTGGAGTGCCGATGTTGCCTACCCTTGGTTTAGCTCAGGGGAAGGCAAACTCTGGCCCTCCAGCTGTGGTGCAAATACAAATCCCAAGACTCTGGCAGCCACTGGCATGAACCGCCAGAGGCAGATGCAGGTTGGGATTTGTAGTTACTCTTGTACCAGTCTTGCCACTCTCCGTTCTGCCCTAACATTGACTGGTCGCTGACGGCCACAATTCGCACGTTCAGACCCAGATTTTCGGCTGACAGCCCGGTCTTTAAATACTTTAACAACAGCTTCTCTTGAACATTTAACGAATTCTGCTGTTTTGCTGATACTCGCTCCAAGGCTTCGAGTGCCAACAATCATCCCACGCTCAAAGGCTGTTAAATCGCGTTGTTTCCCCGTATCTTCAGAAACAAATCACTTCTACTGTCGTGGTAAACAACCCGCTTCCCTATTTATAATGGTCTGGCCTTCTAGCAACTTCAGCGCGAAACTATAGATAATTATAGCTAATTTACCTACAAATGTCAGGTGGTCATAATAATCTGGCCACTCAGTGTATTTAAAAACACTTTTTCAAGTAAACCTGCCTCCTGGCTAAGGTTAATAAGCCAAGCCCCCACCACACACATGGATACCAAGCTCAATTAGGTGTCAGATGTTACTTTTAGATAAACTATGTTTTTCAATGCACCACTAAAGCCCCCAGAAGTTCCTATGCAAATACCAACTTTGCTCCCCCATGTGACTGTGTTGGGTCCTAATGATTGGTCACTTGGATGTTGTGCGCTGGAATTTGCAAAGTGCCACTCTACAGCTCATCTAAAAGTAAGCTTTGTCTGTCTGGAATGTGACATCCCTTAATGCTCTATTTCCTATTGATGTGGCATATGTCTACTGACTATATGATTTTTCGTGGTAGGCTGACTTTTCAAAGCTGAAATTGTGTTGGCCTCTAGCCTAGAGAAAGAGAGTCTTCACCCTTGAAATGCATTGGCTTCCTGATTATTACCAATGATAAAGCTTCTTTGATGATCCTTACCCAACAAGAGCGTTCCATTACTTTTTGGCTCCACATCTATTTTGTCCTGGATTTAGCCTTTACTGTAAGGCATCGATCGCTTGCTTTTCTCCTGTTCTACAATACCATTTTTCCACAACGGGGACTGTGCTGTCCCTGTGGTCAAGGCTAACTGCCTATGAACACAAGGACCTTTTCACCTTCTCTTCTGGAATGTTGCAAGTTTGTGCCAACAGACTTTCTTTACTCTTTGATGTATCTTTCTTAGTCTCTGCTGGATGTATCATCAATCAGACGTAAACTTCAGGAACAGGTCAGAATCTGACTGGTGGCTGTAGTACTGACACAATGATACATTAGATTCGCTGTATGTGAGGGAACTGCAGTGGATGTGTTCAGGAATACCCCAACTGCTTTTCAGAGAGGAAACTATTGACTAGAGTCCAGTGGACTGGTGCCTTTAGGAGAGCTGATACTCAAGCACAAAGGCCGTACTTCAGGTACATGCATTACATTGCAAAAGTTTGTGGACACCCGACCATCATAGCTTTATGAGCTTGTTGGACATCCCACTTCAAAACCACAATGTTTAATATGAGGTTGCCCCCCTTTCTGACTTTAACAACATAACTACTCTTCCGGAAAAGCCTTCTATGAGATTTTAGAGTGCATTTGTGAAAATTTGTGGCCATTCAGCCAAAAGATCATTTGTGAGGTCAGATACTAATGTTAGATGAGAGGACCTGGCTCACAATTGGTGTTCCAATTCACCTCGAAGATGTCCAGTAGGGTTGAGGTCAGATGAGATGTTCGATGAGAAAACCTGGCTCACAGTTGGTGTTCCAATTTACCTCAAAGATGTTCAGTAGCGTTGAAGTCAGGACTCCTGTTACCAAGTTTCACCACAATAAAAAATCATCGCTGAGTGCACCAATGGACCATTCGGGGGACCTTATTACCCCTTTGTCTGCCTGCTGTTGTTCTGATGAAGTCCACCACTGTCCAGACCTGCCATCATCTTGCATGCTACGCTCTCTACCAAACAGGTCTACAAGACACCTGTGCCACTCTATATACCTTTGTGTTTCCCGTCAGTTCCATTAGGAGCCCCGGGCTGGAGGTCTGAGATAGGTCATCCTCATCACATCAGACTCCCTGACCAGGTATGTGACAATAGTGCAGCAAAAAAGATGTAATGCATGGATCGTAAAAAATGAATAAAGCAAGCACTAAATTATATTAAGCACGGATTTTTATTCTTTTGCAAATTTTAGCATTTGAGCATTGTTTTGTTTGCTTCCCCTGTCTACACCACTCCCTAGGTATCTGCCCCTGCTGCCCTTGCCTGGTTACACCCCTGTGTCTTGGTCTAAGCTTGACATTGTTAATCTGATAGTTCTCTCACTTGTACTTCCTCACTGGGGTCTGACAGGTGCAGCTGAAAACTTTTAAAATGGAATTAGGATCAACAACAGTGGATCGGAGGAATGCTAACAGACCCCAGCCTTGATTCATAAAAGCACGGTGGAGAATGATTGGAGAACATCTGATAAAGCACATGCTGGGAGAATGCCCCTTCCGAGCTGGCAGCAGACGGAACACATTCCAGGCCGTGCTCCTTGCGTGGATACAAAGCATCCTGGAGGGTGCAGTCAAACAAGCTATGCACAGCCAAGTCAGAACTTTTAGGTCTGCATCGGGAACCTCAGGGGGGTATGTCTAAGAAGTGCCATTCTCAGTAGAGGTTTGGCTATTTCTGGCTTGGAGGGCAGTAAGGAATAGTGGCCCATGGCCAGGTACAACAGTTATGTGTTTACACCAGCAGGGAATTATTAGAAAGGAAACGGGTAGGGCCATGATAATCGGAGCAGTTGCTAGATTTTTTTTGTGTGTGCTGGCCCTTGTTGAATAAGTATGACAGCTCGCATGGGCATAACAATAGCCAAACCAGTCCATGCAGCTGCTATAGGGCCTGGGGGTGAAAGGGGGGACCCTTTAGAGAGGTTGTTGAGAAAAACTAAACTATGAATAGCTGATCTGGCAGGGAGAGTCATCAGGATCCCCTCTAATCACAAATTCTCTCTACTTACAGTGTAGTATGTAGCATTTGTTTAGGTGTCTTAGCAGTGTAGATTAATTGTCCTCAGAACTTCTACTGCAGCCCATCCAGCACTGAAATTAACCCTGTATGCCTAAAACTGTTTCCACACCAATAGCCTGATAAGACAGCTAAAGTTTATAGTTCTGTAAAAAAGAAAAAAAGAAACCAACCCAAGAAGGGTCTGACAACGTTTTTATTGCTGCCTGTGCCTTCCTCCCTCAGTGACATCTATTCCCCCAACTTCTTATATGGATGTCCAATGGTTAGGGAGTAACGTAAAATCTCTTAAATGGGTTCACAAACAGCAATAACATCCTTACAGAAATTTTATAGCCGAGCACCCATCAAAAATATTAAGGTAAAAACTTTTGCTGCAATATTCGGCTTCAATCCAGAGAGTTCCCCTGCAGTACTCTATCTTGCCTCTAGATGCCCTCTGTCCAGCATCATTCAACCCACTTTCTGTGAGCCTAGGAGCCCGCGATGGACCTGCCGGGACAGTGGGGGGAAAAAGCAGCACACTGGTGAACCCTCCTCTCTGTTCTCTCCAGCTATCAGCATGCTTCTTGTCAGCCCATGAACTGATTGGCTCCTGGCACTGCTATTTCCTCTTACACTCCGAGTGCAAAAGGCTGATACTAAGTGTAATTCAGGTACTTACACTGCCTGCTTTTAAAATATTAATGATGTAATAATGATTACAGAGCTGCATTCATTTGTGTCCTCTATTTCTACATGGAGATCAGCTTCAACTCTTCCAACTCCTCACTGCATCCAAAACTATAAAGAAATTGGCTGGAGTTATGTTTTAAACTGGCCTTAGAGGTCAAAATCACCTGCACACATATCTGTGCTCAATGTCTTAAACACCCCGTGACCCACAACATATGCACACCTTGGTGTGTGCTTGTGGACAATGTCAATTTAAGAGCCTTTGACTTCGGAGTGATTGCCGTTGTCAGGTGTGGTGGTTGCATCATCTTGGAAAGGTGCTGGCCTCCTGGGAAGGGTGGAAAGTGTTTCCTGGTTTTATGTACAGAGATCTCGACAGACGTATCAATCTAAAAATTGGGCAAAGGTCGAAGAAAGACTTCTTTTCATGAAGTTGAGCAACTTTTGTGGATCTTCCACTCCTACAAACAAGAAATTATATCCAATCTGTGAGCCAGAAGGCGTCGTCCTGTGTCCCTTTAGATGTCCCAACAATAATTTTATTGTGGCCTGTCAAAGACTTCTATAAAGTCACTTCTTCCGTATAGGGCCAAACCACCAATTCTAGCACACTACTCCTAAATTTGATATTAATGACTGTGCCATTAAGATTTCTTTTGGGATGCACAGATCGTGGTATTAGTAATTATTCCTGGATCATGGCTGCTATTGTGTCAGGGATCATATTTTCCATGAAAATAAATGTTATTTTCCCTAGGACCGCAGGAAGCCACCAAGGAGGGTAATGACTTCCGAGTCCGTAACTGGCTAGGGGTTGGTGCATGTCACCCGTCAGAGCTTCTGAGTCACTGACCTGTGGATAGGCTCCCGTGTAACTTTACCCTTGAAGTGAAAACCTCTGGGATGCAATTTGCAATTCCTTGCAATATGTTATGTCCGAGCAGTTAATTACATGAATAAGACAACTTTTTCTGATGTAGGAAATTCTAGCAAGGGAACTTACGGAGCACACAAAGTGAATAACAGCTCAGATTTGATCAGATGTCCCAAAAAGTAGGAAGCAGGACGGACCTGCAGGCTGCATACAAGTGATCTCCACTACATCGCCGCAATCACTTGTAAACGAACGAGCGGCTTCCACGCTCTGCATTTAGCCCTGCTTGCCCAAAGCAGGGTTAAATGTAAAAAACAACTTACCGCCCGGCGCCAGGGAACTGCATATCCCGGGCGTCGGGAGATTCCACACCCCTGCCGCCCCTCTGCTCCCTGCCTGAGTGGCCTTGTGGCAAATCCGGCCCCGGGTGGAGTGACGAGCCGTAATGGGAAGTATCTAGTTTGTTTCAGAGAACACAATATGGAACTTCCAATTTTAGACCGTGGTTTGTTCCACTTCATGCTAGCACTGCCTAATAATGGGCTGCAACTGAAGGTTGGGTTGATGAGCAGTCAATTTATCTCCATTGCCTGCATCCACATTTTGCATATAGGTGAATTTGCTGCCCCTGAGAGGCTGTAAATGTAGCCTGACCATGACTGGGCTGCAACAGTGGGACATGACTGAACTGAAATCTGTAGTTATATATGGCCAAAGGATTGTGAACACCTGACTAACATAACATTGTGAGCATGTTAGACATCCTCTCCTAAAACCATGGACATGTATATGGAGTTTGCCTTCCTTTGTAGCTATACCAGCTTTCATTCTTCTGGGAAGGCTTTCCACAACATTATTATTATTATTATACAGGATTGATATAACGCCAACAGTTTGCGCCGCGCTTTACAATATAAGGAAGACATTACAATCACAATACAAATCAAGACAAGATGGTAAGGAGGGCCCTGCCCCTGAGGGCTTACGATCTAAAAACATATTGGAGTGTTTTCTGCCCATTCAGCCAAATGAGCATGTGAGGTCAGATGTTCAATGAGAAGACCTGGTTTTCAGTCAGCGTTTCAGTTACACAGAGGTCGTCAGTAGGGTTGAAATCAGGGCTCTGTGCAGGACACTCAAGTTTCTCCACACCAACCTCATCAAACCATGTCCTTATGGAGCTGGCTGTGGGCACAGTGGCACAGTCATGCTGGAACAAAAAAGGACCTTCACCGACCTTCAGCGAACTGTTACAACAAAGTTGAAAACTCACAATTGTCTAAAATATCTTTGTATGCTGTAACAACAACAGAACCCTTCACTGGAAACACCTAAATTCAATCATTTGAAGAGGGGTCTATATACTTTTTAACTTATGTGTGATAGCCAGGTGTCCAGAAACATTTGGTCACATAGTGTATAATTACTTATTTTCTTGAGGGCAAGGATGGAACGTTAATCGGGTGGCTTTCTTATAAAAGTAAGCATCCTTCAAAGCCCAAATCCAGCCAAAATATGGTTTTCTATTAGCTTTTGATTGAGTAGGGAAGGATTCCTAAGTTCCTTGAGTAAGAAAGGAGAACCTGGGTCAAATTTCTATTGCTGTCTGCATCATTTTTAGGGATATTTCCCTTTAATTCCTATTCCAGTGACACCATATTACAGCTTGAAACACAAGGTGTCATTGGGCCGGGAAACGAGAGGAACCTTCTCCAACAGGTGCACAGACGGCAGTAAAAACGAACCAGAGGCTCCAACCCTTCCCCGCTCTATCAAGAGCTACAAAAAAATAAATTTAGACTTTCCCCTTATCTTAAGTAGCACTAACATTGTATATTTAATCCTACATACGTCTTTGTTACAGAATGCTTTTGATGTAGAGTAGTAGAGTTTACTTTACCTGTCATTAAGCTTTAAACAGACGTATTTGACTCCTCAGCCACCAATTCCAAGTTCAGCCAAGATAACTGCATAAGCCAGCTGGTTTAATCCCTGAATGTAAAATGAACCCCACACACCAAGCGCTTAAATTTTTCCTTTGAGTAAGTGCAGCTATAAAACAAGAAACGTGCTGGGTGTCCTGTGCATGTCGGCGTGCCTGGGGTGACTCTAATAAAGTTTGAAATACAAACAAGGGACGATGATTCAACATGGCAGTTAACGCTGGTGTGACGTGAGGCATGGCATAGGCGATGGTGTTCAGAATCTCTGGAAACTTGGACACAATTGTCCTGTAGAAAGAGTCAGGATTATGACGGCAGAGCAAAAAATAATATTCGCATCTATGGTTCCTACAACAGGGATCATCCCTTCAATTATGGTTCTGGGCTTGGCTGACTGTGACCAAGTATGATGACTGACAGAGGTCAGAACCAACCGGTCCCCATTTAGCCAGTCCCAGAACTTCTATAAATTGTTGCATTCCATTTTTAGGGATGATCTGAACATTCTTACAAAATGTAAAGTAAACCTGCCAAGTTCAGCTCCAGCCAGGGGCATTCCCCCTTCACAAGCAATATCCCCACCTAACTAATCACTGCAACAATAATAATAAATATTATTATACAGGATGTATATAGTGCCAACAGTTTGCGCAGCGCTTTACAATATAAGGAAGACATTACAATCACAATACAATTCAAGACAAGATGGTAAGGAGTGCCCTGCCCGTGAGGGCTTACAATCTAAAAGGGATGGGCAAGTGATACATGAGGAGGTAGGCCGAAGATGGGCTTGAATGGGAGTTATAATAAATATACCCATACCTAAGAAATAATATTATAATAGGGCTTTATCTGCTTAGTTATGTGTACATGCCTTTTTGATATAACATTTTATAATGCTTTAGACCAGTGGTTCTCAACCTGTGTAACCTCAGGACCCACATTTGTCCCTAGTCATTAAGTCACGACCCAAGTCGCACGGCATTAGCGTACCGCTCATTCTGATGCGGCCGTATGAACAGTGGGCGGGAGGTGCATTTGGGGTATCATTCAACTGAATGGCAACGCAACACACCTCCCGCACCAGAATGCGCAGTAGGTGCGATTAACGCACTGTACTAGTGTGAACAGGCCCTCAAAAACACTAACAGACATACACAACCACAGACACAATCTCACACACTCACAGACATTTGCACACACACATACACACGGGGGTCCAGTGTGGGCTGCTGTGTTGTGATGGAGCTCCATCCATATGTGCATTGCTTGTACAGTTCCCTTGTGTGCCTTGTAGAGGTGCCAGGAGGCAGAATGTGACATCACTCCGGTCCAGGCACCTCTACAAGGGGGCTGTAAGCAATGCATGTATAGATGGAGCTCCCTCACAGCCATGCCCTCAGCCCACCCCACCTCAAGCTGACACTCGGCGCCGGGCAGCATATTTTGAATGGCCGCTTGGCGAGAGAACTGACAGTGCTGCGCTAGGGGGAGGCAGAGGAGCCGCTTACCTAGAAAAGTGGAAGGCATGCAGCGACCCACTGAACGCAGGGTTGCCACCCACTTTTGGGTCACGACCCACCAATTGAGAACCAAGGCTTTAGATATATATGTGTATGGTTTTGGGGTACACATGCGATATGAGTCTGAAGGTAGTCAGCTCTTTTACCCCTTTCAGGGCAGTCTGTACTTTTGGCTGCCTTAAGGTAATTAGAATAAAGTCTGTCTTCCCAACACTTCATTGTTTACCTATTTAAACTAGCAAGTGAGATTAGTTGGCTGTCACTGAGGGAAAGACATCTGACAAGCTGATAAAGTAAACATTTACACTTCATAAAGTGACATGTGTACATGGGGTGGCCATTAGGCTAAACAAATAGGCTGCACTGCCTGTTCTTCTGCCCCAGACCTCTTCCCAAGGGGCCTAATGATCCTGTACATTGTCCTGCCGAGTCAGGATTTGGGCTATATTTGCCGTACGGCATTGTGGGCCTATGCCTAGGGAAACCTGGTAACAGGACATCACCCAGCCATAACTTTTCCAAATGATGGTGACTTTTTTCTTTGTATTTTCCACCTAATTGACAACCTCCGAATGTCTGTAGCCACATCCAACAAAACATTTACAGAGGTGAGCGGATGCCAAGTTTATTCAGAGGAATCACTGGTTCGGTAACATGCAATAATTCTCTTCAATTTGTTTGTTGGACCTTTTCGTTAAAAAGTGCTGTATCTCTACATCAGATGTCATGCTACCCTAATTCTTCCTGTAGCAAAAAATGGCCTACCCCCTAGGGTGGCACGGTGTTTAAATACAACCCTTCCTTATATAATTTTCTTCATTATTTATTAATTACAGTTATTTATATAACACCAACAATGTTGGTGTTATATAAATTACATACTGTACATATACATCAGTCCCTGCCCTCAAGGAGCTTACAATCTAAGGTCCCTATCTCATGCAGTAGGGCCAATTTAGACAGGAGCCAATTAACCTACCAGCATGTCTATGGGGTGTGGGAGGAAACCGGAGTACCCGGAGGAAACCCACGCAAGCACAGCGAGAACATGCAAACTCCTTGCAGATAGCGTCCTGACCAGGATATCAATATTGTGTCCATAGACACAATAATGATATCGGTTTGGTCGGCTCACCAAACAGTGACAATTTAGTTATGGTTGGAGCCTGGTGGAGTTCCAACAGTGTGATATTCTCGCCATAATTCCCAACTCTGTTCTTGTCCACTTGGGAAGTGTTTCCACCCAACTTTATGTGCTCCTCCTGTTACATTATCCATTGTGTAAAATAAGTGATAACCCTTCATAATGGAAACAGTAGATGTGCAGACCAGACAACTCAGCTCAGAGATCTGCATCTGCCAAAAGCTGAAATATTGTGGACTGAACCATTAAACTTGAGTGCTGAGTTATAGCTGGCACCACTAGGCTTTTTGACTTCATTGAGCTCCTGTAGGAGCTTCCCTAAGCTTCTGGACATGACTTGGCCCTGAAAAACCTTCCCTAGGTTCCTGGAATTGACTCGGCTCTTGAAGACACTCCTCTGCACTCATCTAAACCCTGTAGACCCGGACCTAGTCTCCTGAATACGGCCCCTGAAGACTTTTCCTTAGGCCCCTGAAGACCTTCCCTGAGACTCCTGAACTCAACTTGGCTTCTGAAGAACCCTCCCTAGGCTCCTGGATACAACCCTGCCCCTGAGAATCCTTCCCTAGGCTCCTGGGCTTGACTCAGCCCTTGAAGACCCTTTCCCTGAGCTCCTGCACTAAATTCAACCCCTAAAGACCTTACCCTAGTCACTTGGACTTGACTTGGTGTTTTGGTGACCCTCTTCTTTCACGGGACTGTGGGGCCTGCAATTAATTCCAGTTCAAGGACAGACAGTCAAGGGGTAGTGTCAGGAAGCAGGGGGTGTTACCTCTACTCGGGGACCACGGGCACGGCGCAGGGCATGGGTTCCCCTTCAGCTCGGTGGAACACCTGGTGCCCGAGGTGCAGGTGCGCATGCGCGAGTCATGCGGCGTGGGCGCATGCGCAGTACGCAGGCTGCGCGCGCATCCCCGGGAGCATACCGTTCCTGCATCATCTGGCTATCAGGTGTGAGCCTTGCTGTGGGAGGTTACCAGTACACACCTTCCACCTTCCTCGCCTGCCATTGGTTCCCGGGGAGGGAGGCCTCCTGGTTGCCTCGGTGACCAGGGGTGGTCCTACCTCCCCTGGCTATAAAAACCTGGCCTGAGCTCTGGCTTATTGCTGAGTTATTCCACCTTATGGTGAACACCTAGCCTCCCTGCTGATCCTCCTATTGCCTGTTGCCCTTGTGTATCCTTCCCGATTACCGACCCTTGGACTGTCTTCCGCCTTTGAACCTTCGCTGCCTGCCTCGACCCGGATTGGACATTGACTACCCCTCTTGGATTATCCCTAAACTTGTACCGCGTTTCTGGACTGTCAGCTGCTTATTTCCAGTGGGTTCCTCATCTCACTACTAGCTCCCTGGGACGTCTGACAGGTAGCACATAAAAATGCACCTAAGGGGAGACACAGCCTTGATCCTGACAGTTTCCGGGTGTGTATGTGTGGGGATGGAAGTGAGAACTGTAAAACATCAAGTGGATTTGGTAATAAATTATATATAGATGAATATGCTGGCAGTCCAGTGACTATATGCCTTTGCCATTACCTCATGGAAGCACCGCACCCAAGCTCTGATATGTGGCAAGGATACCGCAATGAATCAGTGACTCACAGACAGAAGCTGAGGCCCGTGGGCCCGCTCACAGGGTCTGACCTTTTCACGGAAACGCTGTCCAAGCTCCACGGGGCGCACGCCCAAAGCTGCCATCCTCCAATATCAACAGAGCAATTTGTACTCATTCCCACACAGTGAACCCCTTCATCCTGACATGGCGCTGAACTCTCGCTGACATCCCCTCTAATACGCACGCAGAGTGACTCTTATGGGCCCAGCGATCCAGACATGTCAAACTGTGGCTCTCGTTTCACAAAATAGGAAAGTAAATTGCTCTAATTCCGCAATTATGAAATCGATTTACATATTATGAGAATCAGTTGCTTTAGCCTACGGGGTCCTTACCCGGCCTCGTTGGATGACTAAGAACAGAGGTTTGTTTGACTCGTGTACTGATCAGGTTTTGGAAACTTGTGTGACCTTGTTTAACCCCTATGGAACTCCAGGCAACAGATGAGATACATTGACGACTTGGAAAGAGCTCAGTATTAAGAACATTATTACTAGGATGCCGTGCCAATCAAAACTCCTTCAGCATTCACTTGTAGATGCAAGTAGCAAAATGTTTTTAAAGTCAGCCACAGACAAGCATATATCTCATCATTGCTTTATTCGTAAAGAGACCCTGTCACCATGCCATTAATTTAAACAATAATTCCCATAAGATTATATGTGCATGCTATTCACGTTATTTATATGTAAAAGCTTCCCTTGTGTAGACAACCAAAAGCCCTTGGACTGCTGCTAGGCACCTCCATCTTGTATGTGACGTCAGCAACCCTAGCCCAACAGCTACATAAAAGATTATGTAGGAAGATGAGGGGAGGGGTCGGGGAGATGGACCAGCGCAGAGAGTAATTAGACACTCCTAGAAGAGGAGAGGACTAAGATGTGGCCAGTGGAAGGTGGCTGTGTAAGATGGTCACAAGGTCTCAAAAAAAAATTATATAACATGGATGCACAAACTATTACTATAACCATTTGGTTGAAATCTGTAGCCATCTCGAATTTTCAAAAACTGACAAAAAAAGTTAAAATGTTGCTTCTTGGGGATAGGCTGTCCACTGTATGGTGTACCAGTGCCCGCCACCCATTGCAGGCTCTGCAGGTATACATTTGCAGAGCCCAGCTCTTAGCAACATGGGATGCTCTGTCTGGCGTCCCGTCCAGCTCCTGGCGACCAGTGACATCTCTGGTTGCCAGAACTATGCAGGACACCAGTCAGAGCATCCCAGGCTGCTAAGAGCTGGGCAGGAAGATGTGTATGGCCCTTACACATCTCCCCGCCCGGCTCTTAGCAGCCTGGGATGCTCTGGCTGGAAAGAGGGACACTGTGTCTGCCGTCCCCCTTCATGAACCAAAGAGATGCTGGCAGAGGCAACAGCTTCAGGCTGCCTCTTTAAACGGATGGCCCTGACAATACACAAAGTTGTTTTACAGTTTTCTTTAGTATTTTATGCTGTTTTAATGGAATTTGCATCTAATAATGATAACAGCGCTTAGACAGATCCAAAAGCTTCAGCAAATATCACCTTTTTATCTTAGGCGAGCCACAGCTTAGCTGGCATACATTAGGAGACTGGAGTATACAGTATAATAGAGTAGCACCTTTGTTAATATGTACTGTGTATGTTCTCTGTAGCCCGCGTGTGCATTCATGCACAAATCAAGTCAACAATAAGCATCATTAGCATTGATTTTGCTCATCTGCATGGCGACAATGTGTAATTGTGTGCACCTGCATGTTAGCAAATAAGGCCCAGTGACTGATTGGACATTTCAAAAACTTCTATGTGTCTTTAGATTGAAACTGTTGCCATTCGCTTTGTAGGTCTGGCGCCACATTCGCTGTTAAGTAAACCCCAAGTATTAATATTGGATCCCAGGCACACAAACTTCCATTCAGGTATATTCCTCAATAGCCACAAAGGATATAAATCCACTTTGTGGCACCAAATACTTTTACAAACACAGATATTACTGTGTAGAATAAGCAGTGGGCTGTACATAGTCTGTGCAGGTAGCAAGGCTGTGGGAGGGGCCCAGTAGGCTCCACCCACTACAGGCTGCTGGAAACTATAGGAGGGGCGGAGAAGAGACCAGTCATCTTGGACAGGGAGAGAGAGCAGCAGTGAGTGGTCTTTTTTTCAGGAGGGGGAGGAGACAAGACCAGTCACCTTGCACAGGGAGAGAGAGCAGCAGTGACCGGTCTTTATTACAGGAAGCTCCACGCTTCACACTGGATTACTGCACAGATCTGGAAGAAATACACAAAGCTCACCAGGATTCAAGAAGAACACACATGACTCTTGTATGATGACAATATTTCCTTATCCTGGAGCTCAGCTTTAAATCTATGTTGATCTATGACCTATAATCTTTCTGCTTTCATCCTTCCCCACCGCAGGTGTACACCACTTATTTTGCGGGAATACCTGTGTGAATGTTCCCATTCCCATAATGTAATGAGAGACAATCGCTTGTGAAGTCAGCGCGTTCGCCTTTGCTCTCCAGCGGCAGAAGAAGCGGGCCCTTGTCTGTTTGGCCGGGACGAGGATACTTGTGTCCTTCTGTTTGTCCCAGCAGAGGAAAAGGTTTTTGTGACTCTCTGAAGCTCTAGGCAAGATCAAAGCCGCGAGCCACTGACAATAAAGCAGGAGGCTGGAGCTTGGAGAATGAAAGAGACAAAGGAAACGTTTAAAAGATAAGCATCAGGTCTGTGATATGACATTTCATTCAGATCAGATCCGGTGCAAGAGTTCAATTCAAAGTTCATAAGACAGAGACACAAAGGGCCTCGGCTTGAAGGCTTTATCAGCTGGTAGACTCGGTGTAACCAACATCCACCACGAAAAAAGATCTTTGCTTTGAGATACTGTTGGGCTAACAGAGCAGCCTGCTCTTCGCGGGAGCTTTGTAGTTCATATATGAATTGTTATCCTTGCTTTATTTGTATGTTCATATTATTGGCATCTCAGCTGCCCATAAAGTTTAGAAGGTGATCACACGTGCACAATGCCCTTCGGGCAAACTTTTGTCATAATGCTGTTAAAGAGAAGTTCCAGACAATGGTGTACTAAGGGTGGCATGCCAAGTGCTCTCTGACCTGGTGCCACCAAAAAATGGTGCATTGCAGGCACGGTTGGTTGGCTTGATCTTCTGCTCAATGGTGCATGCACAGAGTGTCTCCTCTCTTAAGTAAGTAACCCATTGGCACCAAAATTTGAATTAGCTCCCACTGACCACCAATGGAAAGGAACACTTCTCCACTGACCACAATGTAAAAGGAAACTTTTCCACTGACCACCATGTAAAGGGGGCACTACACCATTGGCCACTAAAGTATGGGACACTTCATCACTGACACCAATGTAAGGGGACAGTACACTGACTAGCAATGTAAGGGGACATTTTGCAGCTGACACCAATGTAAGGGGACACTTTGCCACAGACACCAATCTAATGGGACACTACACTGACCACCCATGTAAGTGTCAGTTCTTCATTGACCACCAATGTAAATGGCACTTCTCCACTGACACCAATGAAAGGGGGCACACTACACCACTGACACCAATGTAAGGGGTATTACATTTTATATGGACCACCAATGTGAGGAGCACTTCTTCACTGGCCGACCACCAATGTAAGGGGTTACTTCACGACTGATAACTAATGTAAGGGGACACTTCACCATTGACCTAAATGTAAAGGGCAGTTTTTCCCCTGACACCAATGTAAAGGGCACTACTCTACACTGACCAACCATATAAGAGGACACAACCCTGAGTCTGTGGGTAACTAATGGTTGGCCATAAATGGCCCAAAAGTGCTGATTATCATAAACGGGTAGAACCTGGGCTGCAAGAGGGCTAGGAGCAAGCAACAATGAGGACATATTGACAACTTGTTGGAAAAATCTCTGTGATCAGGATTCAGATGTTTTCTATATTATAATGAAAAGTAAAAGAGGAGCTTGTATGGATGATCATAACAATGTCTAGATGCTAACAATTACCAATCCTCTGGGTTGGATAACTTCTGGCTGAATGTTATAATTCTCTGTTGGTTAAGAAGAGATCAGCCTGCTCCACGCACATTCCCAACTGGTTGGCTCATTTGCCCTTTCCAATATACATGGGTAAGGAAAGTGTTTAGACAGAGCTGCAGAGCCAGATATGTGGAGATGAGACGCAGATATACAGCTGGAGACTCGGCAATTGAATGTGTCTGTGGAGGCGATGCGGAGGGAAGGTTGTTGGCCTTTATAACCAACTTAATTGTCTTTTTCTTTTTAGCTGGAGGTCCCCTTTAGCTGCTCAAAACTGAAGGACATGAAATGGCAATATTTACAACAGTAATACATCTGTAATGTTCAAAAGACTTTTTAATGGGATCTATAAAATCACCAAGTTAATTAGTAATACCTAGAAATTCGTCATTTGGTGTACGTCTTGTAGATATTATAGAATTAAATGAGCGGAAATTTCCATTACAGCTATATGTAGAGCTGGTAGTTTGCTAGAAAGGCTTGATAATTAGTAAATGGCTTGAGCCGGATCTGACTACAGTATATATCCTGTGTTTCTATGTTGGTTTACCGACGTAAGATAACGCAAAACTGTGACTTTAAAGTGGACCTCTCAGTAACTATATGATTCTGAATGAATATTTAGGGGCCCTGGAGTGGCCCTAGTAAATTTGGTGTGGTTGTAGTCAGGCTGAGCTTTGTTTATATTTTCTGTGGTTTCTCTCTAAGCTCAGGACATTGTTTTCTTCTGCCTGCTACTGTTGAGTTGTCTCCAGTAGTTTGTATGACATATAACAGTGTATGCGTAATGAATATTTATCTGTCTCAGCCAATCAATAAGGGTTTCTATCCAGTTCTGTGGTCAAAGCGAGGATTATAAATATTCGGGGCAACCTTCCAGAAGAGTCTTTGTCTTCCATCCTGGGCTTCTGCCTGGTGAGGAGGCCAACGTGAGAAGGTTCTTCTTCATGGGCCATGTCCCAGCCGGGGGCACATGCTGAAAGTCCTAGGGAACTTTTGTGGAGGGTATATCCAGAAAGAGCAGCAAGACGACTGCTTGCTTGAAGCATCTTATGGGAATTCTGAGGAGTGTCCTTAAGAGCTTGGGAGAAGCTGGTGTCGTTGGGAGAAGCTGGAGGACAGTGCATGGAGAACTCTCTGGTCAACATTTTAAGGTGCCTGTGACTGTATTCTAGTTGGCTGCTTTTATTGGGCCAATTACTATTAGGAAGCTGCTATTAAAGGGCCACCAACAATACTGCCCCTACTAGAAGACCTGATATATTTAGCAAGTTTTAGGTATCCTGTACCCTAGGTGTAGCCAAGCTAAGGCCCTCCAGATGTTGTGGAACTACAAGTCCCATAAGGCTTTGCCAAATTCTGACAGCTATAGGCATGACTTAAAGGGGCAGACACATGAACGGTGTTGTAGTTTCACCACAGCTGGAGGGCTGGAGTTTGGTATCCCTGTTGTAGTCTTTCTCCGAGTTTATTGAGCGAATATATTCAAGAAAGGACTAAAGTTAATTGTGAACAATTAAAGGCATTTTTGGACTCTTTCACCTTTTGCTTGGCACCGTTTATTTCTGAACTTTCAACCTCAAGGCCGACTTTTTAATGACTAAAGTTGGTCTTAGAATGGGATAAGGATTTGGTTGGACTCAACAGATGCTCTCTCCCTTCATCAGGGCTTACACTGGGTTAAAGATTTGCTTGCACTCGAAAGATGCTTATAGCATCTGTTGAGTCCAATCAAATCCTTATTCCATTCTAAGCTCTGATGTAGGGGGAGAGCTGTACCCCTAAAACGCATTGGCTGTTTTTTGTTCGTTAAAACTGTGAACAATTAAAGGCACTTTTGGACTCTTTCACCATGTTTGGCTACCCTTGCCATAAAGTCTCTCTCCAGAGTTTATTGAGCGAATATATTCAAGAAAGGACTAAAGTTAATTGTGAACAGTAAAAGGCAGTTTTGGACTCTTTCACCTTTTGATTGGACACCCTTTATTTCTGAACATTAAACCTCAAGGCCGACTTTTTAATAATTAAAGGTGGTCTTAGAATGGGATATAGATTTGATTGGACTCAACAAATGCTTCCCCCCCCCCCTTCTTAAAGGCTTACAGTGGGATAAGGATTTGGTTGGAGTCGAAAGATGCTTATAGTGTCCAATCCACGCTATAGAGTACAATCAGATCCTTATCCCATTCTAAGCCCTAAAGAAGGGGGAGAGGTTCTGTTGAGTCCAATCAAATCCTTATCCCATTCTAGGCCCTGATGAAGGGGGAGAGCTTCTGTTGAGTCCAATCAAATCCTTATCCCATTCTTGAATTAAAGGTGGTCTTAGAATGGGGTAAGGATTTGATTGGACTCAACAGATGCTCTCCCCCTTCATCAGGGCTTACAGTGGGATAAGGATCTGGTTGGACTCGAAAGATGCTTATAGTGTCCAATCCACGCTATAGAGGCCAATCATATCCTTATCCCATTTTAAGTCCTGACGAAGGGGGAGAAAATTTTGGACTTTTTCACCTTTTGGATGAGCGCCCTTTTATTCTGAATATGTAAACACAAGGCCGGATTTAATGATAAATGATACTGTTATACTGTATATTGTTACATGACGTAATTTTTTTGAGATACTAAATCAGTATTTTCTTTTCCCATTCGTATATAAAAAACCTGCTAGAAGGTCAATGATCCTCCTGTCACAAATCGCCCTTCTGCGCGCTCATCATCAGCGACACCCGATGGTAAGCTCCTTCGGGGACAGCGCCGTCGTGAACGGTTCATCGCCTTCCCCAAAGTGCTCTGGAAAAGCTGAGTCGACATCAATGAATAAAATAAATGACCGGGCCGCGTCTGAACCTTCTGCTAGACAGCTGCATTTCCTTTTGAAGCCGATGAACGTGTGTGATCTGAAGCTATTTACATGTTACATCCCCTTTGCCCGTTGCAGCTCTTAGAAGTGGTTAAGTGATGATAAAACGGGGAAAAAGTAAATTGTTTGAAAGGAACAGATGTAACGAACCTCCTACTGGAAAGTTTTAATTTAACTTTATGAAATCAGCCATCATTACACAGCTTCCAGTAAAAATATATTAAATGTAATGTAAAACGAGGCAAAGCTTTAAGCTCCTGTGGTCTGGTAAGTGTTCCCGCAAAGTTCTACCGCTGACAATCTGTGTTTACTTTAATGCTTTACTTAACCGGCTCCTTTTACGACATCAATCACAGCGAGGAGCATGGGCAGCGAAGTGCAGGCTTGCCGGGGAGAAGGCCCGATCCGTTCGCCCCATGGCCGTCTAGGTTTTTGCCCACGGCGGCATCTCGGTTCCTCAGTTAAGCTATTTGAGAAATCTCATTCTGGTTTCCTGAGATGATGCAAGACTAAAACCGAACCGTTCTTTTTACTGGTCTGTGGAAGCGACCATTGTCATTACTATAATTATTATTATACAGGATTTATACAGCGCCAACAGTTTGCGCAGGGCTTTATAATATAAGGAAGACATTACAGTTACAATACGTTTCAAGACAAGATCATTAGGAAGGCCCTGACCGTGCGAGAATACAAACTAAATGGGCTGGGCCCTCCCAACCATCTTGTCTTGAGTTGTATTGTGATTGTAATGTCTTCCTTATATTGTAAAGCGCTGCACAAACTGTTGGCGCTATATAAATCCTTTATAATAATGATAATAATAATATAATAATAACAAAAGGTTTTAAAGGATCACTATAGTGAAAAATATTGCATTCTGGTAACTGTATGGATTTAAAGTGTATGCAATCCCAAAATGTGTGTGTGTATATATGTGTGTGTGTGTGTGTATATATATATATTTATTTTTCTGTTTTTGTTTTCTTTTGATTTTTTTGTGTTTGGCATTGTGCATTACTGTATGTAGTTTTATTCAAATTTAATCTGCTTATATTTTTGCCTTCCCCACTTCCATAAAGCTGCATTTTGAAATGAAGCCTTTCTGTTTCCATTACATATCTTATTTTAGACCCAGCCATGTCATCCCTGGGTCTCTGTGCTTCCCTATGCAATGCAGGCAGATCACAGCTGGTAGGAGGAGCCGGCAGAGTGCTGTACATAGCTTCCTGAAAACCTCACAGCACCTTGTCTCAGTACATCTCTCAAGAGCCTTCAGCTCTGATGTAAGCAGTGGACCGGCTCTTGGGAGGAGTTATGAAAATATCAAAATGCCTTGATGGGTGGATGTCAGCCTAGAGGAGTGGACGTTCCTAGGCATATGTGCAGACCCCCGTAGGTAATGCCCACCTGTGATTCTGAGCCTCCATGATTGAAAGAACTGAAATCCAATGAAAGAATTGGATTTCAGGGCAAGGGACAGTCAGGGTGAGGAGTAAAATGCTGGATGTCCTCCAGCCAGAAAATGCCCATCAGGTCTTTTGATGCCCCCTGGACATTCCATCGAATGACCCTAGTGTGGTCATTCGATGGAATGTCCAGGGGGCATAAAGACCAACAAGTCACCCCACTATAGTGCCCAATGACCTGTTGGCTCTGTGTTGTGCTAAACATTGAAGACACACTTAATTCGTAACGCCTCCTGAAACCACGCAGGCCATGGGCGCGCTCCTGCATCCAACTTCATGTGAACTCAGCCTAATTGCCTATAAAGTGCGTCCAGTGGAATCTGTGACACCAGCTTGCTCAATGCTGCCGCGAAGCGCCCTAATTACCGCCCCCCCCCCCTTTCCCATCAACAGTGTCACGTAAAAATGGCTGTAAAAT
>NW_017306607.1:1104912-1126948 GCF_000935625.1 Nanorana parkeri
AAGTCCCGCCCCCCCCCCCTTTCCCATCAACAGTGTCATGTAAAAATGGCTGTAAAATGAACGTTCCAAACAATTAGAACATACTTTCGACTCGCCGCCAAGAACGTTTAAACATCGCGAGTGTTTTTTAAGTGTCCCATTGCCAAACGTAATTGAGGGAAAGTGTCTGAGACTGGACGTGAATCCCGACCGAGCCCATAAATCATATCGACTTTCTCTTCCATGTCTCCCACTGTTTTCTACACAAAGAGCCCAATAAATCCGACACTTTGAGATGTAAGAATGTCCAGTGTTACTAAATCTAAAGTCGCAAAACAACACTTTCTGCAGTTCAGAGTCTCCATTGTCTGGACGGTTATATATCATAAGAGACATCGGATGTGAGTCACTTGTTTAAATGGCTACTCCAGACACCATGTGAGACCAAGCAGGACACTACCAATTTTATCTAGGCAATAGTGTAGCTTGCAGCTATATTTTGCTTTCCCTGGTTCCTCCCCACCATCTACATGCTTATGTTACATAGTTACATAGTATTTGAGGTTGAATAAAGACATAAGTCCATCAAGTCCAACATGTTATGTGTGTGTGTGTATAGGTCCATGAGTGTTCTCATTCTTAAGAGTACCTGTACCCTTGTACATTTCGGTCTCTCAGGAAGTCGTCCAAAAGCCTCTTGAATTATTCCAGATTAATTGCGGAAATTACCATTAATTGCGGATGTTGGCATCACTGGGTCTCTGTCTGTGCTTTAAAGTGCTGTACATAGCTTCCTGCAAATATTCCAGAACCCTGCCTCAGTACACATCTGAGAAGCCCATCATGATAAGTTGATAAGCTGAATTTGTTTTCTTTTTCAGAGTCTTTCTTCTACGTAATGGAAACAAGACCGCCTTCTTCCTGCTGGAGATCCCTCAAGTGATAATTAAAGATCTACATAGAGGAATCAGGACCTCCTTCCGTTTGCTGAGGATCCCTCTAGTGATAACTAAAGATCTATATAGAGGAATCAGGACCTCCTTCCTCCTGCTTGGAGATCCCTCTAGTGATAACTAAAGATCTATGTAGAGGAATCAGGACCTCCTTCCTCCTGCTGGAGATCCCTCTAGTGATAATAAAGATCTATATAGAGGAATCAGGACCTCCTTCCTCCTGCTGGGGATCCCTCTAGTGATAATAGAGATCTATATAGAGGAATCAGGACCTCCTTCCTCCTGCTGGGGATCCCTCTAGTGATAATAAAGATCTATATAGAGGAATCAGGACCTCCTTCCTCCTGCTGGGGATCCCTCTAGTGATAATAAAGATCTATATAGAGGAATAAGGACCTCCTTCCTCCTGCTGGGGATCCCTCTAGTGATAATAAAGATCTATATAGAGGGATCAGGACCTCCTTCCTCCTGCTGGGAAAACCCTTTAGTGATAAGTGTTAATTTTTGTACAACTCCCAAGTCCTGGGAGACAATGTACAAGCTCAGCAAGGTGACCGGCCATGAGCTGCAGGTTGCAGGTCACCTTTGACCCCTGACACTGAAGCTGAAGTGTCAGATGCAAACAAAGTAAATAGAGGTAATTAATGGTGCAAACAAACGTTAGGAGATGTTCCTATTAAATTAGGGGGTAAAAACTTTTATTTTGTCTCCTAGTTCAAACCAGCTGGACTATGGTATGCTGATGATCAGAGATGAGCAACCTTCTGAACAGTATAATCAGCAGAATTTTTTAAATGTTAATGAATTTCCAAAATTCATTATTTCTCTACCTGAAGTCCAATGGAAGTTAATGGAAATCTAAACAAGGCTCGGAAAAGTGTGTATTACTGAGCAGGAAAGGATACACAATTGCTGAGAATGGTTTGGGAGGGTCCTGTCAGCCTGATGAGATTATGGGGCCAAAAAACATCCCAAACCACTTCCTTTACACATTCTACCAGGAATATGAAGATAGTAGGGTGGGACCTGGTGGCACTAGTGGTCAAGCTAAGGGAACCCAGGCAACAGCAGAAGCAAATAAAGGACACAGCCTTGAAAGTTTCCTCTGGTTCCTTTCTCCTGGAAGCCTTTTGGAAATCTGAACCACTAAAGAAAAAGAAACACTAAAATTTGGATATGGCCATTCAAATCCATGGAATTCGATCTGAATTTAGTGCCATCCACAATTTGGGATCAACTCTAGTAAAGAGGACAAGTGACCACACACAGGTGCTATTTTTTTTTTTTTTTATATTTCAAATACATGTGTCTGAAAAGTCAGTTAAAGTGACACTAAACTCAGGAGTTAAATCTTAAAAATACTTTCAAGTACCTTAACTATTAACGACAATGTATCTTATTTGTGTATCACTCGGCTGTAGATCCTCCAATCATCTCTGAATTGGTGCTGACACTGTCCTTCCTTCTTGAGGGGGGCTACTTATGTTCCCCATGGTCCCTGTGTGTGTTGTAAAGTAGTCACCGCACCAAGCTTGCTATTTACTCATATGAATTGAGATTGTAGTCCATCCCGGGAGTGATCTTGGTGCGGTGACTACTCTACAACACACACAGGGACCATGGGGAACAATAGTAGCCCCCCTCCAGAAGGAAGGACAGTGTCAGCACCAATTCAGAGATGATTGGAGGATCTACAGCCGAGTGATACACAAATAAGATACATTGTTGTTAACAGTTAAGGTATTTGAATATATTTTTAAGATTTAACTCCGGAGTTTAGTGTCTCTTTATATGTGAAGTGCCGCTGGACATCTAAAAAGAAAGAAGGAAAGAAGGAGGACATTCAGAACATTTACTTAGTTTAGTGTCACTTTAATGTTTTTTTAACAGAAGGTTAGCCATAGGAGGACAGAAGTGGTCTTACAGGCCTGGTGTCATGCTTGATAGCCCCTATAATGGTCCACCACTGTTGGTATGGAATACTGAGACGTATAGTTTTACAACGACTAGAGCAGGAGCAGACAACCTCGGCACTCCAACTGTTGTGGAACTACAAGTCCCATGAGGCAAGACATGATAGGATTTGTAGTTTCATCACAGCTGGAGTGCTGAGGTTCCATAGCCTTATGTTAGACTGTCACATGTCATCTCCGTCATCTTTGCCCACCATGTACGGCTTGCCAGCATTCTGTACTTCATCCCTTCAGTGGGTGGCGCTGTTGTATTAATATCTAGGGATGACAGTTCACTTACCTTCTCCCATATCTATACATAAACATAAAGATGAAGCAGAAATAGGGTTTTCTTTATAGGATAACGCCATCGCGCTGCTGGCGCAGGACGTAAGGATGCAAATAAAAAAAAAGAAATGTCCACCTTTAATAACCAGTCAGGCCCTTGCGGTGCAGCATGGAAGCTGCTGTGAAAAAGGATAGCTTTACTTTCCGGCATTTTGACATAACATTTGGCCTGAGGCCTGGAAGAGTCCAAAGGAAGAGCCGCGATTGTTGCATCAGATTCTGCGGTTCATGTATTTAGAACATTAAAGTAGCTTTAAAGTAACTGAATGGCATTGTGTTTGCTAAAGCATTTTGTACCATAAACAAATGCCATTTTGATTTTTTTATTAAAATGCTTGTTTTTTTAATCTTTGTTTCAACTTGGTGTTGCTGGTCTCCTGCGGTGCTTTTCCAGCCACTTCCTGTCTACAGGTACTCCAAGCAATGGCAGCAAAGCATTTCTCGGGGCGGGTATTCCTAAGGGGACAACAGCGGACCGTGTCTGTGTAATGTGTGTTGAAACAGCCACTTGTAGTCTCCTTCGGATGACAGTGTGGAGGATAACACAGGAGGAGAATTTGGACAAAGTGGTGCCCCCCTTCAACAGGAAGTGCCTGAGCAAGGTCCTTCATGGCAGGATCAACAGGGATTATGTCAATGAAAGCTCCAGATTAAAAAAGATTCTAAACTTTAGCAGAGAATTTGTTTTTACCTGCAGACAGTTGGCTATATGAGCCATATTAGTGTCAAGTATCATGCAGGATTTTTAACATTTTTTGACACTGTACCCAGAAAAAGGCAGGCAGAGGGCAAAAGACTAATCACCAATACTGCCCGTAGTCTCCCTACAGGTGATCTTTCCCCTGACTTACCATGCTTTGTTCTGCACCATGTGGAGGTGGCCATCTTGGTAGAGGCGGGGCTTTGCTTCCTTATGTCCAGCAAGGAGAACCATGAGCTGGTCAGTAATGACATCACCAAATCTCATTCTAATTCTCATAAGACTAGCAGTCAGTGTTGGAAAGCTGCAGATATGACTCCTACCAGTCAAGATGGTGCTGGACACATGGCTGAGCCCTTCTTATATTATAGGAAACAACAGAAGAACTGAGACAGGAAATTATGGCAGAACCACCAATCACAGTATAACATATGAGAATGGTTGCCGTACCTATGTCTGTATAAATGGCATACTAATACACCCACTCAATAAGTACTCAATAAGTCCTGTCTTCTTTAAAATTTGGCTTTGGTAGTGCCTTTGTCATAGCATCCTCTATCATCTTATCAGTTTCGCAATATTCAAGCACAATTACATTTTGTCCCACACGTTCTTAGAGATAATGATATCTGACATCAGTGTGCTTGGTTCTGGCATTGATCTTTTCACTCTTTGCAAGCTCTGTACATCCTTGATTGTCCTCATATAAAACTGTTGGCTGAGACATTGGTACAAGCAAGATCTGGAGAACTACAACCAAGTGACTTCTTGGCAGACATAAGCTGCTGAGATATATTCAGTTTCCGTCAAAGATAATGCCACTGAGATTTACATTTTTACGGACCAGGATATTGGGCTATTGACTAATTAGAACAAGTAACCACTTGTAGATTTCCAAGTACTGGGATCCCCTGCCTGATCTGAGCCCACATATCCTATGAGTTCTGGGTCACTATTTGCAGATAATCTAAGGTTAATGACTTGAGTCTGTTTTAGGTACTGCATTCATCTTTTATTAGTATTCAAGTCCTTCTGGGTTTATTCTCCTCTATCAGTCTAACAAACCATATAGCCTAGACTTTGACCATCTTCCGTAGTGTGCTCATAGTTGACTATCTCCTGTTGTATGTCTGCAGTATTTTTGTAGCATTATCTTCACTGAATATTATTTGCTGCCCTTTGGTGATGTTAAGGCCGCTTTGAGGCCCCAAGTGAATAGACCATGACTGTCCTATAGTGTTCCCCTTCTGTCCTCCCCCGGCAGCTACATAAAAATGTATGTAGAGATGCTGGACCATCTCAAGGAGTAATGAGATCAGGCTTTTCCGTGGTACCCTAGGATTCCTTCAGAGATTGCTACAAGTTCCTTGAACAATCAGCAATTTCTTCCTCTCACATAAGTTCCCAATGACACAGATAATCTTTTTAGCTATCTGTAAGGGGAGGGTTGCTCTCACTGACCAGAAGTTTAAGGAGCATTTTTCCCATTGACCATCACAGTAATGTAGAGTGAGCTGTAGGTATAGTAATTATTGGGGTTCCCCACCCGAAGATCGGAAAGGTATTTTAAGGATTACTTTGTGTTTGAGAAAGGCTAACTTACTGTAGACGGTCCCAGAAGAGGAAAGGACTATGATATGCAAGGAGAAAGGAAGCTGGGCCAGGGAACTGACTCGTCCTGGAGTAGTCAATTTTTTCTAGCAAGTTCAAAGGCCCATTGCAAATGAATAATAAAAAAAAAATTTATGGAAAAGGAAGGCCCTGCAAGTACCCTATGTATTTACAATACTTGATATTTCTGTGCTTTTCCCTGCAAATTATCAAGTCTTCCCTTTAAACTGATTATAAGAATATAGAAAAAACAAAAACTATTATTTCCTTTTAGGTCATGAGGTGGACTTCAGTTTGACGGAAAGCCAGCTTCTGAAAAACCCATCAGGTAACATTATCTGAAATGATTAGGTTCAGAATCCTCGAGTCCAGTCAGAGAATTAGCACTATCAGGCTCCTCTTTGTTCCTCCAGTTGATGCATCTCCGAGACCCTCTTTCCAGCTGGGAAAAAGAAAACAGACTTTGGCTAAGAGGAAGAGAGGTTAGCCGTCAGCCTGTTGTGCTAATATAACAATATTGTTATTCCCCCGTGAGATCAAACACCTTCTGGACTTACGTCTCTCACGTTCTTGTGAAGGTGCTGGTGGAGTCTCCACTTGGATACATCAGACAGAAACACCAGACAAGTATACTTCCAGTTACATCCATCTTCTAATTTTTCCTTTTTTCCAATAATTCTCTTCCAACATACCTCAATAATGACAAATGGATTTACTCCTCTCTTTCTGGTAACAAAGGTGCTGCAGACAGTTAGAGGTAGCGGTGACTACCCTAGGAGATTAAGAGGATTAGCCGAGATCCTTGAAGTTCTTTTAAAGTTTTTAGGACATTAAAGCGTCATTTCATGTTCCCTTGGAAAGACGGAACCCCACCCAGAGAATAAACACGCCAAGCTGTGCAAGGATGCCAAGTATCTGCTGCTGTACTGGAAAAAAGGCTCCTCTCTTGTTCTTAAAGAATATCTCCAGTTCTGTGAAAATGTTCTCTGGCAAGGAGCAGATGTCAAAGTGCACCTCCTGCTTCCCCCCCAGAGGTAAGATGGATGGAGCTTTCACATCTACATGTCCAACGGCCAGGCTGGCACAGGGTACAGAAATGGCAGCCGATGTCCACCCGTTGGACCAACCTTTAGTCAATGGACAACCAGATGGGACAAGGGGAGGTGTTGCAACAGTGTGATTATAATGTTAAAACAGAGCCAGGTTTCCATTTACATTATTGTACCCAAATATTTTCTCCATCTAGATCTAAAGGGTTGAAGGGGATCCATACATGCAGATTGCAGGAACACTTCCTACATGGCTGTGATGCCGGGAATTCTCCTTAGTAAAAACAATTAATGTATGGATCACTGCTTTCATCTCCCTGTCATTGGAGAAGTAACATTCAACACACATAAGGATACTTCTTGTATATAAGGAGACCCCTTGCTCCCTTTGGGAGCTTGTATGGAGGTTGCTCCTCCCTTGGGTCTTAGTGACACTGTTTGATTGCGGCGCACGTTGAACCTGTCCCCAAGGCCGGATTTACTGTCTATGCTGCCCCAAGGCCAGGTTCCTCAATGCGCCCCCCTAACCACCAAACGGCTTCCACGCTGTACATTTAGCTCTGCTTGCCTAAAGCAGGTCTAAATGTAGAAAACAACTACACACCTGGTGCCCGGAGCTGCATGTCCCGGCATGTTCGACATCGGGAGATAGGAATTCCACACCCCTGCTGCCCCTCTACTCCCTGCTGCCCAGAAGCCGGGCCCTGGTTGGCCTTGTGGGAAATCCGGCCCTGCCTGTCCTTGGTCTCCCTGGAAAGCCCCCACAGGGGTGGTACCGTTGTACAACTCAGGCCCTCCTCCCTCGCCTGGAGCTCATTTTTGGCCGTGCTTGTGGACACATACCGGTTTGAGATTCCTATGAAAGATTCCCGAAGAAGCAGTTTTTCTGCGCAACTCGTAGAATCTATTGAGAATCCACTATCTGTTCAAGCCTTAAAACTCTGGCTAAGATATGTACTATTTTCTCTTTTGCTTTACAAACGCACTAGAATTAATTTCTCCTACAAAGCATTGTTTTTCATTTGGGACTAGAAAAAAAAATGAATGCACATTTCAAAAGTTTACATATTTGAGGTGCAGCTCTGTGCAGACTTCTGAGAAAATCAGAATGGGAGAGGGAAGGTCAGAAATTAGAGCACTCTTGCTTTTCACTTTTGTAAGACACATGCTGAACATGCTTACATGGGGAGAACAGGGATCAGCTTATTATTGTGCTGCTGATTCTTCAGTCTAGAGTCACAAGCGTGGGCTGGTCCACCACCAAGTTCTATAGCTTAAGGTGAAAATCTGCTTAAAAAATACCCAACCCCCTATGCGCTCTTAAAAAACATACATATGTACCTTTTTTTCCAAGGGCCTTCCAGATGGCTCAAAGAATTTACAGATTCTTCCTCTTCTTCTCCGTTGGTGACGATGGACAACCCTTTCAGTGCAGTAATATTCTGAGCTCAGGCTGCATGATGGCGTCGCCCCGATGATGACCTGGGCATAGATTGATTCTTATTCAACCCAGAAGTCTGGGGACATCTAGTGGTGGAGAGGAAGCACAACGGGGTACAGCTCCAAATTGAGGGTGCGTATTTCAGCAAAATCTGCTTTTTTATTTTTAATGTTATTGGTCCATTCAATGTATTTACACTGAGTGGCCAGATTATTATGACCACCTGATGTTTGTAGGCAAATTAGCTATAATTTTGCGCTGAAGTTGCTAGAGGGCCAGACCATTATAAATAGGGAAGCAGGTTGTTTACAACAACAGTAGAAGTGATTTTGTTTCTGAAGATACGGGGAAACAACGCGATAACAGCCTTTGAACGTGGGATGATTGTTGGCGCTCGGAGCCATGGAGCGAGTATCAGCAAAACAGCAGAATTCGTCAAATGTTCAAGAGCAGCTGTTGTTAAAGTGTTTAAAGACCGGACTGTCAGCCGAAAAACTGGGTCTGAACGTGTGAATTGTGGCCGTCAGCGACTAGTCAATGTTAGGGCAGAACGGAGAGTGGCAAGACTGGTACAAGACAACAGAAGGGCAACAGTGCCGTGTCAGATTCCTCGCATCACCTTTCAACATCTCGTGGAGTTATCTCGTGGCCCAAAGAAGTACTGATGGGGTGGTCATAATAATCTGGCCACTCAGTGTATATTAGATTCAGTTCCGTTTTAACTGCAGTGTGGTCTGGAGGGGGTATGGGACCTGTTTGGGTTATTTGGCAGGGGTACTTGATCACAAGCCTGACAGAACAGAATTACAAACACTTTGGCATCCCAGACCGTTCAGATATACTGTGCGTATTCTATGTATTCCAACCATGTATCCATCTGTTTGATGGAGCTCAGCTTTAAAGGAAATTTCCTCTTATAGACAAACAAGAGCCAGGACATTAAAATCAAACCAGTTGAGCCTCCGACCACGCTTGTTTCTGTATACACGCTGGTTCATTTTATAAATGTTTATCCTTTTTTTTCGGTCCACCTGCAGCTATAAAGTTAGATTTCACTGTGGGGTCCGAGAGAGGATGTTTGCTTTTGGGAGATGGCGAGAATGTAGCGATGTGTGGTAAAGCGAGCGATCCAGAGGACAGACTGGGTAACCACAAGCCGAATTTCGCAGGACCACAGGAATCCGCGGCTACGCTAGAGAACTGCAGGTGCTCCGTGGCCTGATTGCAAGCAAGCCCATGTGACCCTGTAAGAGGAAATGCACGGCCTATTTAAAGTAGAACTTCCATCAAATATACTTTATAAAAGATCCTTTTAGCTCACTTATATTTTACTTAAAGGGAATCTAAAGCCAAAACTTTATTTTAAACTTTGGAGAAAATGGCGAAGGGTTAGAACCTCTGTTAGGCTTACATTGCTTGTGAAGGGAAGGTAAAAATATTTGCCCTTTAGATGTCTCATACATAATAATAAAAGAAAATTCAAAAAAATGTACATATACAGTAAGTGGAGGATACCCTGGCAGTGAATACAATATATAAATAGGTTTATTCAAGAAAAAGCTTAGGGTATCTTTAGGGCCGGATTTCCCACAAGGCCAACCAAGCTAGCTTGGGTTGCCCAGATCTGAGAGGCAGCCCAAATGCCATCAGAGGTAGTGCACACAGCAGGCTGACCATGGTTTTGCTTATCTCCAGGCAGTGGCTTAGCCAGGGCCGGATTTCCCACAAGGCCAACTAAGGCCGGGCCTTGGGGCAGCAGGGAGTAGAGGGGCAGCAGGGGTGTGGAATACCTATCTCACGATGCCTGGAACATGCAGTTCCGGGTGCCAGGCAGTTGTTTTCTATATTTAGACCTGCTTTGGGCAAGCAGGGCTAAATGTACAGCGGGGAAGCCATCGCTTGTTTTGTACAAGTGATTTCGGCAATGTTGCCGAGATCACTTGTATGTGGCCTGCAGGTCTGCCATTCTCCATTGGAATTTGGCGGGTAGGGGGGCGCATTGAGGAACCTGGCCTTGGGGCGGCAGAGAGAGTAAAACCGGCCCTGGGTATCTTAAACCATGAAAAATCGCCCCAAAAAATATATGTATATTTTTTTTACTAAAGACATTCTACTTAAAGCCAAAATGGCCACATTTGTTAAAAACAAAATAAAACCCTTTAAATAGATCATAATAATCCATATAAAAGTCCACGTATAGGATAATTTATCAGTTGTCTCCTCCATCTTTAAAGTGACATTAAACCCTCAGATGTTTTAACATAAAACAATACTGTAATGTGCGCCTTACTGTAATCCATGGTAGTTTCCATTCTCTTTGCTGCTCTTCCTTTTAAATCATCATGTCTTCTCATGCTGGGGGAGAACTTCCCTTTTCCGCTCAGGGCCTCTTCCTGTAGTGCTGGCTCAGGTTACAAGCCTATACAAACGGATACACAGACACCGTGTATCCATTCCTGAGACAAGGCAGTCTGCTGCAAAACAGAAGTTCTGCAGAGCATGAGAACAGATACGGATTTAAAAGGAAGAGCAGCAAAGAGAAGGGAAACTACCATGGATTACAGTAAGGCGCACATTACAGTATTGGTTTATGTTAAAAAATCTGAGGGTTTAATGTCACTTTAACGTGAAGATGCCCCTGGACGTCATAAACAGGTATACATATTATCAAAAGCTTTCTTGAAGGATTCTGAAAGTGGAAGTCAAGGAAGTTTTTGATATTATGTATACCTGTTTATGACTGTCCAGGAACATCTTCTTTAGGGATGAGCGTAGGGTTCTGGTTGACCATGAGGTGGGCTGCACATGGTCACTGGTTGCTATAACACAAATGGCCCTGAGTTCAGTTGGCTTGGATGTTCACCAAACCTGGATTTCTGGCTGGGCTCAGTGAATGCCCACGCACACCGAACCCTGACCAGCTCGCTCATCACCAATCCTTATGTCAGGAATATAGGAGGCAGGTATCAATAGGAGGATTTCTCTCACATTACAGAGCTTTTCTATCAATTCCTGTATTGTCTACATGGCATGATGTAAAGGAAAATCTATCCAGTGGGGCCACCGTCCAAAATGTCTTTATATATATTTTAACTTTTTGCTTCACAGTTCAGCTAGCATAATTATTCATGCATTTGAATCTTTTTTTGTTAAAAGATTAACTCCAGGTATAAGAATGGTGCATACTTACATGGATCCTCAGGGCCGGATTTATTCTCCCTGCCGCCCTTGGGCCAGGTTCTGCGATGCACCCCCCGCCGACCCCTCCTTCCAATCAATGGAGAATGGCAACCAGATGTCAGGGCGGCGGGGATAGTGTCAATTTCTTTTACTGTTTCTTTATTTATTTTTTTACTTTTTTATCACTTTTTATTTTTTTATTTAATTATTTCTTCACACAAGGACAGCGCTGCCGCCCCTCTGTGCCCTGCCGCCCCTCTGTGCCCTGCCGCCCCGAGGCCGGGCCTCGGTGGCCTTGTGGGGAATCCGGGCCTGTGGATCCTGCTTGGCCCAATGTAAGTATACATATTTTATTCCTGGTCAGCCAATGGGGATCCTATAAAGCACTTTAGTAGCTGGAGCTACCACAGTTTTACTGTGATCTTCCAGGTCTTGTATAAACATTGTACTGAGCGGCTTCCTCTCAGCTCTGAAAACACAGGAGATCACTCGCTGGGCATCGTGGCCATTCAGAAAATGCCTAGTATTTTATTATCATTTAATACAAGGCGTTCTCTGATTGCATAAGGGATGGTGACTTCATGATCTGCCCCTCATCCAATCAGAGAATGCCTTAAATTAATTCCTAAAAAATACCAGGAGTCCTTGTCAGGGTTTCTTACCCTTCCTTGTCCTGCTGAGCTGCAGCCTGTTTTCTGTTGCAGTATGTCTGACACCGTTCGTTCTTCTTTGGCACCATCTTATGACCAAACCCGTAAACATCATCATTCTGCAACTACTAGCAAACGTCTGACAATTTTCTGTCTCAGAGTGATGACGCAACACTACTTCACTGTTTAACCATCAGCGTGTCCATTTATTCTCCACTCTTGTGTGTGTTCTGCTGTTGTGACTCCGGCTATTGTTTTTCGTTCATCCTGGTTCGGCTTACTACCTGCTTTGACATCTAACCTCTGGCTTGGCACCGACGACGTCCCGGACTTCCTCCATTGCTTTTTGCCCTTTTTGTTTATTGTTATTTTCAATAAACTCCTTTTATTTTTTAAGCTGCACTTTAAAGAAGAACTATGAGGTGGGTGCTTCTCACTCACCTCATAGTTCTAGCCGACCTGTGACAATGAGACTGTCACAGGTCGGCTCAGTAGATCGGGAGGTGAGCGAACATATACCAGCGTTTGCTCACCTCTCGATCCTGTCACGGCTCTCTGCTGTGACAGGGGAGGGGCTGGATTCCCCCCTCCCCGCTCCGATCCGCCAGCGCTGACTGGCGGTACGGACGGGGAGGGGGCGGGTACAGCTGGCTCTGCCTCTAGATAGGCAGAGCCAGCTGTCACTCACGCAGCTGGGCGGATCTCGACATACTCAGCGTCTCAGTATACCGCGAGCTGTAGCTCGCGGTATACTGAGCTTAGGCTAACGGGAGGACGCTAGTTTGTGTCCTCCCGTTACCCTAAGGAGAACTATGGGGAAAAGCCCTGACCCCATAGTTCTCCTTTAAGCTTCTGTCTGATTTCAAAGTTCCCTGACACTTCTCTAAATGGCCGCTGTGCCGAGTGAGCAACCCTGTGTGTTTTCAAAGCAGATGAGAAGGCACACTTGGCTCCAGCTACTACAGTGCTTTACAAGATCTCCGCGGGCTGGCCAGGTATATCATGGGCATACTTACATTGGACCATGGTAAGTATGCATAATACTTTATAGCTGGAGTTCAGCTTTAATAAGTTATAACCAACCAGCTGAAAGTTTCACCCAGGCTTCCAGTCAGAGAGGGAAAGCTTAGGGTTTACACTCATTGAGTGGACTGGTGATCCCTCAGGCATATAGTAGGCGGAGCAGTGGCACTAACCGGGATGTACACAAGGCCCCAGAATGTGCTGTCACCCTGTGCGTTGAGTGCAGCCGCCGTGACAGCTGAACATGTGGGTTGATCCGTTCTATTTTGGCGTGGCAGCAGCCATATACTACGCTGTGTGGTTTTAGAGCAAGACAGTTTTAGCGAAGGGCCTGCATATGCGTCCAAAATGTGTAATTATTGCTTGGCCTAGAAAGTTGTTTTTGGAGGTTTATGGCCTAAAAATAGAAGCTGGTTTGAAGCTGTGGGCTGCAGAGCACCGTATTCATTACTGCGTGTACAGTCATTTTTGGTTACAAGATCCTAAACAATAGCAAAAGAAACGGTTCGAGCATTTTAAGTACGGCGTGTGGGATTCTGCAGCCCGCGACCCGAGCGAAACTCATATTGGCTCAGCAGTTTCCTGACCATTTAACATCTCTCTGTACAACCCAAAGTGGGCTTCATGGGGGGGGGGGGGGCATCAGGAGGCAACCACGGCCAAAGTGCCCCACACACACACACACACATCCTGCATATAACATTCCTCTCCACCAAATAAAGGCTGCCCACCCATTGAAATCCAGAAAAACATGCACATGCATTCATTGATTCAACATTAAAGCTATTTAAGTACCTGAATTTAGCTTGGTATGAGCCAGGGGCGTCCCGAGGCTGGGTGTCACCCAGAGCGGAGACCAGGTGACACCCCCCGCCGTGATGTCATCACGCATGTGCGGTCCTCTTATTGACGCCTGCCGGCGTCCATCTTGGTGATGGACACGGGCAGAGAGAGGAGGGGACGTTCACTCGGCGGCATAAGGTATGCCGCCGGGTCCCCTCCTCTCTCCTGACACTGTCGGGCTCTCGGTTCGTGACCGTTTGTGTAAAACCTCCAGACTGGATGAACAGAAGTAGAATGGACAGCGACACACCAGTGTGAAGGAGGACCTAATGTTTTTGGCCAATTTCTGCCATGTAATCTGTTGCAAATCTACTTGGCCATCTGATGAACAAATCAATCGAATGCATTGGCATTTGTTGTCACCGTAAGAATCTTTTCAAAAATATTCAAAAGTATTTTACATTTGGTGAGGATGTTCGATTATTTATAGCAAATATTTTAATTTGGATTACAAGACGCATTTATGTTTTGCCAAAATCGTGTGAATAATTTTTAGCTGCACTGATGAAATTTTGACTCACAAGCTCCAATTACGATTAGAATTACAGTCAATTTTAATTAGAAAAAAAAAAGAATGCCATTATTTTTTGCACTCTGTAAAAAAATAAAAAAACAAAAAAAAGAATAATAAAAAATAAGAATAAAGTAATGATAATAATAAAATAATAATTATAAAAGGAAAATAAATAATACATGTTTTATTCACAATGTAAATGAAATAAAATATTCCACCTTTCCATTCTCAGTTTGTCCTGAGTGTGATCATAAATACCTGTGTCGTCAATTATTTTGTGGATACAATTATATTGTATTGATATGAGTATTGGCACCTTGAAAGTGCCTTTTGTTTTAACAGAAAGCAGTCAGGATCTCATATGTTGGGAAAGGAATACGGATTAGAGATGCAGTGAAGGCAAAATCGATTTCGCTGCAAAATTGCAGATTTTTATGTCTTTAAAATATCCCAAAAAGAGAAACTCTCAATTTTTCCTTTTTAGCCGGTAAATAAACATTTTTTTTTTTACTAATTTCTACATTTATCATGTGTTTTTTCATTTAGGGGGAAGGGGAAAAGTTTTGTTAATTTCATGTAGTGTTCTTTGTGTTTAGTATTTTTTTTTTTATGTGTGTGCATCTGATCGCTATTTGAGTACTGGTGCTTCCAATTTTTTATTTTCCTTCTTTTCGATGACTGTTTTTTTTTTTTTGTAACCCTGAAGATAGATTAAAGTAGAACTCCATTATTATGTTAATTTTTTTAAATTTTTAACAGACTACAATCTGAAGTTCTGCTCTAAACCATTGCCCCTTAAAAAAAAATGAAACACCTTTATTTTGCCTTTCCCATTGACTTTATTGCCCCTTGCTGAAATTTTGCCGAAATCTTGATTTTGGCTGCAATTTAAAGGAAAAAAACCTCCCATTTTTACACACCCCTATGATCAAGATTACAACAGGGAGCCATAGGTGCCAAAACGATTGTGTTTCAAGCGCCATTAATACCTGTAGAGTCATTGCTGTTGGTGTCCTACAGATGTGGAGCAGACAATGATTGTATTCCTTCCTCCCTGACTATAATCTTGTCTCCTCCCTCCCACCTCACTGTCATTGTTAAAATGTTTTCTGGATTGTCTTCCAGTACATAAGGAATTGCTGTTATTTGTTTAACCCAGCAGGATGACCTCTTGTGTATGTGACATTAAGAATGATGGGGCCATGTCAGGTTACTTGTAACTACTGTACTGCATTACAGCCAAACCATGCAGCTGTCTGTTGGTGCTCGTCTGTGAGATTTCAATGATCGACGGCCGGCAGTAGATGTTTTCTTAAATCACTAAAGGAGAACTACACTATACTGAGCAAACATCTGTAGACCCCTGACAATCAAACTTGTATGAGCTTGTTGGCCATCCCATTCCAAAACCATGGACATTATAATGGAGTTGCCTTTCCTTGAGGATATAACAGCCTCCACTCTTCTGGGAAGGCTTTCCACAAGATGCCTATGGGAATTTGTGTCCATTCAGACAAAAGAGCATTTGTGAGGTCAGGTACTGATGTTGTCTGAGAAGACCTGGCACATAATTGGCATTTCAATGTATCCGAAAGGTGTTCAATAGGGTTGAGGTCAGGGCTCTGTGCAGGACATTCGAGTTGCTCCACACCACATGGGTCAAACTGTGTTTTATGGAGCTGGCTTTATACACTATATAGCCAAATGTTTGGGGACACCTGACCATCACACCTGTATGGTCAACCCAGCCCTAAACCATGGCCATTAATATGGAGTTGGCCTTGCCCCCCTTTCAGCTATAACAGCCTCCACTGTTCTGGGAAGACTTTGTCCATGACTTTGGAGAGTGTCTATGAGAATTTGTGTCCACTCAACCAAAAGAGCATTTGTAAGGTTAAGATATTGATGTTGGGTGAGAAGACCTGGCTCATACATAGCATTCCAATTTATCCAGAAGGTGTTCAGTACAGTTGAGGTCATGGCTCTTTTTTTCTTAATATTTTTTACTTTTTAATCACCTTTTGATTTTAATTATTATTTGTGATTTTTTTTAACTTTTTAACTTTTTTTTTATTTGTTTCTTTCTTTATTTTTTTCCCCACCTAACGTTTTTGCTATCACACAGGAACTAACAAGCCCATTGAACCTGTCACTTCCAATACAGGAGTTCTAGCATGGCACTGTGCTGGAACTCCTGTGGCAGCGGAGAGGGGAAGGCTACGAGTGAAGCTCTTCCCTCTAGCTGTTTACACGGAGCAGAGCGGAGAACAGCATTCCCTGCTCTGCTCCCCGCTCTCCATCCTGAAGATCTCAGGAGAGAGGCGACCAGCGAGGAGAGATGTACACGGCGGGGGAGGTCGGCCCCGCAGTCTTATTACAAATGGTATTGTCGGCACACTAAACGAACAAGTGGCGTCCCCGCTCTACATTCAGCCCTGCTTGCCCAAAGCTGCTGCTCTGCTCCCCGCTCTCCATCCTAAAGATCTCAGGAGAGAGGCGACCAGCGAGGAGAGATGTACACGGCAGGGGAGGTCGGCCCCGCAGTCTTATTACAAATGGTATTGGCGCCACACTAAATTAACATTATACGGGATTTATATAGCGCCAACAGTTTGCACAGCGCTTTACAATATAAGGCAGACATTACAATCACAATACAATTAAAGACAAGAAGAAAGGTGAGGTCCGAGTCAAGGAATGACACCTAGGACCTTGGCATGGGAGGAGGGTTGGAAATCCAGGGCCACAGTCTCAGAGTAACAGACCAAAGTAACCTATTGGCAGGCCATAGCACTGTCATGGGGGTGGGGGATACCTAGCCCCATGCAAATACTGAATACTTCAGAAAGTTGCTATTTGCAGGATTTCCAGGAGGCTCCATCAGCAGCGAATGCGTTTAAACGTTCCTCCCCGTGAGCAGAGTACAGATCCTGTAACAGGCCCTTTTTTACATAAACCAGCTTGCAAAGAAACCGCCTGCACTTCAGTTAAAAAAAATAAAATAAAAATATTAAACCTATTTATTTTTTTCTTTCTTTCTTTCTTTCAACTACAGCAAGCAGGAAAGAAGAAAGAGCTTCCAGTCACTTTATCTCGGCGTGCAGTAAATTGCTCTCAAAGTAGTGTCTGTAGCCATTGGGTTGGGGGCAGGAACGTGCTAATGACTTTTAAGTACATGGAGCAGAGGAATTTTTAACCTATGATAAGATATCCATCAAAACAGATGGCACAGTGCCTGGAAAACACATAGAAGAATATACCTTGAAACAGCCAACCTATCCAGCCACGGGCTAGAACAAGAAAGAAAAACACGGCCCCGGGCGGTGGAGGTGAGACCGGCTACACGTGTGCGGTGTCATCAGAGAATGAGACGCAGATATCATCACCATGGGGGTATGTGTATGATGGTAATCTCGCTCTTGATGCTCTATGTACAGTATTCCAGCTGTATTCCAGCTGCTGCGGGATATGTACGGAGCTGGCCGGGCGGGTTCGGAATAGCTGAACGCCGGGATGGGCCACATTGGAAAAAGGAAACTCAAAACTCAGTTTTCAAAGGGAGGCTGTTCTTTGATATACTGTACATGGGCATGTGAACAGCTTACACTGGATCTACACCCTGACTGCATAACATTTGGTTTGTATCACTGGTTAGCACTTCCACCATATAGCACTGGGGTCCCTGGTTTGAATCCAGGACACTATCTGCATGGAGTTTGCATGTTCTTTCCCGTGCTTGTTTGCGTTTCCTCTGGGTACTCCAGTTTCCTCCTGCCTGGTCGCTCCCGTCTAAATTGGGTCTAGTACACTTGTCTATATGATATGGGGACCTTAGATTGTATCACTGGTTAGCACATCCACCATATAGCACTGGGGTCCCTGGTATGAATCCAGGACACTATCTGCATGCAGTTTGCATGTTCTTTCTCGTGTTTGTTTGGGTTTCCTCTGGGTACCCTAGTACACGTGTCTATATGATATGGGGACCTTAGATTGTATCAGTGGTTATCACATCCACCTTATAGCATAGGGATGCCCTGGTTTGAAACCACGTCTGCATGGGGTTTGCATGTTCTTCATCTGCTTTTCCGGGTTTCCTCTGGGTACTCCAGTTTCCTCCCTCTGGCTGGCTCCCGTCTAAATTGGCCCTAGTACATGTGTCTATATAGTATGGGGAAATATGAAATATGCTTCTTGGTGGGCATGGACTAATGGGAATATGAATACTGTATAAAAAATTATTGTTGCACCTTTTGTTACATCTTCGTGCTGCTGACCTCCTGCAGCCTTTAGCAGCTACTTCCTGTCTATATCCACTGATGCATGTAGATGCATTCATGGCTGCATGGCATTTCTGGGGGCAGATTTCCTGATGGTGACAACTGCAGACCATGCCTGTGCCATGTGTGTTGAAATAGCCACTTAAAGTGAATTCATAGGAAGCCTGTGTGGCAGGGTGACAACTGTGAGACAGGGACAGGGTGTTGTCACCTTATAACAGGAAGTGCCTATATGGCAGGATCAATATTTGAATGAAAAGCAAAGATTAAAGGATATTGAAAATGACTTATGAAAGTGTAAATAATTATTTAAGGTTATAGAGATTAAGTTAATAACTACTTTTCTGTAAAGAAGCCTATCAATGAGGATTACTGTTACTGTAGTGTAAACCATTTTTCCCTATATAGGATGGGGCCCCCTGATGTGGGGGCCCTTGGATGCGAGGGCTACAATCCCGAATGAAGCAAAGAGCACCAGCTGTGATGTGAGGCAGTCTGAAGCTGATTTACGGTAGAGGAGTGTAGAGAGTTCAACCCACAGCGCTTGGTCATGTGATCCTCATACCTCCCATTTGTCTTCATGGCTGTGTTTTATCCAGGGGCAATAAAGGGGAAGGGAGGGGTAAAACCTGAATAAAGGTGGTTGCGGTCATGAATGCATCACATGCTCGTCCAGACCCAAAATTACTGGGTACTTCCCTCAGCTCCTGGCCTTCAACAAAGTGGTGGGAGAACAAAGGAAATATGAGCATGTGCAGATGAAAAGAGGAACGGGGTTGCCCTGATTGGGCGAAGCACAGGTTTGCTTTAAAGTGACTCTGCTTTTCAAAAAATGTTGCCTGCAAAGAAAGATTCCTTCCACTTACCTCTCTGGTGGGCAGGGCCGGATTTCCCACAAGGCCAACCAAGGCCCGGCCTCTGGGCATCAAGGAGTAGAGGGGCAGCAGGGCTGTGGAATTCCTATCTCCCGTTGCCCGGGACATGCAGTTCCGGGCGCCGGGCGGGTAGTTGTTTTCTACATTTAGCCCGGCTTTGGGCAAGCGGGGGTAAATGTACAGCGGGGAAGCCGCCGCTTGTTTTGTACAAGTGATCTCAGCGATGTGGCCGAGTTCACTTGTATGCAGCCTGCATAGAGGGGGGCGCATTGAGGAACCAGGCATTGGGGCAGCAGAGAGAGTAAATCCAGCCCAGCTCGTGGGTCTTCACTTCACTATCTTCAAGAGCTTCACTATCTTTCAGCAGGACCTTCAGAGACCAAGACTTTCAGGTGTGTCGGGTGCCTGGTCTCCCTCTGTATGCTGTGGTTTCATGAGCCGGCTACTATGTCACTACAGGTCACAGGGATCAGTGGGAGAGACCACAGCCCATGGCGGGGAACCAGGTGCTCAACACACCAGGAAGTCCCACTTGGAAGTCTCGGAATCTGAAGATTCTGCTGGAGGTCGTAGCTGTTGAAGAAATCAAAGTAAGGCCCCACCAGAGAACCAAGTAATAAGAGTTTTTGGAGGTCGTAGCTCTTGAAAAAAGCAAAGTAAGGACCCACTAGAGAACAAAGTAAAAAGGGTCTTCTGTTGTGGGCAACCTTTTTTTGGAATTCCAATTTCAGTTTCTTTAAGCAGTGGGGCGGCCTGGTGCACTATAGTTAGGCCTAGATGAGAAGCCGGCGACCTGGACAGTTAGTCTGAGTTCCCTGAAGTACTTCAGAATGTTGTCCTTGGCCAAAGCGTTCCTTTAAATGCAACATTTTCACGGCTGACTGGAGCACGTCCTTAAGTCCTCATAATGTGTCATCTAATGGTCTCTCGTATATCCGCAGCTCACTTTAAAAAGCTTTCCTGCCCCTCCAATCTTTCATCTCGGCCCTTTGAGGCTCAGATGTCTCTTTTCAGACGTTTGCACTCACATGTCCATCATCGCAGGTGACAGGCATTTTCTTGACCTTATATTCACCTAAATATGACCAGTTTTCCAGCTCTCTAGCCTATTCCCACCGCCGGATGTCCTATTAAGTCATTAGATGGAGGGAAGGTCCCCGGATACACTTCCAGAAGACCAGACCCAAACAATACAGCCAGGTCCATCAAACTGGTGTTTTATTTATATTGGTATTTATATAGCGACGACAATTTTTTTTACACAATGCTTTACATTCTGCACATTCACATCAGTCCCTGCCCTCAAGGAGCTTACAATCTAAGGTCCCCATCTCACATGCATACATACAAGGGCCAATTTAGACAGGAGCCAATTAACCTTCCAGCATGTCTTCCATGGAGTGTGGGAGGAAACCGCCACAAGCACAGGGTGAACATGCAAACTCCTTGTAGATAGTGACCTGGCCAGGATTCGAACCGGGGACCCCCAATGCTACAAGGCAGAAGTACTAACCACTATGCCACTGTTTAGCGTCACACGGGGCCTTCATGCTCCATCTCAGCCGTCATTGGTCACTGAACTATAGGCAAACAGCTTACAGCTAAACTACAAATATGGGAGCTGTTTTACCTACCAAAGGATTTGTATATCTGTCATCCAGTCCTGCTATTTACACATCTCTGCCACACAGCTCAGTCCTGCCTGGCAGGAAAGGAGACCTGATTTTTATCTGCTGCAGTTCAGTAAAACGTAAAGTCTTGATCCCTCCCCAAGCCTGTAACTGGATAGTGAAAGGAGAAGCAGCAGACTGCTGAGCTCATCTCTCTGTCACTGCTCTTTCCTTCTATCAGCATGTTCTGATTGGCTTCTTGTTCTGCTTCTCCCCATCCTAGTGTGAGCTCTGCTGCACAAGCACAGCAAGAGGCAGATTCCAAGTCAAATTCTGGAACTTACATTGCTTGCATTTAAACAATACACACAATGATGTATTCACGACTCCAAAGCTGCAATAATTTGTGTCTTTCATATCTGCCAGCAGTGCAGCTTTTACACCCTAATGAAGAACTCTTTTGATCTGTTATATAGACCATGAGGACCATTTCATGGGGCTTTTCTGGTGCTACAATACATTGTGGAATCTGTTAAATATACCATTTTATTCTATAAGTGCAAAGAAATGCTTGCTGATCCTGCCAGAAATCTTGTGAGCTGATAACTTCCTGTGCTCTCTGCCTGTGCTGCACTGTTATCAGTTGCTCTCTCTAGGACTCTAGGACAGGAGTGCAGAACACCTCCACCTATGGTATGGAGATGAGAAGACGGGAGGTGTTCCATAGACCTGTCCTAGGGTGACAACTCTGCTCCACCATAAATAGAGTACAGTGAGTGAGCGTTGTTACCCTAGGACAGGAAGTCCGTTACTGGCAGGATCATCAGGTGAAAATACAGGGAAAAAGATGAAAAAAACAATGTACAGCCACCACATACGAGGATTGGTTAGTTGCAATACATCTCATTTTTGCTCTTGGGTCTAAATTATCTCTAACTTATTGTTTGCAGCTCCTCTTTAGAATAACAATCCTCTTTTTTTTATCTTTTGTTTTTTTCAAAAAGAAGAGCCGCGTTTTCATTAACCCC